>NW_006921637.1:8589845-8623842 GCF_000298275.1 Orycteropus afer afer | reverse complement strand
AAAGTGATTGCACAACATTGTGAATACAATTAATTCCGTAGTGATACTGCCTTGGAAACCCAAGGAGGGGTCGCTATGAGTCGGGGCCGACTCGACGGCACATAACAACAACAACAACAATAAAAGATATGGAAAAGAAAAAGATTTCTATATAGCAAATGACTACTTAGAATGTACCTACATAATTTCTTTAAATTATTCAACTATGAGAGCCAACTTTAGAATAAGACAGAACTAAGTTAAATTTGAAGCTCCACCCTGTGCCCTGGACAAGCCATTTAGCCTCTCCAAACATCAGTTCCCTCATCTATACAATGGGACCATTATTAATTGCTGTAGTGAAAATGGCATAAAATAACACTTATAAAGAGCCTGGCCCAGACCCAAAGCTCAACAAACTTACCTGCTATTGTGGGTGTTATTGGTTTCAGAGACTATATGTCCATGGGGAGATTATCCTGGGGGTAGGGCTGCTGAGCCTGGGGCTACTAGCATCCTGATGGTGCTCACCACCTTCCAGGCTCTATCTCTACCTGCTGCAGGTGCTTCTTCCTGATGTTCTTCGCCATATAGCCCTTTACAGACTTAAGGGAAGATGAAGACAGCTAAAGTTGTTTAGCATGAAGAAAAGTACCTTAGGGATAACCTATTCATGGACTTCACAAAGGACCCTTTGAGGAGGGATGACTATTTCTTCTCCACCTCCACAGAGCATCAGAAATAAGATATGTGGGAATTGTAGGAAGAGGGTTTTAAACTTATGGAATAATTTCCTGCCTCAAAGAGTGGATCAGTCTTAGAAGACAGCAGTCCAAAGGAGCCAAGATTCCCCATCCCTGGAGACGTTTCACTGTAGGAATGACAACCACTCATCCTGGATTGCTTAGATGTGGATGAAGGAATCCCAATGACATTTTTTATGTTAGTATATGCTCAGGACAGAAGGTAAACCTAGGTGAACACACATACACACACATACACACTTACACACACTAGCTATAATGTTCTGCTCTTTGTCAGACTTCATCTCCTTTACTCCTCTTAAGCCTGATCAAGAGGATAGTAAATGCTGGGTACAGATAATATAAGGCAATTATGAAGTGTCTTCAAGCTAATAAGGAAGTGTTCTGACAAGAATATACCACCAATGGGATGGCCTTAACAAACAAGAGTTTATTCTTTCATAGTTTGGGGGCTTTAAGTCCAAGTTCAAAGTGCCAGGCTCTAGGGGCTGGGTGAAAGCCCCTCAGCCTTGGGCTTCAGCTCTGCCTCCTGCTCCCGGCCCACTGAAGCTGGAGGATTTTCTTCACTCAGACAGCTGCTGGCTGCTGAGGCTGACAAGCCCAAGGTTGACAAGTAAAAAGACACAGTCCCGATGTAACCAAACCACATGGCAGGCCATTAACTTAAGTCCATTGACAGTCCCAAGGTCAGCAGAGTATAACAGGCTGGTGAAAAGTGACTTGACTATATGCAGGGTTCAAGAGTACTATAGGCTAGAGACCATTCCCAAAGCTGTTTTTTATATATGATAAGCAAATCACATACCCAAAGCAGCTACACAGCTGCTCCAATAGATTCCACCATGGAGTTAATTACCAGTCTCACCATGGGGAATAACTACATTCAGCTGCCCAGCCACTCAATCAGGTCCAGCCAAGATGACAAACAAATGTAACCACCACAGGAGGTAAAAAGACAGTACAGGAAATTTGTCTAGGAGAAGTTCACTTCTGAGTAGGATATTAATGGGAGATGTTGTTGTTGTTGTTTGCCATGTTGTTGTTGTTGTTAATGTGCCATCGAGTTGGACCTGACTCGTAGCGACCCCTCCTTAGGTTTCCGAGGCAGTAGTGTTGTATAAATTGAGGGCGAGCAGAATTAATCTTTGTATTGGAGCTGTGGAGTCCCTGGGTGGTGCAAACAATTAACTCATTCACTGCTAACCAAAAGACTGAGAGTTTGAGTCCACCCAGAGGCCTAAAAATCTACTTCTGAAATATAACAGTCCCTGAAAACCCTATGGAGAGCAATTCTACTCTGATGCACATGGAGTCTCCATGAGTTGGAGTCAACTTAATGGCAACTGGGTATCAGAGCTGTGCACTGGTCAAGTTTCCAGATACTCATATTACATCCAACAATGTGTATCCACTGTTTTATTTGATCCTCATCATTATGGATTGAATTGTGTCCCCCAAAAATATCTATTAGAATCCTAACCCCTATAGCCATGGATGCAAACCAATTTGAGAATAGGCTCTTCTTTGTTATGTTAATTTTGCCATATCAGTGTAGAATGTGTTTTAATCTAATCATTTTTGAGATATAAAAGGAATAGATTAGACACAGAAGCAAGCAAGCATTTGAATGGGATGAAGATACATGCTATGTGCAGATCTCCAAGGAATGATGAGAAAAATTCTAGAGAAGCTAGGACAAGGATTTTCCTCCAGAGTGGATGGAGAGAGAAAACTTCCCTTAGAGCTGGTGCCCTGAATTCAGATTTCTAGCTTCCTAAACTGTGAGAAAATAAATTTGTTTCTTAAAGCCACCATTTGTGGTATTTCTGTTATACCAACAGTAGAAAACTAAGATATTGACAGTGGTTCTATTGTGCAGATAAGGAAAGGATGCTGTTCTGTTTAAGACTTTGCTCCCAACTGGGGTCTTTGAACTTGATATTTCCTTTCTTTGAAGGGTGAACCCCCTCTCATCACATAGATATCTATTCAAATATGGCCTCCTCAGAGAGACCTCTATCCTGTTACCTATGTTTTTCACAATGATCCCACTGTCATTGTCATTAAGTCAATTCCAACTCTTAGTAACACTACATAGAGGGCAGAAGAGAATTGTCCCATAAAGTTACCAAGGCTATATCTTTAGTTTGTTGTACTGCAGTGGCTTGAATGTGGTTGCAATGCTAGAGACTACGTCACTGGTATTTCAGAGTCACCTGTGGTGGACAGCTTTTAGCAGAGCTTCCAAACTAAGACTGACTGGGAAGAAGGACCTGGCAATATGCTTCTGAAAAAAAATGGCCAGTAAAAGCTTTATGGACAGCAGTAGAGCAAAGATATCGTCCCAGAAGATGAGACCATCAGCTTGGAAGACACTCAAAATGAGACTGAGAAAGAACTGCCTCCTCAAAGAAGAGTCCAGTGTAATGACTTGGATGGAGTAAAGCTTTTGGGACCTTCATTTGCTAATGTGGCATGACTCAAAATGAGAAGAAACAGTTATAAACATCCATTAATAATCAGAACATGGAATGCACAAAGTTTGAATCTAGGAAAACTGGAAGCTGTCAAAAATGAAATGGAATGCTAATTGAAATGTTTCAACAAAAGGATGAAATGCTAGAGGTTTTCACTCATCTGTGCCAAAAAAAAATTGGAAGACGGATACCTAGCCAACCAACTGGACGAGATCCATATTTTGCCCATCCAAAAGAAGAGTTATCCAACAGAATGCATAAATAATTGAACAATATCATTAATACCACACACAAGTAAATTTTGCTGGATATAATAAAAAACCACTGCAGTAGTATATTGACAGGGAACTGCAAGAAATTCAAGTCAGATTCAGAAGAGGAAATGAATCGAGGGATATAATTGCTGATGTCAAATGGATCTTGTCTGAAAGTAGAGAAAACCAGAAAAATGTTTTTCTGTGTTTATTTACTGTGCAAAGGCATTCAACTATGTGGATCACAACAAATTATGGATAATATTGCAAAGAATAAGAATTCCAAAACATTTAATTGTGCTTATAGGGAACATGTAAATTGACTAAGAGGTAGTCATTCAAATAGAACAAGAGGATACTGCATGGTTTAAAATCAGGAAGTGTATGCCAAGGTTGTGTCCATTTACCATACATTTTCAGTCTGTATGTTATTGTTGTTGTTAGGTGCCATGAAGTTGTGTCCGACTCATAACGACCCTATGAACAGCAGAACGAAACAAGGCCAAGTCCCACACCAGCTCCATGATTCTTGCTATACTTGAGCCCATCATTGCAGTCACTGTGTCAGTCCATCTCATTGAGGGCTTTCCCCCCTACTGTCCACCCTCCACCTTGCCAAGCATGACATCCTTCTCCAGAGAATGGTCCCTTCTGACAACATGACCAAAGCAGGTGAGATGAAGTCTGGCAATTCTCACTTCCAAGGAGCATTCCAGCTGCACCTCATCCAGGACAGATCTGTTAGTTCTTTAACAGCTCATGGTACTTTCAGCATTCTTTGCCAGCACTACAACTCAAAAGCATTAATTCTTCTTCAGTCTTCCTTATTCATTGTCAGCTCTCACATGCATACAAAGATGGAAAATATCATGGCTTGTGTCAGGTGCACCTTAGTCCTCAAGGAGACATCCTTGCTCTTCAGCACTTGAAAGAGGTCCCTTGCAGCAACTTGCTCAGTGCTATAAGTCATCTGATGTCTTGACTGATGTTTCCATTGGCATTGATCATAGAACCAAGCAATGTGAAGTCTTTGATAACTTCAATCTTTTTCCATTTATCATGATGCTGCTTATAGGTCCCGTTGTGAGGATTTTTGTTTTCTTTATATTGAGATGTATCCATACTGCAGACTGTATTCTTCAATTTTCATCAGTAAGTGCCTCAAGTCATTCTCACTTTTAGCAAGCAAAGTTGTGTCATCAGCATATTGCAGGTTGTTAATGATTCTTCCTCCAATCTTGATGCCACATTCTTCTTCATATAGTACAGGTTCTTGGATTATTTGCTCAGCATATGCATTGAATAAGTATCGGGAAAGGATACAACCCTGACACACTCCTTTCTTGATTTTAAACCATGCAGTGTCCCCTTGTTCTGTTCAAACAACATTCAGCCTGTATGCTGAGCAAATAATCCAAGAAGCTGGACTATATGAAGAGGAATGCAACATCAGAATTGGAGGAAGACTCATTAACAACCTGCCATATGCAGATATCACAACCTTGTTTACTGAAAGTGAAGAAGGTTTGAAGCACTTACTGATGGAGAGCAAAAAGCCTTCACTATGGATTACACCTTAACATAAAGAATATGTAAATCCTCACACCTGAACCAATAAGTAACATCATGATAAATCAGGAAAAAATGAAAGTTCTCAAGGATTTCATTTTACTTGGATCCACAATCAACACCCTTGGAAACAATAGTCAATATGTTACATTGCATTGGGAAAATCTGCTGAAAAATACCTCTTTAAAGTATTAATAAGCAAATATCTCACTTTGTGGACTAAGCTGCACCTGACCCAAGCCATAGTATTTTCAATCACTTTTAGCAAACAAAGTTGTGTCATCATTTGATGACACCATTTACATGAGAAAGCTGGACAATGAATAAGGAAGACCAGAGAAGAACTGATACATTTGAATTATGGTGTTGGTGACCAATATTGAATATACCATGACTGACCAAAGAGTGAACAGCTTGGTCTTAGAAGAAGTACAGCCAAAATGCTCCTTAGAAACAGGACTCAGTCCCTGGAGGAGGACTTCATGCTTGTAAAAGTAGAGGGGCAGCAAAAATGAAGAAGACCCTCAATAAGACGAATTGACACTGTGGCTGCAACAATGAGCTCAAGCATAGCAACAGATGTGAGTATGGCACAAGACTGGACAGTGTTTCATTCTGTGAGTTAAAACTGACTCAACAGCATCTAACAACAAAAACAATAATCTTTATGGAAGCATACTGTGTTACGTGTTTCTCCTGCAGAGTAGCTGGTGAGTTTCAACGATGGACCTTTCATTTAGCAACTAGATATTTAACTACTGCTACCTAAAAATATAGCCTAGCAAATAGAGGTGCACAGTACATATTGGTTGAATGAAACCCTAAAATGACTTCCCCACAGTCCTGCAGCTAGGAGAGACAGGGACTATGACTTGCAAGCCCAGTGCACTTCATATGGTTTCCTGCTACCAGAACAAGTGAAAAAGGGTACGAACTAATTCCTAGACATCCCATCTAAACACTGAGAACAAGGCCTTAGGCTGGGCCTTACCTCATTCTCCCTCTACCACATAACTCTAAAAGCTTCCTTTTGACCTTCTGTCTTGAAATACCATTCATGACTTTTATTTTAAGTGAGCTGGCTACCAATGAGAATTTTATGGATTGGTGTGCATTTGTATATTGTGGGAGGATATGCTTGTCTTACACCAAGTTCTTGAAGCCTGAAGCAAAACTGAGCTATGGCTCTAAGTTCTTCCCAGGGATCAAAACACTTAGCTTCGGTCTGGTAGCTCTCTTGGGGCTGGTTCCTTTCTCAGAGGGCACTGCAGGATTCTAAGGCCTCAGGCCTGTTCATTTTCTCCACTAGGATAATCTTGGATACCCAGAAGAGTCATCGGGAGCCCCACTCCACACTTTTGGCCACAATATGAGAGCCTGGTCCTCTGAGAACAGAAATCACATCCTGTGTTTACTCCCTCTTGGCAGTGAAGCAGAGTTCCTGTGGGCCTATTTGGCAGTCACCCTGAAGGAAGGAAATCTCCAGGTACTGGTGGGAAAGTCAGAGGCACATTGCTGCCTAGGGAGAGGGCAGCCTTGTGCTGAAGTCTGGGTCACCAGGAAGAGGCAGCTCAAGGATAGGGGTGGGAAACCCTCTGACTTTCCTTAACAGGGAGAGGTAGGAAGTGGCCCAGAAGCTGTGGCTTCCAACTAAGACCAGGCAGCACATATAGAGATTTATAATTCATGGAAACATGCTCCTTAACCACATGTGTACTTCAGAGCCACTGAGGGCTGGGGTCAACCTGCTACTTTTGTGTTCCTTTTTGGTTACTGGAAGACAGCAGCGGAGGGTAAGGGGCAGCAGGCATTCCTGAATATGTGTAGGAATTATGGGTTTGGAATGTCTGCTATTGTTATGTGTCATCAAATTGGACCCAACTCATAGTGACCCCTCCTTGAGTAGCTAACAGTTAATAATGCCCTTCCTTAGTTGTCTACTACCTGCTTAGAAGGAAAAAGAAATATTTCCTGTTCTCTTACGTCAATGGAAGGCAAGTTGCCAGATTTTTCCCCTTTTACTAAACAAGAAAACATGCAAATCAGAGTGCTCCCAGGAGATCTAATTGAATCTGCCTGAGCTAAGCAGGAAGAGTTTTAACTTTGAAAATAACACCACTCTATTTGTTGGTGTGCTCAGCTCAAATGACTGAATGACTGGAGGAGAAAGCCCCACCCCATGCTCCCAGGCCCCCAGGCCCCAATCTGTCCCAACCTTCATCCGATCCCCTCTGAACCCCTCTCTCAAGACTCATCAGCTCTTCCCACATCAAGGCCCACAGGTAACAGGGGCATACAGGCAACATAACCAGCCAGCAAGCCAAAGAGTGAGCTTTATAGCAACTTCACCCTTCCACCCTTCCAGGAGCAAGAGTGGTTTGAAAATAAGCAATCTGTCAATAATGAAAGAAATAGAAAATGAAACAAGCAAGTTAAAGAAAGATGAGGTGGAATGTAAGCCAGTCAATTTTCTTTTAATTGTCTTCATGTCCTTAAATGTCAAAGGAACTACAACCTTGAAAGTTTCTTAATCAAATAGGATGCCAGGAAGACTGTGGCAGAAAAATCTCTTTTGGAGGAAAAGCAGACCAGAGCACCTTGAGTTTAATAAACCAAATATCCTTATGCCAGGAAAAGAAACCCTGAACTGAAATTATATTATAAAAACCAGAGAACAGTTATTTTAACTTTGTCAATCACTCCAACTTTTGGCTCAGGACCATGGACACAAACTGAAAAACAAGCATTCCCTATCCAGTTAAGTTCAGTTAGAATGAGTTTTTTGCCAAAGTGATTAGTCACTAAAAAAAATGAAAAAAGTGCCCCCTGACCCCCACAAAATGGGCTAGATGTGGTCACAGCCCACAATACCACAAGGAAATATACTATTGTTGTTGTTGTTGTTATGTGCCCTCGAGTTGGACCCGACTCATAGCAACCCCTCCTTGGGTTGTCGAGGCAGTATCACTACGGAAGTAGACTGCCCAACCTTCCTTCCGAGGAGTGGCTGGTGGGTTTGAACCACCAGACTTCTGGTTAGCAATCTGGTTAGGCACTATGCTACCAGAGCTCCCAGGAAATGTACTACTGGGAAAGAAAAAGGGGTTTGGGTTTGGATGATGGGCAACATACAAAGGGCTCCATCCAAAGGGCTTAGTGAAACAGTATCAAATGGTGTCGTTATCAGTAGTCTCACCACTAAAGCCCACTAGGGGCCTGGAAGCCAAAAGCAGTGTTGGAACTTCTACTATGATTAAATTCCTAACATATTGAAACTTTTGGTGAGTAGAATTCTCAGATGGCCCCCAAGACGCTTGCCCCTGGTGTTCACACCCTGTGCAATTCCCTCCCCTGGGGTGGGGCCTATGAATATGATAGGATATCACCCCGTCATGTTATATGAGAGTCTGTCACAGCCAGCTAGAGAAAGAGTCTCCTGATAGTTTGGAAAAAGTAAGCTACTGCATTTGCAGGTTGGACAATCTCTTCCAGTGATACTGCCTCAGAAACTCAAGAAGGGGTTGCTATGAGTCGGGTCCAACTCCGTAGCAATGGGTTGTTTTTTTGTTTGTTTGTTTTTTATATTTGCAGAGGGCCACATGGCAAGGACCCGAGGGAAGCCTCTATGAGCTGAGAGCAGCCCTAGTTGGTAAGAAAACAGTGACCTCAGCCTTATAATATGAAAAAACTGAATTCTGCCAACAATATGCATGAGCTTGGGAGGGGACCTGAGCTCCAGATGAGAACATATTTGGCCGATACCTTTGTTTCAGCCTGTGAGACCCTGACGAGAGGACCCAACCATGCTGTGCCGAAACTTCTAACTACAGAACTGTGAGATAGTAAATAGGGGTTGTATTAAGCGGCTAAGTTGGTCATAGTTTGTTACGCAGGGATGGATAACGAATACAAAACATGCCATTGCATAGGCTCTCCACTAGTTGATTCAACAAACCCCCGGTAGGATCACTTCTCCACACTGGAGCCAGGATGATCTTCTCAAAAAGACAATTTATCTCTGCCCTATCCTCTGCTACCTGAAATCTTTCAGGAATTTCCCTTTGTTGTTAGAATAAGACTTCAATGCCCTTCCTGGCTCATAAAGCCTAGAATGATTGCACCCCACACTCTGCACCGATTCTTTCTCTCTCCACTCCTGCGACACTGGCTGCTCCCAGCTTATGATCTCCTATCAGCTTCTCCCACCACAGGAGCTTTGTGTGTCCTGTCTCCTTTCCCCTCTCCCCAGCTATTCAACTCCCTCTACCCTCCTACTTAAGTCCCACTTTATCTTTGTACCCCAAACCAATATGACTTCCTCAGGAAAACTTCCCTGGTCTCTCTGACTAAATAACCCTTGGACTAGACCACAGGCCACTTATCTTTGGAAGCATTTGTCTTATTTGGGCATTTACCTTTATCCAAATGATTATTTCATTCTTATTTGGCAGAGCCTGGAGATGTTTTGCTCCCAGTTTTGTCCCTAATTCCTGTACACTGACCAGCATGTAGTATTAATATTTGTTCAAAAAATATTTACTGAATGAATGCAAGAATCACTTGGTCATGTGTCAGACTAGATTTTAAATCCAAAAAGTTGTCCCAAGCTACTCTCCTCATTTCTGCCAGCCACTCTTCTGCCCCTCATGTGTCAGGCATGAGGATGGAGAGTCTGGGAGTAGGTCTTCCACAAGCCCTCAAAGATTGGGTGAACATAATGTGGAAGTGAAGAAACACAGCCTCCAAGGGCTTTCTTTGACTTTTTGCTTACATATTTGCATAATTTTTATTGTCAAAAGACTATGAAAACATTGCAAAAATTGGGAACAGTAAATCACCTACCAAAATGTTTGGTCATTTGTAGTATTTTCATATATACTGTATTGCTGGTTTCCATTTGCTGGCAAGGTTTAAAGGATTTTGTGTCTAAATCATGAGTAATGTTGGTCTATAATTTTCTTATCTTGTCACTAGAGTTATAATGATCTCATAAAACAAATTGAAGGTGACCTCGCCTTTGTTTCCCAAACTTTTTTCTAAGATTGGTATAATTTCTTCTTTAAATGTTTGATAGAATTCATTAATGAAAACACTGGGCCTTAAGTTTTCTGTGTGGAAAGATTTTTTTATTATAAATTCAATGCCTTTAATAGATACAAGGCTACTTAGATTTTCAATTTGTTTTATAAAGTTATGGTTTTATGGAATTTGCCCATTTTATATAAGATGCCAATTTATTGGCACAAATATTTCATAATGTTATTTTAATGTGTGAAAAATCTTTAGTGATGTTTATTCTTTAAAACTAATACTGATAATAAGTGTTTTGTTTTCTCCTTTTATTTTTTGTTCAGTCTTACCAGCTTTCCTAACCTATTCAAATAACGGATTTTGGCTATACTTTCTTATTTTTAAATTTGTTTTCTACCTTATTACTTCTACCTACTTGAATTGCATTTTTGGAGTTATTATTTTTTTATATTCATCATTGATGTTAAACCTTTATTATTTTTAATGTAAGAATTTAAACAACAACAAAAAAAAACTCACTGCCATCAAGTCAATTCCGACTCATAGCAATCCCCATTGGGTTGCCAAGGTGGTAAATCTTTACAGAAGTAGATTGCCCAGTCTTCCTTCTGCAGAGTGGCTGGTGGGTTTGAACTGGCAACCTTCTGGTTAGCAGTCAAATGCCTTAGGCACTATGCCATCAAATATAAGAATTTAGAGATAAACATTTCCCTACAAATATTGCTTTAACTGTATCTCACAAATTTTGATGTGGTATATTATCATTATCATTCAGTTTTAAATATGTTCTAATGTCTTTTGTGATATCTTTTTTGACTGTTGGTTTAAGTATTTAATTTCCAAATATTTGGAGATATTCTAGATATCTGTTGTTTCTGATTTCTAATTTAGCCTTGTAGGAATACAGACCATATTCTATACTATTCAAATCTTTTAAAATTAATTACAACTCATTTTATGATCCATCCTGGAGTTTATCTTGGAAAATGCATTATGTGCATTTAATAAGGATATACACTGTAGAGTGGTTGTGTATTCTATAAATATCAATTTGGTAAAGGTGATTCTTAATGTTGCTCAGTTCATGTATATCTTTAATGATTTTTGAGTATGTTTCATCAGTTCCTGAGAGAGAAATATTTAATTAGGCAAATTCACCAACATAGTGTCTATTTCTTTTTTTTGTATGGTTTTTCTCCAAGCATTTTGAAGCCCCATTAGTCAAGTATAAAAATTTTATGGTTTCATCTTCCTCCTGAATTTCCATATTTGTCATTGTCATTTGTTCCTCCTTATTTCTTGTAATAGTTCTTGCCTTGGATTCATAACACAATATTTATATAACTAAACCTGCCTTCAAATAAGCCCCAATGGCACAGTGGTTAAGTGCTCAGCTGCTAACTGGGAGGTAGGTTGTTTGAACCCACGAACCGCTCCTTGGGAGAAAGATGTGGCAGTCAGCTTTTGTAAAGATTATAGCCTTGAAAACCCTGTGGTGCAGTTATACTTTGTCCTACAGGATCTCTGTGAGTTGAAACTGACTCAATCGTTTTTGGTTTACAAGCCAATTTTCTTATGATGTTATTTCTTTAGGGTACATTTTTTCACATTTTTCTATTTCCAATTCATTGGTATCTTTATAATTAAAGTTTACCATATGATTGAGTACTTCTACTTCTCACTTATCAACTATCTTGATAACTGACTTTTCACAGTAAGGACAGTAGTAAAAACTCTACTATCCAATTATTTTGTGCATTAAAGACATACATTAGACAGTAATAAATGTCAAAAGTAACACTGGCTATAATGGATAAGATTATGTGTCAACTTAGCTGGGCTATAATTTTCAATGGTTTGGCAGATGTGTAATGATATAATTTGACAGTTATATAATGATATAATTTGGCAATTATGTAATTATGTAGTCATCCTTTATTTGTGATCTGATGTGGTCATCCAATATTTTTCCATAATGCTGATTTTCATATAACAACCTGGTCTTTGAAACTTAGCCATGTGGATAAGTGAGGAGTGGAGGCAGGATTTTTTTTTTTTTTAATTCCAATATAGCAATCTCTGTTTTTTAGTTGAAAAGGTCAATCCATTTATATTTAATATACTTATTTACATGGCTGGAGTTATGTCTAGCATTTTGCTTTTTTTTGTAATTGTTTCATTGCTTCTTTGTTTTTCTGTTCTTTTTGGCCCTTCTTTTTAGTTAATAAATTGTTATTGATGTTGTTGTTGTTGCTATGTGCCATCGAGCTGGACCCAACTCATGGCGACCCCTCCTTGGGTTGCTGAGGCAGTATCACTACGGAAGTAGATTGCCCAACCTTCCTTCAGAGGAGTGGCTAGGGAGTTTGAACTGCCAGCCTTCTGGTTAGCAGTCAAGTGCCTTAGGCACTATGCTATCAGAGCTCCCAGTTAATAAATTAGTTAATTATATTTTGCTATAATCCATTTATTTTTAAGCTATCCCTCTTTTCATTATTTACTGATGGCTATCTTAAGAATTTCAATGTACCTTTAATTTGTACCTTTAATGTAGTCAAGTTAGTTACTATTGTACCAGATTATGTAAAATTTAAGAATCTTGCAACAGTATAATTTTATTTATGCTTCTTCTCTTCAGTTCTGGGAGCTCTGGTGGCATAGTGCCTAAGGCATTTAACTGCTAACCAGATTTATTGCTGTAATATATATCACATCTAAATATACTGTAAATTCATATTATCTTCATCTTGGAAGGTATTTTAGCAGGGTATAGAATTCTAAATTCACTTTTTTTTTTTTTTTCCTTTCAGCCCTTTAAAGATCACATTCCATTATCTCTGGCTTTCATTGTTTCCAATGATAATTCAGCCTCCTCTATTTTATTTATTTATTTAATGTTGTTTTCTGCTAAATGCTTTTTTTTCACATTTTTTAAAAATCATTTATTTAATTTTTTAATTGTAATTTGGATAAAAGTTTACAAAGTAAATTGGTTTTCCAATCATCAATTCATACACATTTTCTTTTGTGACATTTACTGTAATCCTTACAATATAACATCACTATCCCCTTTTCCTCCCTGTGCTTACCATTTTTCTTCATCTTTCTTTTCTATCCCTTCCTCCTTCTGAGTCCTATCCCTGGGCAAATGCTGTCCTTTTGATTTGTGTGGTGGATTTTTCTAATGACAGTGTACCTCCCTGATATTATCATTCATCTTATAGGCCTATCATTTGGCTGAAAATTAATCCACAGGATGAGTTCATTTCTAGGCACAAAGGGTATCTAAGGACCATAGTCTCAGGGGTTCCACCAGTCCCTATCAAAACAGTGAGCCTGTTGTTATTGTTGTTAGGTGCAGCTGAGTTGGCTCCAACTCATAGTGACCCTGTGTACAACATAATGAAACTGCCTGGTCCTGCACCATCCTCACAATACTTGCTATGCATGAGCCCATCATTGCAGCCACTGTTTCATTCCATCTCCTTGAAAGTCTTTCCCTTTTTTCTCTGACCCTCCAGTTTACCAAGCATGATAACCTTCTGAAGGGACTGGTCTCTTCTGACAACATGACCAAAGAAGGTGAAGTGAAGTCTGGTCATTCCTGTTTCCAAGGAGCATTCTGGATGCACTTCTTCCAGGACAGATTTGTTCATTTTTTTGGCAATCCACAATATTTTCAGCATTCTTCACCAATACGATAATTCAAAGACATTGGCACTTCTTTGGTGTTCCTTATTCATTGTCCAGTTTTCACATGCAATATGGGGCAATTGAAAATATCATGGCTTGAGTCAAGCCCACCTTAGTCTTCACTGTTATATCTTTGCTTCTTAGCACTTTAAAGAGGTCTTTTGTAGCATATTTTCCCAGTGATATATGACATCTAATTTGTAGACTGATGCTTCCATGCATGTTGAGTCTGAATCCAAGTAAAATTAAACCTCTGACAACTTCAATCTTTTCTCCATTCATTATGATGTTGCTTACTGGTCCAGTTGTGAGGATTTTTGTTTTCTTTATGTTGAAACGTAATCCAAACTGCAGACTGTAATCTTTGATTTTCATCAGTAAGTACTTCAAGTCACCTTCACTTTCAACAAGCACAGTTGTGTCAACTGCACATTTCAGGTTATTAATGAATCTTCCTCCAATCCTGATACTGTGTTCTTCTTCATATAGTCCAGCTTCTTAAATTATTTGCTCAGCATACAGATTGAATAATCATGATGAAAAGATACAACTCTGACACACACTTGACCTGATTTTAAACCACGCAGTATCCCCTTGCTCTGTTCAAACGATGGCCTCTTGGTCTATGCACAGGTCCCTAATGAGCATAATTAAGTGTTCTGGAATTCTCATTCTTCAAAATGTCGCCTATAATTTGTTATGATTCACATAGTCAAATGCCATAAGCCAAGTCATTTTTTACTGTTTTGAGTTTTGTTCCACATTTTTCTCTTATGCTAGCCAGGACCTTCTAATGTGAAACATTTCAGAATGGTTGGTAGTGGCTGTTGTTGTTCATAGGTGCTGCTGAGTTGTTTCCAACTCATAGTGACCCTATGCACAGTAGAACAAAACACTGCCCAATCCCATGCCAGCTCCATGATCCTTGCTATACTCGAGACCATCGTTGCAGCCACTGTGTCAATCCATCTCATTGAAGGCCTTCCTCTCTTTCGTCGACCCTCCACCTTACCAAGCATGACATCCTTCTCCAGGGGATGGTCCCTTCTGATAACATGACCAAAGTAAGTGAGACAAAGTCTGGCCATTCTTGCTTCCGAGGAGCATTTTGGCTGCACTGCCTCCAGGACAGATCTCTTAGTTCTTTTAGCATTCCATGGTATTTTCACTATTCTTCACCAGCACCACAACTCAAAAGCATCAACTTTTCTTTGGTTTTCCTTATTCATTGTCCAGCTCTCACGTGCATATGAGGCGATTAGAAATATCATGACTTGTGTCAGGTGCACCTTATTCCTCAAGGAGACATCTTTGTTCCTCAGCACTTGAAAAAGGTCCTTTGCAGCTGACTTGCTCACTGCTATATGTCATCTAATGTCCTGACTGCTGCTTCCATTGACGACAATTGTAGAACCAAGCAAAGTAAATTCTTTGACAACCTCAATCTTTTCTCCATTTATCATGATGCTGCTTATAGGTCCATTTGTGAGGATTTTTGTTTTCTTTATATTGAGATGTAATCCATACTGCAGACTGTATTCTTCAGTCTTCATCAGTAAGTGCCTCAAGTCATCCTCACTTTCAGCAAGCAAAGTTGTGTCATCAGCATATTGCAGGTTGTTAATGATTCTTCCTCCAATCTTGATGCCACGTTCTTTTTCATAGAGTCCAACTTCTCGGATCATTTGCTCAGCATATAGATTGAACAAGTATGGGAAAAAGATACAACCCTGATGCATGCCCTTCTGGATTTTAAACCATGCAGTGTCCCATTGTTCTGTTTGAATGACAGCCTCCTGGCCAATATATGGTTTCCTCATGAGTACAATTAATTGTCCTGGAATTACCATTCTTCTCAATGTTATCCACAATTTGTTATGATCCACATGATCAAATGCCTTTGCATAGTCAATAAACACAAGTAAACATCTTTCTGGTATTCTTTCCTTTGAACCGAGATCCATCTGACAGCAGCTATGATGTCACTTGTTCTATGATATCCTCTTCTGAATCCAGCTTGCACTTCTGGAACCTCTCTGTCAATATACTGCTGCAAACATTTTTGAATTATCTTCAGTAAGATCTTACTTGCATGTGATATTAATGATATTGTTCTATAATTTCCACATTTTGTGGGATCACCTTTCTTTGGAATGGGTAAAAATATGGATCTCTTCCAGTCAGTTGGCCAGGTAGCTGTCTTCCATACCTTTTGGCACAACCGAGTGAGTGCCTCCAGTGGGGCATCCATTTGTTGAAATATCTCAATGGATATTCCGTCAATTCCTGAAGCCTTGTTCTTCACCAATTCCTTCATTGCAGCTTCAACTTCTTCCTTCAGTACCATTGGTCCTTGATCATATGACACCTCCTGTAATGGATGAATATCTACCAGTTCTTTTTGGTACAGTGACTCTGCATATTCCTTCCATCTCCTTTTGATGTTTCCTGCATTATTCCCTATTTTGCCCATAGAATCTTTAAATATTGCAACTCAAGGCTTAAATTTTTCCTCAGTTCTTTAGCTTGAGAAATGCTGAGCATGTTCTTCTTTTTTGGTTTCCTAACTCCAAGTTTTTTCACATTTCATTATAGTAATTGGCTTTGTCTGCTCTAGCTGCTCTTTGAATTCTTTGGTTCAACTCTTTTATCTTTTCATTTCTTCCATTTGCTTTAGCTACTCTCCACTCAAGGGAAAGCTTCAATCTCTTCTGTCATCCATTTTGGTCTTCTTTTCTCATCTTTTTAGTGACCTCTTGCTGTCTTCATGGATGATGTTCTTGATGTCATCCCACGATTCTTCTGGTTTTTGGTCATTGATGTTCAATGCATCAAATCTATTTTTTAGATGATCTCTATATTCAGGAGGGATATATTCAAGATCTTATTTTGGCTCTTGTGGACTTGTTTTAGTTGTCTTTAACTTCAAGTTGAACGTGCATATGAGCAGTGATGGTCTGTTCCACAATCAGCTCCTGGCCTGGCCTGGTTTTGGCTGAAGATATTGAGCTTTTCCATTGCCTCTTGCCACAGATGTAGTCAATCTGATTCCTGTATATTCCCTCTGGCAAAGACCATGTGTACAGACCACCGTTTGTGTTGTTGAAAAAAGTATTAGCAATGAATAAGTCGCTAGTCTTGCAAAATTCTACCATGTGATTTCCAGCATCATTTCTGTCACAAAGGTCAAATTTTCCAACTACTGGTGTTTCTTCTTTGTTTCCTGTGCTGCCTTCAGGTTTCTTTCTTTGTCTTTGGTTTTGGTGAGTTTCATTATGACATGTCTCAGTAAATTTCTTTTGGGGCCTATCCTGTTTGGGGTTCATTGAAATTCTTGAATCAGTATCTTATTGTCTTTCATCATATCAAGGAAATTCTCTTTTAACAAACCTTTGACAATTTTCTCTCTCTCTTCCCTTTCTGGTATTCCAGTCACATGTAATTATTCCTTTTGATGGTATCCCACATGAATTATAGGCTTTCTTCATTTAGTTTTGATCTTTTTTTCTGATTGATTTCTGATTGATTGTTGTTTTTATATGGTTTCTATTTTTTCATTTATTTTGTCAGTTTGGTCTTTAACAGCTTTCCTAATTCTTCTAGAGTTTTTTCTTTAATTTTTCCAGTGTTTTCCTTAATCTGTCTCTCAGTCCATTGAAGGTACCTAAATATAATTCTTTTGAATTCCTTATCAGGCAGTTCCAATGCCACTTCTTCCTCAGGGAGGTTTACTGTGCCTGTATCCTGGTCCCTTGTTTATACTACTTTATCTTGTTTCTTTGTGTGACTTGGATGGTCAGTTGTCTTCAAGACATTGTGATATAGTTGTATTTATATTTAATTGATGATTGTATGTTGGTGTATTTGCCAAGAATTTTTTTTTTTTTTTTTTTTTTTTGCTTTATTTTGATATATCTTAGTGAACAGGGCTATTGTGTGCCTCTGTTCTTTAATTGGCAACACTTAAGCACTCAACAACTCTCTCCTGGTGGATGTAATAGAGAATGAGAGTGTGTGCACAGATCTCTGTTAGCTTTTCATAAAAAGCAGTTGAGGGTTAGGTGGACTGGTATTGGCTGCTGTATATTGTTGATCAATTGGTGCAGAAGCAAATTGTGGCCCTCAACCAGTAGGTGGGGATCCAGGAGAGGAGAAGTTGCAAGTATGGTTGGGAGAGAGTTCCTGTCTCTCACCTGGTTAGACAAAAATAAAATAAAATAAAATAAAAACAAGAGAACAAAAACACAAACTACATAAACAATTGCAAAAAGAAGAAGAAGAAGAAAAGGCAATAAATGAAAATAAAACTTTTTTTAAAAAAATTGTACAATGGAAAGTCAAAGAGAAGGATAAAACTCACAATATCTGGGGAGGAGGGAATAAGAGGAAAAAGCAAGAGAAAAACGAATAAAGGAAAAATGGGAAAAGAAAATCAAGGGAGGGAAGAACCAAAAGAGAAAAGAAGAATGAAAAAAGAAAGTGTCCTGGAAAAGGTGGGGGTGGGATGAGGCACAAGAACTACGGAAGGGAAAGAGAAAAATAAAGAAAAAGAAAGGGGCAGAAAAAGAATAATTTTAAAATAAACAAAAACAAAACTGGTGCAGGGGGGCAGGGCACCTGAGCTCTGTCAAGATGCCTGGAACAGGATGGAATTCCTGCTGGTCTAAAAGGTGGGTGGAGGTCAGTGATGGTTACAATTCTATTCACCAAGAGGGTATGGGGTACAAGAGTAACAAGGATATCACCCCTTTCTACTCCTCAGCCTCCACTGTGGTTGCCTATGCTGTCTGTGGCAAGCAAAGCCTATCCTTAGGTTGCTGCCCAGATTGGAGTTCTGCTTGCAAATATTCAAAATGGCCACTCTCAGGACAGCAGACAGTCTACAACTCCATCATCTCCTTATTCACTGTTTTCATTCAGGTTCTTTTATTAGTTGGTATTTAATCCACTTCTTTAGCCTTCCCTTCAAAGCTCAGTGTTCCAAGATTATCTTCTGTATCTGTTTCAATTGTTTTCTTGTTTCTTTGTTGAAAACTGTCTATGTATATTGTCTGCCTATTCTGCCATCTTTCTGGAAGCCCAATGACCATTACAGTTTTAAGTTTTACACTTAGGTTTTTGATCCTTCTTGAGCTACTTTTTTTTGCTGTTGTTGTTTGTTTGTTATTTTAAAATACGGTGAGAGATATGGATACTGTTTCATTTTTCTGAAAATGGGTATCTAGTTTTGCCATCTCCATTTGTTATCTCCTCCCCATTTAATAGGTTTTGCCCCTTCATCAAAGATTAGCTTTCCGTAAATGCATGGGTTTATTCCTGGGCTCCTGGGCTCTTAATTCTATTGCATTGGTATATGTGTCTGTCATTTACCAATACCAGGCTGTTTTGACTACCATAGCTGTATAGTAGGTTTTGAGATTGGGAAGTGTGTGACCTCCTACTTTGTTCTTTTTCTTTAGTAGTGCTTTGCTTATCTCTGGGTTCTCTTTCCTTATCACTGGGTTCTCTTTCATTTCCATATAAGTTGGTGATTAGTTTTTCCATCTCTCTAAAGAATGAAGATGGAATCTGGATCAGGATTGTATTATATCTGTAGATTGCTTTAGGGAATATTGATATTTTCACAATGTTAAGCTTTCTTATCTACAAACATGGTATATTCTTCCATTTATGTAAATCTCCTTTGTATTCTTGTAGTAGTGTTTTGTAGTTTTCATTGTACAGGTGCTATGTGTCTCTGGTTGGAATTATTCCTAACTACTCATCTTTGAGTAGTTAATGTAATTGATATTGTTTGCCCAATTTCCTCTGTAGTATTTTCTTTGCTACTATAGAGGAATACAACTGAACTTTGTATGCTGATATTGCACCCTGCCACTTTGCTAAATTCGTTGATTAGATTCATTAGGTTCCTTTTAGTCTCTAGGATTTTCCATGTATTGTATCATATCACTACAAAAAGAGATGGTTTTCCTTCTCTTTTGGTAATCTGCATGCTTTTTATTTCTCTTTCTTGCCTTATTTGTATGGCTAGGATTTCCAATATAATATTTAATAACAATGGTGCTAAAGGGACTCTTTTTCTAGTTCTTGTTTGCAAGTGGAAAGTTTTCAATCTCTCTCCACTGAGAATAATATTGGTCACTGGTTTTGTATATATGCCCTTAATTGTTGTTGGGTGCCATTGAGTTGGTTCTGTCACATAGTGACCCTATGCACAACAGAATGAAACATTGCCCAGTCCTGCACAATCCTCATAATATTTGGTATGCTTGAGTCCATCATCACAGCCACTGTGTCAATCCATCTCATTGAGGCTCTTCTCCTTTATCATTCATTAACTCTCTAGTTTATCAAGCAGGATATCCTTCTTCAGGGATTGGTCCCTTCTGACAACATGATCAAAGAACTTGACACAAAGTTTAGCCATTCTAGCTTCTAAAGAACATTCAGCTATACTTCTTCCAAGACAGATTTTTTCATTCTTCTGGCAGTCCATGGTATATTCATTATTCTTCATGAACTCCATAATTCAAATGCACCAATTCTTCTACTATTTCTTATCCATTGTCCCACTTTTGCATGCATATGAAGTGACTGAAAATACTAAGATCTGGTGTCTCTTAGTCTTCAAAGTGACATCTTTGCTCTTTACCACTTAAATAAGTTTTTTTTTTTTTTTAATAAATTTGCCCTGTGCAATACATCATATTTCTTGACTGCTGCTTGCATAGGTGTTAAGTTTGGCTCAAGTAAAATGAAATTCCAGACAGCTTCAATCTTCTCCACTTATCGTGATGTTGCTTATTGGCCCAGTTGTGGGATTTTAGTTTTCTTTATGTTGAGATGTAATCCACACTAAAGGCTGTAGACTTTGATTTACATCAGTAAGTGCTTCCAGTCTCCTTCACTTTCAGCAAGCAAAATTGTGCCATCTGCATATCACAAGTTGTTAATGAGTCTACCTCCAATATTGATGTCATGTTCTTCATATAGCACAGCTTCTCAGATTTTTTGCTCAGCACACAGATTGAATAAGTATGGTGAAAGGATACAACCCTGATGCACACTTTTCCTGATTTTCAACCATGCTGTATCTCAATTTTGTTCGAACAATGGCCTCTTGGTCTACATATAGTTTCATCATGAGCACAATTAAGTGTTCTGGAATTCCTATTCTTCACAATGTTGTCTATAATCTGTTATGATTCATGCAGTAGAATCCCTTTGTGTACTCAATAAAGCACAGATAAATATCTTTCTGGTATTATTTGCTTTTAGCCAAGATCCATCTGACATCAACAATGATATCCTTCATTCCACGCCCTTCTCTGAATCTGGCTTGAATTTCTGGCAGTTCCCTATCAATACACTGCTACAACTGTTTTTGAATTATTTTCACCAAAATTGTACTTATGTGTGATATTGTTTGATAATGTCCACATTTTGTTGGATCACCTTTCCTTGGAATGGCTGTAAATATATATCTTTTCCAGTTGATTGGCCAAGTAAAATTTCTTGGCATAAATGAGTGAGTGCCTTCAGCACTGCATCTGTTGAAACATCTCAATAGGTATTCCATCAATTCCTGGAACCTTGTTTTTGGCCAATTCTTTCATTGTAGCCTGGACTCCTTCCTTCAATACTATCAGTTCTTGGTCATATGCTACCTCTTGCAATGTTTCAACATTGACCAATTAATTCTATTTGGTACAATAACTCTGTGTATTCCATCTTCTTGTGATTCTTCCTGCATCATTCAACATTTTGCCCATAGAATCCTTCAATATTGTATCTCAAGCTTGAATTTTTTTCTTCACTTCCTTCATCTTGAGAAATGCTACGTGTATTTTTCCCTCTTGGATTTCTAACTCCAGGTCCTTGCACATTTCATTATAATAATTTACTCTGTCTTCTTGAACCACCCTTTGATTTTTTTGTTCACTTCTTTTATTTCATCATTTCTTCCATTCACTTTAGCTACTCTCCATTCAAGAGCAAGTTTCAGAGTATCTTCTGACATCAATTTTGGTCTTTTCTTCCTTTCCTATATTTTTAATAACCTTTGCTCTCTTCATGTATGATGTACTTGATGTCATCCCACAATTCATCTGGCCTTTGGTCATTGGTGTTCAATAAGTCAAATTTATTCTTGAGATAGTCTATAAGTTCAAGTGAGATATAATTAAGGTTGTATTTTGGCTCTTGTGAACTTGCTTTAATTTTCTTCAGCTTCAACTTGAACTTGCACATAAGCAATTGATGGTCTTTTCCACATTCAACCCCTCATCTTGCTCTGACTGATGATATTTAGCTTCTGCATTGCCTCTTTCCACAGATATAGTTAATATGATTCCTGTGCTTTCCATCTGGTGAGGTCTGCATGCATAATAGCCATTTATGTTATTGAAAAAAGGATATTTGCAATGAGTAAGCCATTGGTCTTACAAAATTCTATCATACAGTCTTTGGCATCATCTTTCATCAAGGCCATATTTTTCAACTACCAAGGTCTTCTTTGTTTCCACCTTTCATATTTCAATCATCGGTCATTATCAATACATCTTGGTTGCATGTTTGGTCAATTTCAGAAAGCAGAAGTTGGTAAAAATCTTTAATTTCCTGACCTCATCTTTGGCTTTAGTAGTTGGTGTATTAGCCAACCAACTATTAACTGGTTTTCCTTGTATATGGATGTTATCCTATTACTGACAGCATTGTATTTCAGACAGATCCTGAAAAGTTCTGTCTGATGATGAACACTATGACATTCCTCTTCAATTTGTCATTGCTGGCATATTAGACCATATGAATATCTGATTCAAAATGGCCAATATCAGTCCATTTTGGCTCACTAATGTCTAGGATATCGATTTTTACATGCTCTATTTCATTTTTGACAACATCTAATTTTCCTATATTCATGTTCTGGTTATTAAAGAATATTTTCAGCTGTTTCTTCTTATTTGAATCATACCACATCAGCAAATGAAAGTACCAAATGCTTTACTCCATTTATATCATTAAGATTGACTCTACTTTGAGGAGATAGCTCTTCTCCAGTCACATTTTGGGTACCTTCTAACCTGAGGCTCATCTTCTGGTACTATATCAGGTAATGTTTCACTGCTACTCATAAAGTTTTCCAGTACTATATTAGACCATGCTTCCCTGTCATTCATATTCAGTGCCAATCTTTTCAGAAGTGGATTGCCATGTCTTTCTTCCTGGTCTGCCTTAGACTGGAAGCTCTGCTGAAACCTGTCCACCATGGGTGACCCTACTTTTATTTGAGATACTGGTAGCATAGCTTCCAGCATCACAGTAATATGCAAGCCACCACAGTATGACAAACTAACAGGTGGTGCCCTTAAATAGTAAGAGAATTTCCCTTCTATTCCTATTTTGGTGAGGATTTTTTTTTTAATCAACAAATTGTGTTGGATTCTGTCAAATTCATTTTTTGCATCAATATATATGATTGCATGGTTCTTTCCCTTTGTTTTGTTTATGTGGTAGATTATTTGATTATTTTTCTTATGTAGAAACATCCTTGCATTCCTGCTATGAATCCCACTTGGTCATGATATATTATTTATTTGATATACAGCTGAATTCTATTAGCTAAGTTTTTATTATTATTATTTTGTTGTGATTTGGGTGGAAGTTTAGAGAGCAAATTCATTTTCAATGCAGCAGTTCACATATACTTTGTCTCATGACATTGACGGCAATCTCCCACAATGCAACATCTTTCCTCCCACTTCCTCCCCATAGCCACTCTTCCCTGTGTCTTTCCCTCCCATGAATTCCTGACCCCCAAGCTGTCTCCCTGTGCATACACAGCCCTTCTATTCTCCCATGATTGATCTCTCCAAGGAGTGTATCTACCTAACGTAAATGTTCAGCTCATATACTTGTCTCTTGTTTTTGGCCACAGGAGTGGATTCAATTCCAGACCTGAAGGGCAGCTAGGGGCCATAGTCTCAGGGGTTCCACCAGGCTCTATCAGACCAGCAAACATAGTCTCTTTTTTTCGTTCTTTATGATTTTGAGATTAGTTCCACATTGTTCTCTCACTCTATCCAGGATCTCCTACATACAGCCACCTCCAAGTGGTTGACAGTGGTAGGGAGGTACCACATCATTCTTCTGTTCTTATAGTGGTATATGCTGAGGATCACATGGTGTATTAGTCCCTTGGACTAATTGTTTCTATGTGTCTTTGGTTTTCTTCATTCTTCTTTGCTCTGGATGAGGAGAGACCTATCATTGCATCTAGATGGCTGTTTGCAAGCTTTTAAAATCCCAGTCACTATTCACCAAAGTAGGATGTGGAGCAATGTTTTTGTAAGCTTGACGTCTCCTGCAGCCATGGTCCTGAGCCCACAGTCCCAACTACTTGCTTCCTCTGGGTAGCTGGCTGTGGCCAAGAAGTGACTAAAACCTTGCCCCTTGTCAGCTCTACTATATGCCTGGAAATTCTTGCAGAACATACAAATAAACTTGTAGAAACATTGCTAACCCTATACATGGTAATGAGCACTCTCCCCTCTGCATAGACATACCTAATCATTCAGCCTGTCCACCCATCTATCCACCTGTAGATCAACATTTGCCATCACTGACAATGCAATACCATATGTGCAAAACGGTTCATCTTTGTGTCTGTACCTCCCATGCACGTCTCTATGTCTTTCTCTTCTTCAATGCCACCATGTTGATCACTCACATTTGGTACATTGCCCTTCCATTCACACAAATCAATACTTGTCTCTATCTATCTAGTAGTGTTCCCTCCCCTACCCTCCCACCCCTGGTAACCAACAAAAAAAATTTCCTTCCATATATAAACTTTTCTTTGACTTTTTACAATAACAGAGTAATACAATTTTGTCCTTCTGTGATTGACTTATTTCACGAAGCATATTGTCCTCCTAGTTCATCCATGTTATGTGGTGTTTTGCAGATTCTACATTATTCTTTAGGATTGCATAGTATTCCATTGCGTGTATGTACCATAGTTTGGTTATCCATTCTTCAGTTTATGGACACCTAGGTTGTTTCTATCTTTTGGCTATTTTAAATAATGCTGCAGTGAAGATGGGTGTGCATCTGTTTCATCCTGGCTCTCACTTCTTTAGGATATATACCTAGTAATGGAATTGCTGTTAGCTAAGATTTTGTTGAGGATTTTTCCATCAATATTCATAAAGATATAGGTCTGTAATTTACTTTTTTTTAGTGATGTATTTGCTTGCTTGTGGTATCAGGGTTATGCTTGATCCACAGAATTAGTTTTGGAGTATTCCATTCTTTTCTGTGTTCTGAAATAGTTTCAATAGAATCAGTGTTAGCTCGTCTCTGAATGTGTGGTAGAATTCTCCAGTGAAGTCATCTGGGCCAGAGTTTTTTGTTGTGGGGAATCTTTTCATGACCTGTTCAGTTTCTTATTTTGTGATGGCTTTGTTCATATTTTCTACTTCAGATTGTGTTAGTTTCAATAGGTATTGTGTTTCTAGAAATTTATCCATTTCTTCTAGATTTTCAAATTTGTCACAGTGCAATTCTTCATGGTATTCTATTATTATCCTATTTTTTTTTCAGTAAACTTTCTTGTAAAATCACCTATTTCATTTCTTACTTGTGTTATTTACATCTTCTCTTTTCCATTTTAAATTTGCCAGTACTTTGTCAATTTTATTTGTCCTTTAAAAAAACACATCTAAATATGTTGATTCTTTCTATTTTTTTTTTTTTTCTGTTGTCTGTTACATTTATTTCTGCTCAAAACTTTATTATTTCCTTTCTTCTCATGACTGTAGGCTTTCTTGATGGGTTATGGGTTTTTTTTGTTTTTTGGTTTTTTGGTTGTTTTTTGGAGATGTTGGGTTATGGTGCTGACTTTGGTTCTTTCTTTGTTTTTCTTGTGTTTGTTTGTTGCTGTTACTTGGTTCTGCAATCAACACCATGGAAGCAGCAGGCAAGAAATCAGATAATTTATTGCAAATAAAGCTTGGCAAATCTGCTGCAAAAAAATATCCCTTTAAAGTGCTGAGGTGCACCTAATCTAAGTCATGGTATTTTCAACTGCTTCATAAGCATGTGAAATCTGGACAATGAGTAAGAAATACCAAAGAAGAGTTGATGCTTTTGAGTAGTGGTGTTGGTGGAAAATGCTGAAGGTACCATGGACTACAAGAAGAATGAAAAAATCTGTCCTGGATGAAGTGCAGCCAGATGCTCCTTGGAAGTGAAAATGACTTCATTCACCTACTTTAGTCATGTTGTCAGAAGGGACCATTCCCTTTAAAGGATATCATTCTTGGTAAAGTGGAGGGTCAATGAAAAAGGGGAAGGCCCTCAGTGAGATGGATTGACACAGTGTCTGCAATGATGGGCTCAGGTGTAGCAAGGATTGTGAGGATGGAACCAGATGAAGCAGTATTTTGTTCTGTTGTACACAGGTTCACTATGAGTTGGAGCTGACTCAATGGCACGTTTACTGCTGTAAATTGTCCATTGAACACCACTGCTTTTGCTGTGTCCCAAAGATTTTGGTATGTTGTTTTCATTCTTGCTTGATTCAAGGAATTTTTTTTTTTTATTTCTTCTATTACCCAGTAATTTTTAAGTAGGGTATCATTCAGTTTCTAGGTATTTGAATTTTTTCCTTGGTTTTCCTGTTGTCATGGCATTTTGATCTGATGAGATGCTTTCTAGTATTTAGATGTTTTTAAATTTATTGATGCTTACTTGTGGGCTAACATAGGTCCTATTCTGGAGAATGTTCCATATATACTGGGGGAAAAAATGTATATGTGCTATTGTTAGATGGAGTGTTCTGTATATATTTATGGGGTCTAATTGACTGATTGTGTTGTTTATATCTTTGGTATCTTGCTGAGTTTCTTTCTAGCTGTTCTGTCCTTCATCAAAAGTGGTTTATCAAAATCTCCCACTATTCCTGTAGAGTTGTCTATTTCTCTTTTCAATTCTGTTGACATGTATTTTGGGTTTTGTTCATTGGGTGAATAGATATTTATTATGGTTATGTCCTCTTGGTAGATTGATCTTTTATCATTATAGAATGTCCTTCTATATGTCTTTTTCTGCTTTTCTTTAAAGTCTTGCTCTTTTTTGGTGGCCATTTGCTTGATTTATGTTTTTCCATTCTTTGATTTTTAGCTTATTTTTGCCTTTGTGTCTAAGGTGTGTCTCTTTTAGTAAGCATGTTGATGGATCCTCTTATTTTACCCATTTAGCTATTCCCTATCTCTTGACTGGTCCATTTAATCCAATTACATTCAGTGTAATTATTGATAAGTATGAATTTATTGCTGTCATTTTTTGGTATTTTTTTTGTGCTAATGATTTCTTTGTTCAATATATTTTTCCAAACTGAGTTCATTTTGTTTACAGATTTTCTTATTTCATTCATTTCTATGGTTTGTGTTTGCTGAGACTTTATGATTTTCTTCTTTTTTATTTTGGTAAGAAGGTTTATTAATTTTCTTTGAGGCTACCCTATAATTTATTATTATCTTCCCAACTATAAACTGTCCATTCTCTCTTGATATCGTCTTGACATCTGCTACATTTGGAAGTTCTATAGCTCTGGTAGCATAGTGCCTAAGGCACTTGACCGATAACCAAAAGGCTGGTGGTTCAAATCCACAAGCCAATCCTCAGAAGGAAGGTTGGAGAACCCTACTTCTATAGTGATACTGTCTCAGAAACCCAAGGAGGGATTGCTATGAGTTGGGGCTGACTCAATGGCACATAACAACAACAATAATTACATAATTTATTCCTATTTTTTGCTTTACAGTTATCATCATTTACAAATTAACATCTCTGGTTCTCTATTTTCAGTCATAGAGTGTGTGTGTGTGTGTATGTTGATTTCCAGGTGATATTGTCAGTTGTCAATCTCGGTTGTCTGCTTTTGTTGATTCTCTATCTAAAGGATGTCCTTTCACATTTCTTGTAAAGTTTGTCAGGTTTTTACAAACTCCCTTAATTTCTGTTAATCTGAGAATGTCTTAATTTCATATTTGAGGGACAATTTTGCTAGAGAAATAATTCTTGGTCAGAAATTTTTTTCTTTGAGGGTTTTGTATATGTCATCCTGTTGCCTTCTTGTCTGCATGCTTTCTGCTGAGAAATTAGAGTTTGGTCTTATTAGTTCTCTTTTACGGGTAACTTTTTGTTTTTGCCTGAGCTGCTTTCAGGATTCTTCCATTGTGTTTTGTTTAGAAAGTTTGATTATGATATCACATGGGGAAGAGATGGCCTCTTTAACAAATGGTGCTGGCAAACTGGATATCCATTTGTAGAAAAATGAAAAAAAGATCTGTACCTCACCCCATACACACACCAAAAAACTCAAGTTGGATCAAAGACTTAAATGTAAAACTCAAAACTACAAAACTCATCAAAGATAAAATAGGAACAAATCTAGGGGCCCTAATTTATGGCATAAATAGACAATCAAGCATAACCCAAAATGCACAAGCATTAAAGGAGAAGCTAGATGGCTGGGGCTTTTTAAAAATTAAATTCCTATGCACATTGAAAGACTTCTCCAAAAGGGTAGAAGAGAACCTACAGACTGGGAAAAAATATTTGGCTATGACATATCTGACAAAGGACTTATCTCCAAAATTTATAGAAAACTCCAACACCTCAATACAAAAAAGACAAAGAACCCAATTCAAAGACAGGCAAGGGACATGAATAGACACTTCACTAAAGATGATATACTGGTGGCCAACTAACACATGATGAGATATTCATGATCATTAGCCATTAGAGTGAGGTAAATTGAAACAAAGATGAGCTATCATCTCACCCGAGCAATAATAGCAAAGTTCAACAAGACAGAAAACAATAAATGCTGGTGAGATTGTGAAGAGATTGGAACTATTATACAATGCTGGCTGGACTGCAAAATGGTACAATCACTGTGGAGAATAATATGGTGTTTCCTTAAAAAGCTGAAAATAGAAATACCATTTGATCTAAAAACTCCATTACTAGGAATATACCCTAAAGAGGTGAGAGACAGGACACATACAGACATATGCACACCGATGTTCATTGCAGCACAATTCACTATAGCAAAGAGACAGAAACAACCTAGATTTCCATCAACACATGAATGAATAACCAAATTATGGTACATTCACACAATGGAATACTATGCTACCTAAATAACAATGAAAGATACGTGAATCATTTCACAACATGGATGAGTTTGGAGGACATTATACTGAGGAAAATAAATCAATTGCAGAAGGACAAATATTCTATGTGCCCATTATTGTAAAAAGCCAAGGAATGGTCTACTTAGGGAAGAGAACTCACTTTGTAGGTTACCAGGGATAGAAGGAAAGGGGAGGGAAAATTTCAGACTAGTTGGGGGTCATATGTTGATTTGAGTAAGGGAAGGAGCAGTGTGTTAAGGGTCTGTGACCAGCATGATGACACTGGGGAAAGGAAAGACATTGAAACATACACATAAGATAAAGACAACAGAGGCAAGTACTAGTATATGCACAATACTACACTATACAAGATCTGTCCTGAAGTACAATGTTGTCAGTGATAGGATAATATCCATACACCTACAAGGAAGACCCGTTAATATGACTATTATTCAAATTTATGCACCAACCACCAAAGCCAAAGATGAGAAAATTGAAGAATTTTATCAACTTCTACAGTCTGAAATTGACCAAACATGAAATCAGAATGTGTTAATTATCACTGATGACTGGAATGCAAAAGTTGGAAACAAAGAAGAATCACCAGTAGTTGGAAAATTTGGCCTTGGTGAAAGAAATAATGCTGGAACTTGCATGGTAGAATTTTGCAAGACGTACTTGTTCACTGCAAACACTATTTTTCTACAACACAAACAGTGGCTCTACACATGGGCTTCACCAGAAGGAACATACAGGAATCAGATTGACTACATCTGTGGCAAAAGGCAGTGGAAAAGCTCAATATCTTCAGCCAAAACCAGGCCAGGAGTTGATTGTGGAATAGACCATCAACTGCTCATATGCAAGTTCAACTTGAAGTTAAAGACAATTAAAACAAGTCCAAGAGAGCCAAAATATGTCTTGAATATGTCCCTCCTGAATATAGAGAGCATCTAAAGAATAGATATGATGCATTGAACACCAACGACCAAAAACCAGAAGAATTGTGGGATAATATCAAGAACATTATCCATGAAGAAAGCAAGAGATCACTAAAAAGACGAGAAAAGAAGAGAAGACCAAAATGGATGACAGAAGAGACTCTAAACTTGCCCTTGAGCAGAGAGTAGCTAAAGCAAATTGAAGAAATGACAAGATAAAAGGGCTGAACAGAAGATTTCAAAGAGCAGCTCGAGCAGACAAAACCAATTACTAAAATGAAATGTGCAAAGGCCTGGAGTTTGAAAACCAAAAGGGAAGAACACACTTGGCATTTCTCAAACTGAAAGAATTGAAGAAAAAATTTAAGCCTTAAGTGCAATATTGAGAGATTCTATGGTCAAAATATTGAATGATGCAGGAAACATCAAGAGAAGATGGCAGGAATACACAGAGTCACCGTACCAAAAAGAACTGGTCAATCTTCATCTGTTTCAGGAAGTCCCATATGATCTAGAACCAATGGTACTGAAGGAGGAAATAAAAGCTGCAATGAAAGAATTTGTGAAGAACAAGGCTCCAGGAATTGACGGAATACCCATTGAGATATTTCAACAAACTGATGCCCCATTGGAGGCATTCACTTAGTTATGCCAAGAGATTTGGAAGACAGCTACCTGGCAAACTGACTGGAAGAGATCCATATTTGTACCCATTCCAAAGAAAGGTGATCCCCCAGAATGTGGAAATTATAGAACAATATCATTAATATCTCACGCAAGTAAGATCTTACTGAAGATAATTCAGAAACGTTTGCAGCAGTATATTGACAGAGAACTTCCAGAGGTTCAAGCCGGATTCAGAAGAGGACGTGGAACAAGGGATATCATAGCTGTTGTCAGATGGATCTTGGCTCAAGGCAAAGAATACCAGAAGGATGTTTAGTTGTGTTTTATTGACTATGCAAAGGCATTTGATTGTGTGGATCATGACAAATTATGGATAACATTGAGAAGAATGGGAATTCCTGAACACTTGATTGTACTCGTGAGGAACCTGTACCTTGACCAGGAGGCTGTCATTCAAACAGAAAAAGGGGGCACTGAATGGTTTAAAATCAAGAAGAGAGTGTGTCAGGGTTATATCTTGTCCCCACATTTATTCAATCTATATGCTGAGCAAATAATCTGAGAAGCTGGACTATATGAAGAAAAACATGGCATCAGGATTAGAGGAAAAATCATTAACAACCAGAGATACACAGACGATACAACTTTGCTTGCTGAAAGTGAGGATGACTTGAGGCACTTACTGAGGAAGTTTGAAGAATACAGTCTGAAGTATGGATTACGTCTCAATATCAAGAAAACAAAAATCCTCACAACTGGACCAATGAGCTGCATCACAATAAATGGAGAGAAGATTGAGGTTGTCAAGGAATTCATGTTGCTTGGTTCTACAATCGATACCAATGGAAGCAGCAGTCAGGACGTTAGACAACGTGTAGCATTGGGAAGGTCAACTGCGAAGGAACTGTTTCAAGTGCTGAGGACCAAGGATGTCTCCTTGAGGACTAAGGTGCACCTGACACAAGCCATGATATTTCCAATCACCTGTATACATATGAGAGCTGGACAATGAGTAAGGAAGACCAAAGAAGAATTGATGCTTTTGAGTTGTGGTGCTGGCGAAGAATGCTGAAAATACCGTGGACTGCTAAAAGAACTAACAGATCCGTCCTGGAGGAAGTGCACCTGGAATGCTCCTTGGAAATGAGAATGGCCAGACTTCATCTCACCTACTTTGGTCATGTTGTCAGAAGGGATCATTCCCTGGAGAAGGATGTCATTCTTGGTAGGGTGGAGGGTCGACAAAAGAGGAGGAGGCCTTCAGCAAGATGGATTGACATGGTGGCTGCAATGATGTGCTCAAGTATAGCAGGAATCATGGAGCTGGTGTGGGATTGGGCAGTGTTTCATTCTGCTGTGCATGGGGTCGCTATGAGTTGGAAACGACTTGATGGCACCTAACAACAACAAGAATACTGCATTACCACTAAGGAGCTCTGGTGGCATAATGCCTAAGGCATTTGACTGCTAACCAGAAGGCTAGCAGTTCAAACCCACCAGGCACTCCTTGGAAGGAAGGTTGGGCAATCTACGTCTGTAGTGATACAGCCTCGGAAACCCAAGGAGGGGTTGCCATGAGTTGGATATGACTCTACGGCAGTGAGTTTGGTTTAAGTTTTGCCATTAGCACTAACACCAAACACCAGGCTAAAGATAACTTTATAGACAACTGAGAAGATCAAGTGGGAGTCAGCAAACAGGAATGTATCCTAGACCAAAGATAGATTTAGCTGAAGATAATCTTCATAGATACTAATGATACAATATTAGCCACAATCATCACAGAAGCAACAGAAGACAGAGTTGGAGTAATCTCTCAGAGATAACCTAATACCTTGAGAGAGAGAATTACCATGCCTCCTGATTCAGGATCATAGTATCAGGGGACACCAAGCTCAATTGGCACAACATAGTACATAAAAATCTTGTTCCACAACCTACTTTGGTGAGTAGAGACCGTGGTCTTAAAAGCTTTAAGTGGTCATCTAAGATGCAGCTAATGGTCTCTTCTTGTCTGAAGTGAAGAAGAATGAAGAAAATCAAGAGCATTTGGAAACAAATAGTCCAAGGATATGATGGACCTCTAGACCAGAAGAACTAGATGGTGCCTGGCTACCAATGCCAACTAGTCAGAAAGGGATCTAAACTGGAGATCCTGAATAGAGTGGGAGGAAAAATGTGGAACAAAATTCAAAAACACAAAAAATAAGAAGTATTACTGGTCAGATGAAGTCTGGTGGAACCCCGAAGACTATGGTCCCAGGATACCCTTCAGGCCTAGGATTGGACTCACTCCCAAGGATTGGCTCTCAGCCCAACAGTGGAAAGACTTACATGCAGAATACCCACCCAGAGTGATGCACCTACCTACTCTAGGGAGATACACCCCTTAGAGCAATCAGCCCTGGGACATGAGAGGGGCAGCATTCTCATAGAGGAAAAGCTGGACAAAGAGGAGTGCATAGTTAAGAAGGGCACAGGGAAAGGGTGGTCACAGGGATGGGAGGGGAGGAGAATGTGTTATGGTTGGATGGTAATCGGGGCGTGAAATCAAATGTACATGAACTGTGGAATGTAAAACAAATTTTGCTCTGTAAATTTGTAGCCAAAGCACAATAAAAATAAATAAATAAAAAATAAATATTTTTCCTGTATTTATAACTTTTATCTACAGGAAGGGTAGTCTGTCCCCTACAAGGTATTCTGTCATTATCCAAACTCATCTAGCTTTTATGTAGTTTTAAAACTACTTATATCATCTATTTTCATTTATTCTTCATAAAACATCACTAACATAATAAAAAGACTGAATTTTCTCAATAAATACCTTATTTTATCACCTCTTGTATACAAGACACTAAGCTAGGCAGTGCTAGGTAAGGATGTTGTTGTTGTTATTTGCGGTCGAGTCAGCCCTGACTCATAGTGACCCCTCCTTGGGTTTCCGAGGCAGTATCACTACGGAAGTAGGATTGCCCAACCACTCCGAGGAGTGGCTGGTGGGTTTGAACCGCCAGCCTTCTGGTTAGCAGTCAAGTGCCTTAGGCACTATGCTACCAGAGCTCCTCTCTGCATGGAATAAATCAGACTCACTCTGACTTCCTGGAGTTTATTGAATTCCAGAGAGGTCAAGAGTCTGCCAGGTCACATAGCTAAGTAGGTAGCAGAGATGAGACTTACAATAATCTGGTCTTCTAACTTCTACTTCAGTGCCCATAGCACAGTATACTTTTCATAAAGCTAAACTTTAAAAGCTACTTTATTTATCCATTCAAAAATTATTTATTAAGCATGTTAAATGTGTAAAAGATACATGTTGTTGTTATATGCCGTCGAGTCGGACCGGACTCCTAGCGATCCCTCCTTGGGTTTCCGAGGCAGTATCACTATGGAAGTAGATTGCCCCATCTTCCTTCCGAGGAGTGGCTGGTGGGTTTGAACCGCCAGCCTTCT
>NW_006921637.1:8563506-8589745 GCF_000298275.1 Orycteropus afer afer | reverse complement strand
CCGAGGCAGTATCACTATGGAAGTAGATTGCCCCATCTTCCTTCCGAGGAGTGGCTGGTGGGTTTGAACCGCCAGCCTTCTGTTAGCAGTCAAGTGCCTTAGCCAAAAGATACATAAGTGGTAAAAATAGACAGGAACTCCTGGCCTCATTTTGCTGACATTCCAGAGAATTATTGCTTTCTTAAGTCCTAATGTTATTGAGATATTCTTCAAAAACTGAACTTTGTAGAATTTGTGTTTGCATTCACTAGGCAAGCATGAATATTTGTAAAATAATTTTATACAAGGAATATTTTTATAATAAAATATTCTTTATAATAAAACTGCTTCAGTTTTAATGTCTATATTACAAAAAAAAATACTACATGCATGTATTTTTCTGGGTGTTTATTAATATGTTGTTGTTTTTATTTTTAATATAACACTCTCTAAATATAAACAGAAAGGAGCTTTGGTAGCATTGTGGTTAAGGCATTGGGCTGCTAACCAAAAGGTCGGTGGTTTGACCCCACCTACTGCTCCATGGGAGAAAGGTGAAGCAATTTACTTCTGTAAAGATTTATAGCCTAAGAAAGGAATAATTCTATAAAGCATTCAGATATATTTGTGGTGATAAAATTTTATTTAAATGATTAATAAAAACACGGTTTTCAATGTTAAGACTTAGAGTTGGAATAGAATTGAAGGTTTCAGAAGTTAATTAGCAAGCAGAAAGAACAAATCTAAATTTTATTAGGGAAAGAGACAGATATGGATGGCTCACAGCCAATACTTTGGCTATTTTTCCTTCTAAAAGCTCATTGACTTTTTTCTGGAAATGATTTGTTTTGATGGAACACTCAACTTTCATCTTCAATAGTTACATGTGCTGTGTTTTAAAGGGTACACCCAGATGCCACTCAACTTCATTATCTACCATTGGCTGATGCTTGAGATGTCATTGTTAGAAATGACTTCATGTTCAGTTTAGGCTTTGATCTATGATAAGTGATAGTATTCATGGGAGAAACCACAAGGTGAGAATGAGGGCTTCAGATAGGTTTTGAAGTGAAAAGGTTTAAAAGAAAACAAACAAGTTTATAGCTAAATAGATCATCCTTTTTCTGTGAGCTTAAGTGAGTCTTTCCTTAGATGTCTGTGATGTGATGAAATGAATGATAAACTAAACCAAACCAAACTCACTGCCATCGAGTCGATTTTGATTCACAGCAACCCCCTTTAGGTTTCTGAGGCAGTCAATCTTTAGGAAAGTAGATTGCCCCATCTTTCTTCAGCAGAGCAGCTGGTGGGTTTGAACCACCAACCTGTTGATTAACAGTCAAATGCCTTAGGCACTGCCACAAAGCTCCTTGAAATGAGGATAGATGATGAAATTTCTTGACAATAGGAAAAAAAACACTGTGAAAAGTGTTGTACAACTTTCTATTTCTTCTCCCTTTTTACACCCTTCCTTCATTTGGCCTTTCCCTTGATTATTTTCATGAAAATAATGTATAATCAAGTTTTGTTTTGTTTGAAAATAGTATATAATCAAATTTTGCAGTTGTTATTTATATTTACCCACTGCCATCAAGTCTATTCCAACTCATAGCAGAAAATAAACTAGATGACTGGGACCCCCTAAAAATTAAACATTTGTGCACATCAAAAGACTTCAGCAAGAGAGTAAAAAGAGAACTTACAGACTGGGAAAAATGTTTGGCAATGACATATTGAACAAGGACTACTCTCTAAGATTTGTATAAACTTCAACACCTTAAGAAAGAGACAAAAAATGGACATATATGAACAACTTTAAAAAATGGGCAGAGGATATGAATAGACACATCAGCAAAGAAGATATTCAGGCAACCAACACACACATGAAGAAATGTTTGCTATCATTAGCCATTAGAGAGATGCTAATCAAAACAAAATGAGATATCATCTCACCCCAGCATAAGTAACAATGTTAAAAAAAAAAACAAAAACTAATACTAGCCAAGATGTAGAGAGGCTGGAACCCTCATGCACTGCTAGTGAGACTGTAAAATGATACAACCATTGTGGAAAATGACATGGTGCTTCCTTAAATATCTGGAAATAGAAACACCCTATTATCTCTATTAGCATAGTGGCTAAGACACTTGCCTGCTAACCAGACGGCTGGCGGTTCAAACCCACCAGCCACTCCTCGGAAGGAAGGTTGGGCAATCCTACTTCCGTAGTGATACTGCCTCGGAAACCCAAGGAGGGGTCGCTATGAGTCGGGTTTGACTTGACGGCACATAACAACAACAACAACATTATCTCTATTGAATGATTCAGGAGGCATCAAAAGAAGATGGGAGAAATACACAGACTCACTGTACCAAGAAGAATTGGTCAACTTTCAATCATTTCAGGAGGTTGCATATGATCAAGAACCAATAGTATTGAAGGAAGAAGTCCAAGCTACATTGAAGGAATTGGCCAAGAACAAGGCTCCGGGAATTCATGGAATACCCATTCAGATGTTTCAACAAACAGATGCAGCTCTGGAGGCACTTAATAATCTATGCCAGGAAATTTGGAAGGCAGCTACCTGGCCAACCAAGTGAGAGATCCATATTTGTGCCCATTCTAAAGAAAGGTGATCCAACAGAATGTGGGAATTATTGAATAATATGAGTCAAGTCCGACTCAACAGCACATAATAACAACAACAACAACATCATTAATATCACACGCAAGTAAAATTTTGCTGAAGATGATTCAAAAATGGTTTCAGCAGTGTATTGACAAGGAACTTCCAGAAATGCAAGGTGAATTCAGAAGAGGACATGGAACAAGGGATATCATTGCTGATGTCAAATGGATGTCAGCTGAAAGCAAAGAATACCAGAAAAATGTTTACCTGTGTTTTATTGACCATGCAAAGGCATCTGGCTGTAAGGATCATAACAAATTATGGATAACATTATGAAGAATGGGAATTCTAGAACACTTAATTGTGCCCATGAGGAGCCCATACATAGACCAGGAGGTTGTCATTTGAATGGAACAAGGGAATACTGCATGGTTTAAAATCAGGAAGTGTGTGCATCAGGATCGTATCTTTTCACCATACTTAGTCAATCTGTATGCTGAGCAAATAATCCAAGAAGCTTGACTATATGACAAAGAACACTGCATCAAGACTGGAGGAAGATTCATTAACAACCTGTGATATGCAGACAACACAACCTTGCTTGCTGAAAGTGAAGATGACTTGAAGCAATTACTGATGAAGATTAAAGACTACAGTCTGCAGTATGGAATACCCTAAACATAAAGAAAACAAAACTCCTCAAACTGGACCAATGAGCAGCATCATGATAAATGGAGGAAAGATTGGAGTTGTTAGGTATTTCATTTTCTTGGATCCATACTCAACACCCATAGAAGCAGCAGTCAAGAAATGAGATGTCGTATAGCACTGGGCAGATATGCTGCAAAAACCTTTTTAAAGTGAACCAAAGATGTCATTTTGAAGACTAAGTTGCATCTAACCCAAGCCACCTCACATGTATATGAAAGCTAGGCAATGAATAAGGAAGACCAAACAAAAGTTGATGCTTTGAATTGTGGTGTTGGCAAAGAACACTGAAAATACTGTGGACTGCCAGATTGTTGTTGTTGTTGTTTTGTGCCCTTGAGTCAGACTTGACTCACTGCCAGAAGGAATAAATCTATCCTGGAAGAGTTTCATCCAGAATGCTCCTTGGAAGCAAGAATGGCCGGATTTTGTCTCACCTGTTTTGACCATGTGGTCAGAAGGGACCAATCCCTGGTGAAGGATATCATGCTTGGTAAAGTGGAGGGTAAGAGAAAAAGGGGAAGAACCTCAATAATAACAAAAATAAAATTAGACCAGAAAGGGAGGAAAATGATTGGAGGGGAAAAACAAAACAGGGAGGAAGGGAACAAATGGGCAAAAATCAGGGATAACAATTGATTCCCACCAATCCAGCCCTAAGAAATCCTATTGTTGTTGTTGTTGTTGTTATGTGCCATCGAGTCGGCCCCAACTCATAGCGACCCCTCCTTGGGTTTCCGAGGCAGTATCACTACGGAAGTAGGATTGCCCAACCTTCCTTCCGAGGAGTGGCTGGTGGGTTTGAACCGCCAGCCTTCTGGTTAGCAGTCAAGTGCTTTAGCCACTATGCTACCAGAGCTCCTATTAGACTTCAAAAATTAGATGATTGTACTTTTACTTTACCACATTTGCTAATAACTCCATTTAGCTGCTAAACATGTTGTTGTTATTGAATTCTGAAAAATTTCCCTTCATAAAATGTAATATTTTTGTGACAATATTGTCAACAATACCAGATTGCTTTTCTATTTTGGTTAAGCTTCTCTCTAAGTCTAGTAGATGTCACAGATACCCAAATTCCAAACTATTGTGCTGATGTAATTCTTCTGTAAGCAAGAAATAATAACATGCTTAGAAATGTGAGAGACGTCTTAACTTTCCCATTGTTTTTCAGTGCCCAAGAGAATTGGAGGGTGGGCTACAATGGGGAATGTAACTATTTCTCATGATGAATTTTTATTTATGTTAATATCCTTGAGAGACTACACATCTTTTATTAACCACATCCATTTTGCTCCTAGTCTTTGTAGCCGAAGTCTTTAATCCCTCCCCTTTAGAAGCATTTTGCATAACTGACAAAGACTTTTAAAGGCTGTGAACAAAGGATTGTGAAATCATTTTATGTCTGACATTTACTCCTCCTTGGTATTATCACTCTGATTCAAACCACATTTAATAAAAGAAACTGGAACCTCATTCTTGAAATCCTTAATACTATGATATGAAACTTGCATGAAATTTCTTTTGATTTCCTTAACTGTTTCTTAATTTAGACTCCTTCTCTGATAGACAAAAATTCCTACCCCTCCTAGGATTAATCAAAGAAAAGTAAAGAGGGAACCAAATAGCAAGAAATGTTTTATATGATCCATCAGTTACCCAGATAGTTACCATTTGGGAATGTGCTATATCCAGTCAGTTATTCCAGGATGGTAGGTACTTGGTCGGGAACAATAGTGACTTTCCTAGGAATAATGACTTTGTCTAGGAATCCCATCAACAACAAAGGTATTTAGGGTCTTCTTCACATTATTATTGGAGTGCTGGTGGCATAGTGGATAAGGCACTTGACTGCTAACCCACCAGCCACTCCGCAGAAGGAAGATGGGGTGATCTACTTCCATAAAGATTTACAGCCTCGGAAACCCAATGGGGTCACTATGAGTCAGAAATGATTCAATGGCAGTGAGTTTTGGTTTTGGTTTTGGTTTTCACATTATTAGCCATCAATAAGCCATCATATTTTAGCTGGTTTGTTGTTGGTAACAGTTTGACTAGATAGGGAAGAGTAAGTACAAAAATGTCATTCTAAGACCACTTTCCTTAATTGCAGAGACTTTTCCTTCCTACCACATCATAAAGATGCATAGGCATTGAAATCTCCAACTAGAGGCTTAAAATGACTGTTGCCCTAAACAAGATCATATCTGAGACCACACATGCCTGAATATCTGTTCTGTTTTAAAGACTTTCAACAAAACAGGTGACCTGATGTAGAGCAGAAGTATTGAGGCAAATAAAGATTGAAAAAGGCCACTAGATGGATGTAAACTAAGTTATTGAATGGGGTACCACTCGATTACTATAATTTTTTTTTTTCTTTTTTTTTTTTTTTTATTAGGATTTGGGTGAAGATTTACAGAGTAAATTCACTTTTCATACAGCAGTTCACATATACTTTGTCTCATGTCATTGACCAAAATTTACAATGCAGCAGCTCCCCTCCCACTTCCTCCCCATAGTCACCTCCTCCCAGTGTCCATCCCTTCATACTCTTCGAGAGGCCCATTGTCTGCCAACCCTGTATATGATCTTGGATACACTCTCCATTTAGACATACATAATTGTTTAGCTTGTTCACCCATCTATCCGTCCCTATACCCATGTTTGCTTTCATTGACAACTCAGTATTGTATTTACAAAGGGGTTCATATTTGTTGTTTGTACTGCCCATGTAACTCTCTCTGTCTTTCTCATCCTCAATGCCGCCATATTGGTCACTCACATTTGGTACATTGCCCTTCTCTTCACCCAAATCAATATTTATCTCTATCTATCTAACAGCATTCCCTCCCCTTCCCTCCCACCCCTGGTAACCAACAAAGAAAATGTCCTCCAATATATAAACCTTTCCTTAACTTTCACAATAACGGACTAATACAATATTTGTCCTTTTGTGACTGACTTATTTCGCTCAGCATAATGTCCTCCAAGTTCATCCACGTTATGCGGTGTTTTGCAGATTCTACATTATTCTTTAGCGTTGCATAGTATTCCATTGTGTGAATGTACCAAAGTTTGGTTATCCATTCCTCAGTTGTTGGACATCTAGGTTGTTTCCAAGTTTTGGCTATTGTAAATAGTGCTGCGATGAACATCGGCGTGCATATATCTGTTCTTGTTATGGCTCTCACTTCTTTAGGGTATATACCTAGTAATGGGATGGCTGGGTCAAATGGTATTTGTATTTCCAACTTTTGAAGGAATCGCCATACTGCTTTCCACAATGGTTGTACCATTTTACAGTCCCACCAGCAGTGTATGAGAGTCCCAATCTCTCCACAACCTCGCCAGCATTTGTTATTTTCTGTCTTGTTGAACTTTGATTACTATAATTTTTTTAAAATTACTTTTTGTTGTGCAGCAAACCACCCCAAAACATAGGGATTTAACTTTATTAGACTTAAGTTCATTATTATTCCCAATTTTGTGGGTTGACTGAACAGTTCTTCAGACAGCAATTGGGTTGACTGGACAGTCTATGTGAAAGTACCTTATTCAAATGTCTAGCAGTTGGTGCTAGCTGTCCATTATTGTAAGTTGAGACTATAGGGGTGACTGGGCCTTGTGTCTCTCATCAGTTTTCAGGCTGTCATGGTCTTTTCACATAAAGGCAAAAGGTTCTCAGCAGCAAGAGAGAAGAAGCCCCAGTACAGAAATACTTTTCAACCCTTAGTTTGTATCACATCACATTTGCTTACATCTGATTGGTAAAAGCAAAGCACATGGCCAAGCTTATATTGAAGGGTAAAAAATGTTAATCTCATATCTTGATAATAATAAAGGGACATTTATACAGGGATGGGAGGAATATGTGACCATGTTTCCATCTATCAAAGAGACTATCAAGTGTTATGACTGAGGAAAAGGTATGCATGCAACACACTTCTTTCAGAAACATATTGAAAGAAATGATAGAAATTGAGTGGAACTTACAATGATCAGTAGGACCAAATCTGAGTGTGCTGGTTCTTGTTGTTGTTACTGTTGTTAGGCACCGTCAAGTCATCTCCGACTCATAGCGGCCCTATGCACAATGGAACGAAACACCACCTGGTTCCACACCAGCTCCATGCCAACTTGTACTTAACTGGCTTAAAAAAAAAAAGGAAAGAAAGAAAGAAAGCTGAAGAAGATAAAAAAGGGTCAGTGATATTGAAGAGACCCAAGAGTTTGAAGAAAGAAGGGATACATGTGGAAAGCATTTTTGTTAAGAAGCTGAAAAAATTCCAAGAAGTTTCTCTCAGATGGTGATTCTCAAACTGTGCTTTGTGAACTCTAGAGTAGAGGTTCTTTGAGGATAATCATAGTAGAGGTAAATGGGAGACCAAATCGAAGATGTTCTCCTTTTATCTGCTTCACATTGGACTTTGTGTAACACTTTGTTAAGAATGCTCAGAAGGAAGATTGGGCAATACACTTCCATGGTAATACTGCCTCGGAAACCCAAGGTGTGGTCGCTATAAGTCAGATCCAACTTGATGGCAGTGAGTTTGATTTTGGTTTTTGGTTTGTTCAAAATAAATAAATAAATTCAATTGATTAAAATAACTTTTGCATAAATCCATTGCCTCAAAAAAAGGGAAGCACTTTTGAGACTTGAGACTCAAAGGAAAATGGAAAGAGATGATTATTATACATAGACTGAAGAAAAGAGGATGGAGGGTGAGTAAATAGGAGAGAAAGTCACTTCTGGAAAATGATTAGCATAAGGTGATGACCATGGTTGGCCAAAGAGAGTGAGCAATGTTTGGAACAACTGATAGGGAATGGCTTTGAAGCCCATGCTTTGAATTGAATTGTGTCCTCAAAACATATGTATTGTAAATCCTAACCTACATGCCTTATTATGTGGTTATAATCCCATTTGAGATTGAGTTGTCTTTGTTATGTTAATGAGGCAGGATTAGTGTAGGGTGTATCTTGAGTCAATCTCTTTTGAAATATAAAGAGATATTAAACAAGTAAGCAGAGATGGGGTAAAATGGATGTCAAGCCACGCAGAGATCTCCAAGGAATAGAAAACAGAAGCTGAAAAGATAAAGACCTTACCCCAGAGCCCAGAGAGAATGTCTTCCCCTAGAGCCAGCACTCTACATTTGGAATTCTAGCCTCCATAGTGGCTAAGGCACTTGACTGCTAACCAGAAGGCTGGCGGTTCAAACCCACCAGCCACTCCTCGGAAGGAAGATGGGGCAATCTACTTCCGTAGTGATACTGCCTTGGAAACCCAAGGAGGGGTCGCTATGAGTCAGGTCGGGTCCGACTCAACAGCACATAACAACAACAACAACAATAAATTGAGAAAGGGAGCTCTGGTAGCATAGTGCCTAAGGCATTTGACTGCTAACCAGAAGGCTGGCGGTTCAAACCCACTAGCCACTCCTCAGGAGCTCTGGTAGCATAGTGGCTAAAGCACTTGACTGCTAACCAGAAGGCTGGCGGTTCAAACCCACCAGCCACTCCTCGGAAGGAAGGTTGGGCAATCCTACTTCCATAGTGATACTGCCTCGGAAACCCAAGGAGGGGTCGCTATGAGTCGGGGCCGACTCTACGGCACATAACAACAACAACAGCCACTCCTCAAAAGGAAGACGGGGCAATCTACTTCCGTAGTGATACCGCCTCAGAAACCCAAGGAGGGGTCGCTATGACTCGGGTTCGACTCGATGACACATAACAACAACAAACTGAGAAAGGAAGGTTGGGCAATCTACTTCTATAGTGACATCGCCTCAGAAATTCAAAGAGGGGCCGCTATGAGTGCATCAGGCTTGAGGGCAGGGTTTGGTTTTTAAACTGAGAAAATAAATTTCTGTTTGTTAAAGCCCCATACTTGTGGTATTTCTGTTATAACAATACTAGAAAACTACTATAGGCACCAACAGGAGACAGGTCAAAGAATTCATGGGCAGCTGGGAGTTTAACAGTCATCTGTTAGATGTAAGATGTACATTTTAGCCCTAGAACAGGACAATGCAAGATAGACTGAGGAGACTCCTGGGTTGAGGGTCAGTCCAGGAGGGTAGACTGGTGTGAGAGACCTGCAGCCGAGTGGGATCATGGTTTAGATAGAAAGCCAAGATTGATTCAAGGAGTCCAGTAGCCTAGTAAAAAAGGAGAATTTGACTGGTTGGATAACTTGGTGGGTGCTTGTACATTATAAGTTTAGTGACTGTGAATGGGAGGTTAAAAGCTGGTTTGTGGATTTTTATGCAACTTAGTACTATAAAACCAACCAAACTAAACTCACTGTATTCGAGTTAATTCCAACTCACTGTAGACCATACAGGTCAGAATAGAACCACAGAGTTCCCAAGGATGTACATTTTTACTGAAGTGGACTCCTTCATCTTTCTCTCACAGAGTGGTTGGTAGGTTCAAAATGTGGACTTTTTGATTAGAAGCTGAGTGCCTTAACCACTGAGCCACCAGAGCTCATTCCAACTTAGTAGTGTAGATTGATGAAATGCAAAGCAAAGTTTATAATTCAAATGCAAGGGCTCTGTGTGGTTTTTGCTTTCATTCAAACAAAGCAATCAATGTTTGAATGGAAAAGTAAGAATAGCATCGCCTAAATCAAAGTAATATACATTGTTTCATACAAAGCGAGGAGGAACAGAGATCTCTTTTGGTAATTTGGGCTATGTATTTTAAATGAATCAGGGACACAGACTGCTCATTTATATTTAAAAAAAAAAAAAAGCCTCACTGCCATCAAGTTGGATCCAACTCAAAGTGACCCCTCCTTGGGTTTCCAAGGCAGTATCACTATGGAAGTAGATTGCCTGATCTTTCTTCTGAGGAGTGGCTGGTGGGTTTGAACTGTGAGCCTTCTGGTTAGAAGTCAAATGCCTTAGGCACTATGCCACCAGAATTCCACTCATTTATATGGGATAAATTATTCATAATGACAACTTCCTTAAAAATAAAGACTGAGATTATTAGGGAAATGGCATGTTAATCTGGGTTCCATCATCTTTTCAACCTGATGGCAACTCTTCAATGGAGCATTTTCTAGAATCATGTAAGGAGAAGGTTTGAGGACATGAATTTAAGACTCTTGTACAAAGAAAGAGACACAAACCTTCCCTCACCCCAAACCAAGCATTAAGCCCCAGGCTATCCTTCCTGTTTAATTGTTTAAATTCTGTGCCCTGAATTATTATCAAAGATCATACTTCTAATAACAGCTTCTGGTGATCCAGAAGATGGGCTTTTTGTCCTTTTTGGGGCACACACCGCTGCGATGCAATATCAAGCACTCTATTAGTCTACACAAAGCAAATGTTGACTCCAAGACTTTTGACAGGCTTCAGCATGATAAGTTACGATGCATGTTCCCACAGGAGCTGGCATGAATCGATTGCAACCAGACTCACCCTGTGACAAGTGACAGACAATGGGTAATGCAAGGAAGTCACGTGGCTGCCAGCCCCAAGGCGACTGCTCCCAGGAGAACATCAACACAAGGACAGGAATCCGCAGGATCATGCAAGCAGCCACTCAATCAGCTTCCACTGGTTATGGGGAGCTGGAAGGAGGCCCACCTCCTGGTGAAGTTCTGAAACATTGAGAGTAAAGGAAGGTGGCTTTCCTCTTAAAAACAAACAAGCAAACAAAAAAGGAGCTTTAGTTATGTAATAAAAAACTCCTTTTTGTTTTCATCCCAGAATGAAAAGAATGGAGATTAGCTCCTTATCTGAAAGGAAGCACTTTCCCTGCTCTTCTGACATCAACAAACCCTCATAATCACTCCAAGTCGCTGATGCTTCACCACAGGAATAGGCTTCCAGAACAGGAATGGTCGAGGAGCCTTTTGTACAGTGCTTTGCAGGATCAGGCGTCTCCTTCAAAGGCAGATGTCTGTCTGGTCCCTCTGTCTCCCAGCATGCTCTGGGGAAGAGATGAGGAGAGTTACAGGCCTGGCTCAGACTCTGGGGACAAACTGACTTAGAAATGTAAAGAAATTGGTCCCTGGATTTGGTCTCTAAACTGATAAAACCAGACATTATCTTTTTCTGAACTTTTTGTACTTTTTACTGCTTTTCAAAGACTCACGCAATGTCTCTCTTCTTGGCACAGCCATGGGCCATTTTTTTAACTCTTTTTCAATATAACCAAAAAAACACACTCACTGCCATTGAGTCAGTTCTGACTCATAGTGACCCCTCCTTGGGTGTCTGAGGTGATATATTTACAGAAGTAGATCGCCCAATCTTCCTTCTGAGGAGTGGCTGGTGGGTTTGAACAGCCAGCCTTCTGGTTAGCAGTCAAATGCCTTAGGCACTACACCACATGAAAACTGGAAGTACTAGATTGAAGAACCACACACTTGTGTACACATATACTCACAGATACTCACACACACGTACAATATACACATTCACACACACTGAACACCCACATTCTCACACACTAAATATACACACATACCACATACACATACACACCCACACCATACACACATTCTCACACACATACACACTCACACTCACACTCACACTAAAAGCCCAATATGGCCTCTTTGTAATCCTGACCCAGGAATGTAAATTGTTTACAGACTGATGAGAAAGGAGAGCTAACAAAAAGGTCCATACAAGGATTTATTTAGCAGTTCTAGATTTCAGAGCAACCTTTTCACCTTCCATTCTCCTGCCAATGTGCTGATATTGTGTAAAACTGACTTCAGACCTAAAACAGAGCTGACTCTTCTTATCAGATTTTGGCCCTAGGGAAAATTTTGTCACCTCCCAGCACCATAATAAATGTAATGAGTTGTTGAATTACCTTGTGCCTGGGCCTTGGCAAGAGTCGATAAACTGTAAAAGGATAAAACATTGGTCCTTTGGTCTTAGACAAACATCAGAGTCCATCGTGATTGACTGGTCAAATATATAGGACAATAGATTAAACTGTTGTTTTGTATTTTTCCCCCTGAGAGTCATCTGACAGAAATAATCTTTGACCTCAAGAAGCTCAAGTTTCTGTCAGCTACCTAACCTGCTCAGCCCTCAGGTTCAGTAGCAAAATATGTGGCCGCTGTGGCCTTAACCGAGGGCTGTTTTTCCAGGCTGACAATGTGTCCCCCACCAAGATCTCTGTCTACACCTTTCTGAGTGCTATGAGAGTAGCTTTACCCTCAAGGTCTAGAATTCACCCTAGCTGCTGGCTGCCTCTTCTCACACACACACACACACACACACACACACACCCCTTGTCTTTGCTATCTAGTGCTGTTATAACGGAAATACCACAAGTGGATTGATGGCTTTAACAAACAGAAATTCATTTTACTAACTGTTTATGAGGCTAGATGTCAAAATTAGGAAGCTGGCTCTAGGGCAATCCTTTCTCTCTCTGTTTGCTCTGGAGGAAGAGCTTTGTCTCTTCCCAGCTTCTGCTCGCATAGTGGCTAAGACACTTGCCTGCTAACCAGACGGCTGGAGGTTCAAACCCACCAGCCACTCCTCGGAAGGAAAGTTGGGCAATCCTACTTCCGTAGTGATACTGCCTCGGAAACCCAAGGAGGGGTCGCTATGAGTCGGGGCCGACTCCACGGCACATAACAACAACAACAACAACAAGCTTCTGCTCCTGGGTGATCTTCACGTGGCTTGCCATGTCTCTTCCCCCATCTCTGCTTCTTAGCTTGCTTGCTTAATTTCTTTTATATTTCAAAAGAGATTGCCTCAAGATTCATCCTACACTAATCTGGTTTCATTAACATAACAAAGACGATCTATTCCCAAATGGGATTAGAACCGCAGGCATAGAGGTTAAGAACTAGTATATATATATATTTGGAGGGTACAATTCAATCGAAAACACATACCTTTCCCCCAACTCTACTCTTCTCACTAGTACCTGACCCCTCATACCCCAGCCCTCCTCTCCCTACACCTGTACACCTTCACCTCAGCCACTTCAGTCCCACCTACACCCTAGTTTCCTGACCCCCTACTTCAAACTATGTCCCAGCCTCCTTACTCCCACCTACACTCCTAAACCCAAAGCTGCTGGAGATCTCAACTTTAGAATGTGAGTGAGGATGATTTAATCAAGGTGCCAGAGGACCCAAAAATAAGTACTAGTGATGTCCTTCTCAACCAATGGCTAGTTTTGACAGAATTGAGTAATAAATGCATCTGCAATGCCACTCCTCAGAAGGAAGGTTGGGCAATCTACTTCTGTAGTGATACCGCCTCAGAAACCCAAGGAGGGGTTTCTATGAGTCAGATCTGACTCAAGGGCAGTAGGTTTAGGTTTTTATTTATTTATTTATTTTTGGTAAGGCCAGTTTATTCTTCACTTAGGGATTCTTCAAGAACAGTTTTGTTATTCATCTGTTTAAAAGGTTTCTTTTTTTTTTTTTTTTAAATTTGGTAAGTTAATTGCATTTTATGTACATTCACTATTTTTGTTATTTAAAAAAATCAAGAAATTGGTTAAATATGCTAATTTAATGCTTTTCAAACTTTGATGTATGTAAGAATCACCTGAGGAGCTTGCCATAATTCAATTTGCTGTGCCACAACCTTAAAATTCTGGTTCAGAAGGTCTAAGATTGGAACTAGAATTTACTTTTTTATGAGCCACCTGATTCAGATGTAAGTGGTCTAAGAAACACTGCCTTAGTTAATAGTTTACCATTTGTAGAAAATCCATTGTCACAGATTATGTTTTAAAAATGAAAAAGTACAAGAAAACTAATAACATAATTTTAAATGACTTTGAGGTCAACCATCTGACCATTTTATTTCATTGTGGTTCTTCTGGGGGTGAAATTGAAGGTGGACCAATCGTAGGTCCCTACCCAGTGCACAATCAGGTCAAATTAGTTTACACACCAAGTGATTAAGAGGAGAGAAAATTATTTGTTGTAAACCGACAATGCAAGCGGACAGGGGCCAATACCCAAATCTGACTCCTTGAATGGAGGATGGGATACAGTTTTGTAAATTCAGGGCAGGAGCTTATACATATTCATAAACACTTCAGGAATTTGGGCGTGAATTAACCGAGGATTGGCTGAGGCTTCCTTCGCCTTAGTTTAAAGAGACAGTCAATTTTTAATGCAGTGTGTTTGCACACCAGATGAGTCATATCAACTTCCTGTCATCAGCTGAGAAGGGCTTGGGCCGTAGGGAGAATGTCAGTTCTGAGCAACTTTGCCTCTCTGCTCCTGTCCATGGCCAAAGTTGATTTCCAAGTTGTTTCCTGAAAAACAACTTTAAGGAAATACATTAACATACCTATTCACCTTTTTCTAGGGGGGATAACATGGAAAGGATGTGTGAATTGACCTTCAATTCATTTCAATTCTTAAGGAGCCGAGTTATCATGTTTACTTATCTGCCTCCAACTGAGGTAACATAGACAAGATGTGGACTGAGCTTTGATTCATGAGGTATAGTGTCTGCCTTTCTGTCTTAACCAGGGCAGAAATAATAATGAACAGGTAAGGAAACACATTAACATACCTATTCACCTGTTTCTAGTTAGGGTAGGGTGTAACATGGAGAGGATGTGTGAGCTGAGCTTTTATTCTACTCATTTCTTGAGGGACTGATTTATCATGTTTACTTATCTGCCTTCAACCAAGGTAACAGACAGGATGCAGGCTGAACTTTTATTCTATTCTGCTTCAAAATAAAGACCAATAGCTTTATGATTTCCAAAGTATGAAATATCAAGTGACGGTTTCCTACAGACCTGCAAGTGCCACAACCCTGTCACATGGTATTTAGTGAAAGGCCCCATGGAAGCTGGTGGAAAGCCTTGTGACTGGTCTGAATCTCACTCTTATAGACAACAGGGTTGGCCATTGTGCCAACTGCAGGGCCTACAAGCCAGCTGGCATGGCCACTCAGCCATAGCTCTCCCCAGAGGCTTTCTTCCTTCACCTGCCTGTGCCCTTGTGGAAAATTCCTTTCTTCCTTCACCTGCTTGTGCCCTTGAAGACAATTCCTGGTTCCTAAAGAAACTTCTTTACCCATCAGGCAGATAAATTATGGAACAATTGTTTGCAAACTCTTTGTTGACTTGCAGCAGTTAGAAGGCAGGTGATAAAATGAGCAGAACCAGGCAGGAAACCTAAGAATAGAGAAAGCCTGTATGTGTTTAGTCTATTTATCCATTGTTTGTTTGATATTATGTAAATAAATGAGAATTCACATTAAATTGTCATTTGGCAATGTCCCTTTTCAGCAAACACTCTGCTAAGTGTCTGTGCTCACCTGAGAAATGATATGGAGAACCTGTGTTCTAATTTGCAGTCACCTCTACCAAAACCTTGGTGACAGTCACTCAAAAGTGAAAGAATGCACAAATTCCAACTTCTGCATAGATAATCCAACATGGCAGACCCGTTTTAGAATCTATAACCATTGAAGAAATTAGAGCAATAAATATGCAAGGCAGATTTTCCTATTCTGCCATCGAACTAAAGATTATCAGTAGGATGCCATGACTAATTGGAATTGATCTCAATACTGAGGATGTGGGAGGTTGTGTTTTGCCAGTAACTCCTTCAGCTAAAATCATTGAGCTGGTCATAGAGACAACAAAGAAAGAGTGGATGTCTCTCCACATTTTAAGCAGGTACCATAGTGAGAAACTTTCAAAGTCTTGTGGTTTGGCCCTCAAGAATTCAAACACTCGATCCTGAGTAGACTTGTAGAATATAGAAGGAGACTGAGACATGAGTTAGTTTAATAATGTTATTTCACAGGTGAGTAAACTAGCCAAAGAATTAAAATGGTTTGTACAAAGTGAACTACAGTTGGTTGATATTAGTTGTTGAACTGTGTCTTCACCAAAGGAAGCTGGATAAAGCAAGCTTTTGTTTCCTAAATACTAAAATACTTATTCTGATCTTTGATGAATGGAGACACAGAAAGGGCAAAGAAACAGAAACAAAGAGACACTAGAAAGTTCAATGAGTTAATTCAGGCTTCCTGAAGATGCTGACCATTTAATATTGTGATATTTAAAGAGAAATCTATTTCAGACACTGAAACTTCATAGCCTCAATTACCCTTGGTAACCTACTGTCTCTTTTATTCCAATCCTGTCTCTGTGTGTCATTTGGAACTGTGTTCTTGATGAGTGATGACTGGGAAAAGCAAGGACTGTCCTTTTTACTATGATAGATGGCTTTTCATCACAGGCCAAACCTTATAACCATAAGTTCCAAAGGTGAAGTGACAAATTATTTGCAAAGAGTTTTGGCCAAGGGTAAACCAAACCTTACCAGAAAGATGTTTACTTGTGTTTTATTGACTATGCAAAGGCATTTGAGTGTGTGGATCAAGACAAATTATGGATAACATTGAGAAGAATGGGAATTCCTGAGCACTTGATTGTACTCATGAGGAATCTGTACCTTGACCAGGAGGCTGTCATTCGAACAGAACAAGGGGACACTACATGGTTTAAAATCAAGAAGGGAGTGTGTCAGGGTTGTATCCTTTCTCCACACTTATTCAATCTATATGCTGAGCAAATAATCTGAGAAACTGGACTATATGAAGAAAAACGTGGTATCAGGATTGGAGGAAGAATCATTAACAACCTGAGATATGCAGACGATACAACTTTGCTTGCTGAAAGTGTGGATGACTTAAGGCACCTACTGATGAAGGTTGAAGAATACAGTCTGCAGTATGGATTATGTCTCAATATAAAGAAAACAAAAATCCTCACAACTGGACCAATGAGCAGCATCACAATAAATGGAGAAAAGATTGAGGTTGTCAAGGAATTCACGTTGCTTGGTTCTACAATCGATGCCAACGGAACCAGCAGTCAGGACATTAGACAACGTGTAGCATTGTTGTAGAACTGTTTCAAGTGCTGAGGAGCAAGGATGTCTCCTTGAGGACTAAGGTGCGCCTGACACAAGCCATGATATTTCCAATCGCCTCGTATGCATGTGAGAGCTGGACAATGAATAAGGAAGACCGAAGAAGAGTTGATGCTTTTGAGTTGTGGTGCTGGCAAAGAATGCTGAAAGTACCGTGGACTGCTAAAAGAACTAACAGATCTGTCCTGGAGGAAGTGCAGCCAGAATGCTCCGTGAAAGCAAGAATGGCCAGACGTCGTCTCACCTATTTTGGCCATGTTGTAAGAAGGGACCATTCCCTGGAGAAGGATGTCATGCTTGGTAGGGTGGAGGGTCAACGAAAGAGGGGGAGGCCTTCAACGAGATGGATTGATACAGTGGCTGCAATGATGGGCTCAAGTATAGCAGGGATTGTGGGGCTGGAGTGGGATTGGGCAGTGTTTCGTTCTGCTGTGCATGGGGTCGCTATGAGTCGGAAACAACTCGATGGCACTTAACAACAACAACAACAAACCAAACTTTTGTTTGCATTCCAAAGTCTAGAAGAACAGCCAGATCCAGATCATCTTAAAGTCATTGGGCAGCAGGACCAGGCAAGGCTGATGTTCATGTCTCCCACACAATCCTAAATTCTCAACCTCATCTAGAAAGCCATCTTGTTCACAACGCACTTAGAATTGGAAGATGTCCCACTGTGTTTATGGTGTAATCACTAGGTTAGCAGGTAAAAGGAGTTAAATGAGGCAATAGTATGATATTCTTCACTGGATAACACTTAATGATCTTTCAGCTCATATTAATGTATACACAGGGCCCATTCACAGTTGGTTTGCTCTTGTCAGGAGCATGATGCTCAACTCTGGATACTGTACAAGAAGGAAAATGCCACTGGAAAATGTCCTTCCTAAATGGTCTGTATAGATAGTAGTGATCAAGAATATGAAAAATACTTCTCATCCTGACATAGGAGAAATAAAAAAAGAGATGTTTTGCATGAGAAACAGAAGATTTGATGGGAACATCTTGTAGATACTTTGTTGTTGTTATGTGCCGTTGAGTCGGACCTGATTCATAGCGACCCCCCTTGGGTTTCCAAGGCAGTGTCACTACAGAAGTAGATTGCCCCATCTTCCTTCCAAGTTATGGCTGGTGAGTTTGAACTGCCACCCTTCTGGTCAGCAGTCAAATGCCTTAGGCACTATGCCAACAATTGGGTTCTTGAAAATCCTATTACTTCTTCTGCTTGGCTTCTGTGTAGTCTATTTGTTGTTGGTCTTGTTAGGTTCCACTGAGTCAGCTCTGAGTCATAGTGACCTTATGTACAACTTGGTCCTGTGCCATCCTCACAATTCCTGCTTTGCTTTACCCATTGTTGCAGCCACTGTGTCGGTCCATCTCTTTGAGGGTCTTCCCTGTCTTTTCTGTCCCTCTACTCTGCCATGTATCATATCCTTCTCCAGGGAATGATTCCTTCTGACAACATAACCATGGTAGATGAGACAAAGTCTGGCCATTCTCACTTCTAAGGAGCATTCCAACTGCACTTCTTCCAGAACCTATTTGCTCCTTTTCCTGGCAGCTTGTGGTATTTTCAGTATTCTTCAATAACACCATGATTCAAAGGCATCAACTCTTCTTCAGGCTTCCTTATTCATTGTCCAGCTTTCATATACATATGAGACAATTGAAAATACCCTGGCTTGAGTCAGGCACACCTTCATTTTCAAAGTGATGTCTTTGCTTCTTTACCCTTTTAATGGGTCTTTTGCAGCAGATTTGCCCAGCACAATTTGACATCTGCTTTCTTGACTGCTACCTGCATGGGTGTTGAGTATAGATCCAAGTGAAATGAAATCCCTGACAACTTCAATCTTTTCTCTATTTATCATGATGTTGCTTATTGGTCTAGTTGTGAGGATTTTCATTTTCTCTATGTTGAAGTGTAATTTATTTTGAAGACTACTGTCTTTGATCTTTATCAGTAAGTGCTCCAAGTCTTCTTCACCTTCAGCAAGCAAGACTGTTTCATCTGCATATTGCAGGTTGTTAATAAGCCCTCCTCCAATCTTGATGCTGTGTTCTTATTCATAAACTCCAGCATCTCAGATTATTTGCTCAGAATAAGTATGGTGAAAAGATACAACTCTGATACACACCTTTCCTGATTTTAAGCCATGCAATAACCACTTCTTCTGTTTGAATGATAGCCTCTTGCTATATGTACAGATTCCTCATAAGCACAATTAAGCACCTTGGAATTTCCATTATTCACAATGTTACCCATAATTTGTTATAATGCACACAGTCAAATGTGTTTGCATAGTCAATAAAACACAGGTAAATATCTTTCTGGTATTCTTTACTTTCAGCCAAGATCCATCTGAGATCAACAATGATATCTCTTTTCCATGTCTTCTTCTGAATCCAGCTTGAATTTCTGGAAGTCCTCTGTCATTATACTGCTGCAACTGTCTTTGAATTATCTTCAGTAAAATTTTACTTGTGTGTGATATTACTGACACTGTTCAATAATTTACACATTCTGTTGGATCACCTTTCTTTGGATTGGGCACAAACATGAATTTCTTCAAGTCAGTTGGCCAGATAGCTGTCTTCCAAATTTCTTGGCATAAATGTGTAAGCACCTCCAGCTTGCATCCATTTGTGGAAACATTTTAATGGGTATTCCATCAATTGTTGGAATCTTGTTTTTTGCCAGTTCCTTCAGTGCAGGTTTGACTCCTTTCCTCAGTACAATCAGTTCTTAATCATGTGCTACCTCTAGAAATGGGTGAACATCAATCAATTCTTTTTGGTACAGTGACTCTGCGTGTTCCTCCCATCTTCTTTTGATGCTTCTTTTGTTGTTTAATACTTTTGCTCACAAAATCCTTCAATATTGCAATTTGTAACTTGAAATTTTTCTTCAGCTCTTTCAGCTTGAGAAATGCCAAGTGCGTTCTTCCCTTTTGGTTTTCTAATTCCAGGTCTTTGCACATTTCATTATAATACTTTGTCTTCTAAAGACACCCTTTGATATCTTCTGTTCAGCTTCTTTATTTCTTCATCTCTTCCATTCTCTGTAGCTACTTTCCATTTAAGAGCAAATTTCAGAGTCTTTTCTGATGTTCATTTTGGTCTTTTTTTCTTTTTCTGTATTTTTAATGACGTTTTGCTTTCTTCCCATATAATGTTCTTGATGTCATCCCACAACTTGTCTGGTTTGCAATCAATACATCAAATCTATTCTTCAGATGGTCTCTTAATTCATGTGGGATATAATCAAGGCTATATTTTTGCTCTCATATACTTGTTTGAATTTTCTTCAACTTCGACTTGAACTTGCATATGCGCAATTGATGGTCTGTGCCACAGTCAACTCCTGACTTTGTTTTGACTGATGATATTGAATTTCTCCATCATCTTTTTCCACAGATTAGCCAGTTTGATTCCTATGTATTCCATCTGGTGAATAACCACTGTTTATGTTGTTGAAGAAAGGTATTTGCAATGAATAAGTCATTGGTCTTGAAAAATTCTATCATGCAATCTCCAGCATCATTTCTATTATAAAGGCCATATTTTCCAACTACCAAATTTTCTTTATTTCCAACTTTTGCATTCCTATCACCAGTAAGTATCAATACATCTTGATTGCATGTTTCATCAATTTCACATTTTAGCAGTTGGTAAAACTCTTCAATTTCTTCATCATTTCAGAGTGCAGACGTTGGTAAAAATCTTTAATTTCCTCCTCCTTGGCTTTGGTGGTTGGTGTGTAATTTGAATAATAGTAGTATTAACTGGTCTTCCTTGTGGGTATATGGATATTATCCTATCACTGACAACACTGTATTTCAGGATAGATCTTGAAAGTGATATGCCAGGAAATGTATGAAGAACATTCATTCACCTACTAAGAGTGTAGTAGATGATCTTTAAGGCCTCTATTAGCCTTAGATTCAATTATTCTTTTTCTGAAATAAAAAAAAAGAAAAGAAAATTTCTGGGCAGTCACATGCCATATTGCCTTCCCATTCCCTAGGCTTTTTTTTTTTTCCTTTGTCAAATGAACTCTCAGCTGGGGAAGATGCGTAAGCACAGAACTAACCAGATGTTAGAGGGAACACATGTAACTGGGTTTTGTTCAAGACAGAACAAAATTCAGAAAGAGACTCTTATTCAGAGAATGTCTCACTCATCCCTCACTGTATGGTTCCTCACTGGGAACACTTCTGATTAAATGTAACTAGTAAGCCTTCTGGTTACAACATTCATTCATCTTTCCTCTTCCTCCTAGTTTTTCAATGAAAGGCCATTTCTTGGGGTGTGAGGACCTTCAGCCATCACAAGGAGTACAGAGATAGGTCAAAGCACTACCAGCATACACTTTGGGTCATACCCCTCATCACACATTTAATTCAAGAGAAAAAAATCTCCTCTAGCTGTAAGCATTTTTATTATACTCTGTGTTTATAGCATTTTGAAATGTAACCCTGAAATAGTTATAGGTTTATAAAACACTGTCTTTAATAAGAAGCATTTGGGGAAAGAAAAATCCCTCATAAGCTGAGTCCCATTGAGCCTGAGATTATATTAATTCCCTCTTCCTTGAAAATAACTGGAACCATCCTGAGGACCTGGAGCAGAATTCAAGACCAGCCTTACTCAGAAAATGGACACTTGAAATGGGAAAAAGCAGGTTTGTGCAATCCTGTCAGAGATAACAGTGATCATGTCCATGTTGAACGGCCTAGAAGTTAACTAAGAATAATAGATTAAGGAGTTCCAGTAAGATGGTGGAATAGGCAGAAACACTGCACAGATCCTCAACAAAGAAAAGGGGAACCAATTAACACAGACACAGAAGATAATCCTGCACCTCTGAACCTTGAAGGGAAGGATATAGAAGTGGACTAAACCCCAACTAATAGAAGAATTTGCATGGAAATACCAAAAAAGAAACATACGGAGCTGTGGTCTGGCAGCGATCCTGAATGATTGTGATGGCACAGATGGCATGGAGATTGCTGAATGGTGGTAGGACCTAAGAATTAACCTAAAAATCAGCTTTGCTAGCCAGGGACAGCATGGAGGACTGCTCTGGTGGCTGGGGAATAAAAGGCGAAGCAACAGCAAAGAGGAAGGTGGGCTGAGCTGTGGACTTTTGCCTGTCTGGAGGGCGCTGTCATTTTGAATGTTTACAAGTGGCTTGATCATTTTGGATATTTAAAGTGACAGCACTCTTGCAGATTCTGGGGACTTAAGAGCAGGTTCAGCTTGGTAGTAACCTCAAGGACATTCCGGACCTGGAAGAATGAAAAGGTTCAACATTCCCCTTGTTACTCTTATACCAACACCCACTTGGTGAATGGAGATGCGGCCATTCATCACTACCACCCACCTTCTGGGCCCACAAGAACTCCATCCCTGTCTGTGTGCTCAGACAGAACCTGGGTGCCTTGTTCTGCCCTCCCCCGATTTTTTCTTTTTCTTTTATTTTATTTTGTCTTTTTCTTTTTTCTGGTTTTTAGTTTGCTTGTTCTTGTCTGTTATAAAACTACTATTATTAATAATACTTTTGTCCTTTTTACTATTATTCTTTATCTTTCTCTTCCCAGGTCCTAGTTTTCAGTTTTTTCTTTTCCTTATTCCTTGTTGCAAGTTTTTTTTTTTTCTTTCTCCCTCATGATTAACCCCATTCCTTGTTTTTCTTTTTGCATTTTCCAATTCTTTTCTTCATTATTCTCCTTCTCTACATTTTTTGTCTTATTGCACTATCCCCAGATATTGCAGGTTTTCTCGTTTTTTTCTTCTTCTCTTTCCTTTTTTTCTTTTTTTGGTTACTGTTCCTGTGTGATTACATGGTGTATTTTTTGTCCATGTGCTTTCAGTTTTTTGATGGTTATTCAATTGTAATTTTTGCCTAACTGAGTGAGAGAGAGCAACCATCCCCATAAAACACAACTACACCCACATCTCCTACAACTTGACTTACTGAGTAAAAGCCACCACCTCCTTCATCAACGGGCCAATGATAAAAAAAAACTACCAAGAACAGCCTGGCTCACCCTTGGCTGCTCTTCACAAACAGTTAACAAATATCTAAATACACAATGCACAATGTCTCAGAGACAACAGACCATCACAGTCCACACAAAGAAACAAAATAAAGTGGTAGAAACAAGGGTTCAGGATACAGACCCAGAATACATCCCTGAGGAAGAAGCAGCATTGGAACTCTCTGATAAGGAATTCAAAAGAATTATATTTAGGTATCCTCAAAGGACTGAGAGACAGACCAAAGAAAACACAGGAAAAACAGTAGAAGAATTTTGGAAGAAAATACAAGAACAAAATGGCAAAATAAATGAAAACTTAGAAATGATTCTAAATCTACCGATAGAAATCCAGAAGATTAATACTAAATTGTCAGAAATAGATAAGACATTGGAAGGACAAAAGAGTAGAACTGATGAAATGGAAGACAGAGTTAATGAGATTGCAGACAAATATCTGAATACTTCTTTGGAAAGAGATCAATCAGAAAAAAAAAATTAAAAAAATGAAGAAAGCCTAAGGTTCATGTGGGATACCATCAAAAGGAATAACTTACATTTCATTGGAATTCCACAATAGGAAGAGAAAAATAAAACCACTGAGAAAATTGTCCAAAATTTGTTGGAGGAGAACTTCCCTGATATGATGAAAGATGAGAATATATCCATTCAGGAAGTCCAATGAACCCCAAACAGGATAGACCCCAAAAGAAAATCACCAAGACATATCATCATCAAACTCACCAAAACCAAAGACAAAGACAGAATCCTGAAAGCAGCACAGGAAAAACAAAAAGTTACTTACAAAGGACAACCAGTAAGAATAAGCTCTGATTTCTCAGCACAAACCATTAAAGTGAGAAGACAGTGGGTTGCTATATAGAAAACCCTGAAAGAAAATTTTTCATCCAAGAATTACATACCCAGCAAAATTGTCCCTCAAATATGATGGTGAAATTAGGAGATTTCCAGATAAGCAGAAATAAAGTAATTTGTTAAAACCAGACCAACCTTATAAACGATGCTAAAGGGAGTCTTTTGAACAGAGAACCAAAAATACCAAATAACAACTGACCATTAATACACAAGATGACATTACCCAGAAACCACAGTTATGGACATATCCAAAGTAAAATAAGCTTACAAGATTGCAAAAAGGGAACCAAAGACATCAATTACCAAGTAAGGAGAACTACAAACAAAAAGAGGAAAAAGGCTGTTTAGTTACAGAACTTCCAAATGGTGAGGAAGTTAAGAGAGTTGTAACATAGAATGGACTGTTCTAAACACAGAGAGAAAATTATAAATTATAGGGTAATCTCAAAGAGAAATGATAAACCTTCATATCACAATGAAAAAGAGGACAGGCACAAATATTCAGCAAATATTAAAACAACAGCAACAAAAGATAACATGATTTATAAACATAATGAGCTCAGCAAAGAAAATAATAAGGAACAAAGAAATCAGGGACACCATGAAAAAAACACAGAACAAAATGACAACCAGTTCATATTTGTTAATAATTACCCTGAATGTTAATGGATTAAAGGCACCACTCAAGAGACAGATTGTTGCAGATTGGATAAGAAAACAAAACTCATCAATATGCTGCCTATAAGAGACACACCTTAGAGATAAAGACAAAAATAGATTAAAAATCAAAGGTTGGAAAAGGATATATCAAGCAAATGGCAACTGTAAAAGAGCAGAAGTACTAATATTAATTTCTGATCAAATTGACTTTTAGACAAAAACCACCACATGAAATAAGGAAGGACATTATATAATGATTAAAGTATCAATTGGACATGAAGATATAAACATAATAAATATCTAGGGACCCAATGAAAAAGCCCCAAATACATAAATCAGACTTTAAAAGAGTTGAAAAGCCAAATACATGACTCCACAGTCATAGTGGAAGACTTTAATACACCACTTTCATTGAAAGATAGAACTGTAAAGAAACTCAGCAAAGATGCAGAAGAGCTAAACAATACAATCCACCAACTTGGCCTTATAGACATCTGTAGAGCACTTCATCCAACAGCAGCACGATATACATTCTTCTCCAGTGCATATGGAACATTTTCCATTATAGAACAAAGCAAGCCATAATAAATTTAAAAACATAGAAATACTGCAAAGCATCTTATCAGATCATAATAATATCAAATTAAAAATCAACAATAGGAATATCAACAGAAAAAGAGTAAACACTTGGAAACTGAACAACACCCTCCTTGAGAAAGATTGGGTAAGAGAAGAAATAAAAATTGAAATTCAAAAATTCCTTGAATCAAACAAGAATGAAAATACAACATACCAAAGTCTTTAGGACACAGCAAAGCAGTGATCAGAGGCCAAATTATAGCAATAAGTGCACACATCAAAAAAGAAGAAAAAGCCAAAACCAACACGTTAAACCAACATCTCCAACAATTAGAAAAAGAACAGCAAGAAAAGCCTACAGTCACCAGAAGAAAGGAAATAATCAAGATTCAAGCAGAAATCAATGAAACAGAGAATAGAAACACAATAGAAAAAATCAATAAGACCAGAAGTTGGTTTTTTGAAAAGATCAATAAAATTGACAAACCACTGGCAAATTTAACAAAGGAAAAGAGGGAGAGAATAGAAATAACACTAATAAGAAATGAAATGGGTGACATCAGAACAGAACCAATTGAAATTAAAAGGATAATATCAGGATACTATGAAGAACTGTTCTCCAACAAATTAGAAAATTTGGAAGAAATGGACAGATTTCTAGAAACACACCATTTACCTAAACAATCACAGATTGATGTGGAAAAGTTGAAGAGGTCCATCACAAAAGAAGAAATTGAACAGGTCATCAAAAAATTACCAACTAAAAGAAGTCCTGGCCCAGACGGTTTCACCAGAGAATTCTACAAAACATTCAGAGAAGAACTGATACCAATCCTACTCAAA
>NW_006921637.1:8551566-8563406 GCF_000298275.1 Orycteropus afer afer | reverse complement strand
AAGGAAAACTACAGACCAATATCCCTCATGAATATAGATGCAAAAATCTTCAACAAAATCCTAGCCAATAAACTGCAACAACATATCAAGAAAATAATTCATTATGACCAAGTGGGGTTCATATCAGGTATGCAAGGATTAGAAAAATCATTAAAAACAAATGATTAAATCATTAAAAACTAATCTTCTAAAAAACATTAGAAAAACAATCAACATTATCCACCACATAAATAAAACAAAGGAGAATTGATGCAGGAAAGGCATTTGATAAAATCCAACACCCATTCCTGATCAAAACTCTCAGCAAAATAGGAATAGAAGGGGCATTCCTCAACATAAAAAAGGGCATCTATGCAAAACCAACAGCCAACATTATTCTCAACGGAGAGAGACTGAAACCATTCCTCTTGAGAACAGGAACCGGACAAGGATGCCCACTATCACCACTTCTATTCAACATTGTACTTGAAGTCCTAGCCAGGGCCATAAGGCAAGAAAGGGAAATCAAATCTAGAAAGATGAACCCTTTTACACATACAGTACTGCATTGTCAGTGAAGGCAAACATGGTATGAATAGATGGGTGGACAGGCTGAACTAGTAAGTATGTCTATGAAGCACGGACTGTACCCAATAGCATGTATAGGGTTGGCAGACAATGGTCCTGTAAGTTTATGTGCATGATCTGAATTCCCAGGTGTACAGTAGAGCTGACAAGGGGCAAGATTGTAGTCACTGCTTGGTCATACCAGCTACCCAGAGGGACCGAGTAGTTGAACCTGTGGGCTCAGGACCATAATCACAGGGGACATCAAGCTCAATTGGCATAACATACTACACAAAACATTGTTCCACGTCCTACTTGGGCGAGTAGCGACTGTGATCTTAAAAGCTTGCAAGCTGACATCTAAAAGCAACGATGGGTCTCTCCTTGTCTAGAACAAAGAATAATGAAGAAAACCAAAAATTCATGGAAATAATTAGTCCTAGCAACTGGTAGCATAGTGGCTAAGACACTTGCCTGCTAACCAGACGGCTGGCGGTTCAAACCCACCAGCCACTCCTCGGAAGGAAGGTTGGGCAATCCTACTTCCGTAGTGATACTGCCTCGGAAACCCAAGGAGGGGTCGCTATGAGTCAGGGCTGACTCGACGGCACATAACAACAACAACAACAGCAACTGGTACACCATCTGATCTATAGCCTACATGACTGTGAGACCAGAAGAACTAGATGGTGCCCACCTACCACTGTCAACCACTTGGAGGGGATCTGTGTAAGAGACCCTGGACAGAGAGAGAGAACAATGTGGAACAAAACTCAAAATCATTTGGAGAAAAATAAAGTCGGGTGGGGAGGACAAGGTTTACTGGTCCAATAGAGCCTGGTGGAACCACTGAGACTATGGCCCCTAGCTGCCCTTCAGGTCTGGAATTGAACCTACACCTGTGGCTTTCAGCCAAACAGAAGACAGGCATATGAGTTGAACATTTACCTGAGGTAGATAAACTCCTTGGTGAGAACAATCATGGGAGAAAGAAGGGTTACTTATGCACAGGGAGACAGCTCAAGGGGCAGGAGTGCATGGAGGGATGGACACAAGGAAGAGGTAACTATCAGGAGGAAGTGGGAGGGGAACTGTTGCATTGTGGTAAACTGTGGTCAATGTCATGAGACAAAGTGTATGTGAACTGCTGTATGGAAAGTGAAGTTGCTCTGTAAATTTTCACCCAAATCAAAAAAAAACAAAACAAAAACAATAGATTAAGAAGATATGCTTTCTACAATGGTTTAATACCCATCCTAGAAATAGACTATGGAGAAGCCAAGAAGAATACTAATAGGATTTCCAGAGACCCAATCACTCGTAACAAGTTGCCCCAAAAAAATGCAAAAGAAATATCTGCAAAGGTTAATGTAAACAGTGATTCTTAAACTGTGGTCCCCAAACCTGCAGTGTCAGCATCTTCTGGAAATCTATGAGAAATTTACATTCTTAGGCCTCACCCAGCGCCTACTGAATCAGAAACTCTAAGAATGACCTAGCCAGCTGTGGTTTAACATGCCCTCCAGATTATTTTGATGCACACTCAAGTTTGAGATCCAGTGGTTGAAGATGACTTTAATGAGCTCCAGTGACTAGTAGGAAATATTAGGTAATGAGATTTCTCACCCAAGGATCTTGTGTGTGCTAAAGAACAAAGAGGGCCAAAGGACTCCAGTTGTTATGAATTAAATTATGTCCCTTTGAAATATGTGTTGGAATCCTAGCTTAACATACCTATGGATGTGATCTTTTCTGGGAATAAAATTTTCTGTTATGTTAATGAGGCCATACCAGTGTAAGTTCTAGGCTCCTTAACTCTAAAAAAAAAATAAAGCCATTCATTTGTGGTATTTCTATTACAGCAGCATAGGGAACTAACACACCAATGTAGAAAACCTGAATACAACAGAGCCCAGAGTGAAAGGACAGCTTGGTGGCTATAACAGAAAATAAGTAGTTTTAGGAGCTGACAATCCCCCCACGCCCAACAGTCTTACCCATGTGAAGCTACCCGAAGTAGTAGTAATAGTGGTAGTCTGAGTAACTTGTTAGACACTCACTCCACCGATTCTCAGGAAAAAATATGAATGTCCTGAGCAGTCAGGCCACACTTCTACTTACTTTCAGTTATCATGGAATGGTGAAAATAACAATTTTTAAAACATTTAAGTTTTATAAGTATGAAGTTTGGAATATTTTAGCCCTACTCTACTCCTTAAAAAATCAAAGTTTAGAAACTCCAGGTGACTCTCATAAAGTTACATCAGTAGCAAGTGGCAGAACTGAGACTTGAACTTGTGTCTTCCTGCATTATCATCAGTCTTGTTACTACTTCAGCGAACATGGGTTCTGAAGCAATCATTTGTTCCTATTCCTTCACATTTTCTTTATTTCTTATTTATTTATTTATTTATTTATCACTTCCTTAGTAATGTCTTTCAGAAAAATGTCAACTAAATTTCAACCTTGGTTAGTTTTCATAGGGTGTGAAGGATCATGTCATGTGGGAGCTGTGGAGATGTTAAGGCTCAGGAGTTATTCTAGTCATCACTGTGTAATGGGCATTGACAAGTCTGGGCTAGTGCTCTGAAAAAAAAAGGAAAAACTCAATGCCTTCAAGTGGATTTTGACTCATAGCGACCTCCACTGTGTTTCCAAGATTGTAAAACTTTACAGAAGTAGATCATCCCATCTGCCCTCCAAAGAGCAGCTGGTGGGTTTGAACCACTGACTTTCTGGTCAGCAACCAAATGCCTTACCCATTACGCCATCAGAGCTCCTTGCTACTACTTTTTGTTTTGTTTAATCTAATACATTTTCTCATTAAACCAGAGGCACCTTTTAAACATCCATTTAATGCATGTGTTTGTGAGTGTGTGAAGGTATGCATATAGTGCTGAGAAAGAAGAGACAGTTACCTAGGGCCCACCACAATCACTAGTTGCCACTGAGTTTATTCTGACTCATGGAGACCCCATATATATCAGAGTAGAACTGTGCTCCAGGTTTTGACCTTTCAGAAGTAGATCACCAGGTCTTTCTTCTGAGCTGCTTCAGGGTAGACTTGAATCACCCACCTTTCAGCTACCAGCCAAGCACATTAACATTTGCACTACCCAGGGACTCCACATGTTGTTGTTGTTGTTGTTATGTGCCGTCGAGTCGGCCCCGACTCATAGCGACCCCTCCTTGGGTTTCCGAGGCAGTATCACTACGGAAGTAGGAATGCCCAACCTTCCTTCCGAGGAGTGGCTGGTGGGTTTGAACCGCCAGCCGTCTGGTTAGCAGGCAAGTGTCTTAGCCACTATGCTACCAGAGCTCCCACATAGCATCCACCAAAATAGATTGACCTGCCAAACTCACCTTTGATGGTGAGGCTAAAGGTCAGAAATGATGATACTCATTTTTCTGTTTTTATCCTCAAGATGCCATCTATGAAAGAAGACTCTGAAAATGGTAATTTCCATTCGAACTGTTCATTCTCAATGCATAAATATATTATGCCTCCCAGAAGTGCTTGCATATTAGGAAGGATCCCCCTCACACAGAGGATAATGGCTAACAAATAGGAGTGCATTATTAATGATAGAATTACAAGCTCCATTAATAAATCTACAGCAAATATTTTGGGGACAGTCTTTACCAGCTTTCAAGAATAACATAGACTGCCTGGTCACAAAAAGCCTCTAACCATCCAGTACTCAAATTGAGCCCTTACTTCTAGAGAAAGATGCTTTCTCCACCCAATCATGTTCTGTGCTTCCAATAGACTTTTAGACAAGCACAGACTGGGAAGAAGGCCACCTTACTTCCAAATTTCCAAAGGGAAAATGCTTTCTGCCATCAACAATATGATAGAACTCTTAAAAGTACCTGGACTCAATTCTGTAAATTATGAAAAATAAATCATAGTTCTATTTGTTTCTGACAATGTGAAAAGAAGAAATTTATCATAGAGAAAGAAAAAAAAGCACACAAATCAACTGTGTTTGCTTTTCCCTCTCACTCTAGCCCCTACATTGTTCTCTGACACTCAGCACACACCTCTAATACATGATGCCCATCCCAAGCAGGCATCCCAGACCCATGGCTTCTGGATGAAAGTTCCCAGTATCCTCAGCAGGATATATTGAAATAAAAACCTATGATTGACTGCTCTAATCATACTACTTTCTGAATTTGTACATATTGTTAAGGTGGTGGCCCTAAGTACTTCAGGAACATCTGGTTCAGGTCCTGATGTCAGGTACCATCTCTGAGGATCACAGGAATGCAATTTCCAGCAGGAGTGTGCAGTAGGCCTCTAAGCAGGCTCTCTTTCTACCTCAACACTAACTGTCCCTCAGCCTAGACACATGTTGTAAATGCATGTTACAGAAGGCACCAGAGAGACACCCAACAACCACCCTCTTGGCAGAGAATGTAGGGAGTCACCGCCTGTGTCCTGAGCTCCACCCAGCACAGCCAGAGTGTGGAAGGTTGAGAGCCTACACAACCAGACTCCACATTGTTTGTGTTTATTATTACATCATTACCTGCCAAATGAGATAAGATTTAAAGAGTTACTTTTTGGCTTGTAAAGGTCAGCCAAGTCAATATGCAGAAAATATTTCCACATCATGTGAAACCAGGCAGAGGCTCTGATTAGCAGGCCTCTCACAGATGGCATGCCAAACCTGGTTAAAGGCTCTCTCCTCCCTGGTCCTGGGGGAGATGACCTTCTTTTCATCCCCATGGTTACAATGTGAGGTGATTCATCTTGTTAGGTCTCAGATTGTGTCAAGTCCCTGACACATGCTAAGAAATACCACAGTGCTTACTTTTGTTGTGACAGAATCTGGCCTACAAATCCCAGGATGCCACTGTTAAAGGGGTCTCTATGTGACCAAAGTACAAAGGTCTAGGTCTTTTCAAATAATACTGGGTAATAAGAAAGAAGGAAGCTCAGGGGTTAAAGTGTGGGCACAGGTTGAAATATAGCCTCAATGTTGCATTAACTATCTGTGCTTAGAGTTGCAGAATTTTTCAGATATCATCCGTTTTCCATTTGCCTAGGTGCTTAAGTCCTTCATGGGTAAATGGAAACAAGCAGGACATTTGTATTAGGGCAGAGGCCTTCGAAGCCTCACTCAGGCTTTCCTCACCTAGCAAGGTTTTCAGCAGAGAATTAAGCTTCTACTGAAAATTGTTTGAGTTATGATTTTCATAATTCTCCCAGAGATAGTAGATCTAGACCAGTCTAGATATTTAGGAGAGGAGTTAGTACATTGGACACTGTTGTTGTTGTTAGGTGCCATTGAGTCATTTCTGACTCATAGCGACCCTATGAACATTACAATAAAATACCACCTAATCCCATGCCAGCTCCATGATCCTTGCTATACTTGAGCCCATTGTCGCAGCCACCATGTCAATACATCTCGTTGAAGGCCTTACCCTCTTTCATCGACTCTCCACCTTACCATACACGACATCCTTCTCCAGGGAATCGTCCCTTCTGACAACATGACCAAAGCAGGTGAAGTCTGGCCATTCTAGCTTCAAGGGAGCATCTCGGCTGCACTTCCTCCAGGACAGATCTGTTAGTTCTTTTAGCAGTCCATGGTACTTTTAGCATTCTTCGCCAGCACCACAACTCAAAAGCATCAATTCTTCTTCGGTATTTCTTATTCATTATCCAGCTCTCACATGCATATGAGGCAATTGAAAATATCATGGCTTGTGTCAGGCACACCTTCGTCCTAAAGGAGACAACCTTGCTCCTCAGCACTTGAAAGAGTTCCTTCGCGGCCGACCTGCCCAGTGCTACACGTCGTCTAATGTCTTGACTGCTGCTTCCATTGGCGTCGATTGTAGAACTAAGCAATGTGAATTCTTTGACAGCCTCAATCTTTTCTCCATTTATTGTGATGCTGCTTATTGGTCCAGTAGTGAGAATTTTTGTTTTCTTTATATTGAGATGTAATCCATATTGCAGACCATATTCTTCAATCTTCATCAGTAAGTGCCTCAAGTCATCCTCACTTTCATCAAGCAAAGTTGTATCATCAGTGTATCTCAAGTTGTTAATGATCCTTCCTCCAATCCTGATGCCACATTTTTCTTCATAGAGTCCAGTTTCTTGGATTATTTGCTCAGCATATAGATTGAATAAGTGTGGGGAAAAAATACAACCCTGACACACTCCCTTCTTGATTTTAAACCATGTAGTGTCCCCTCATTCTGTTTGAATGACAGCCTCCTGGTCAATGTACAGGTTTGTCATGAGTACAATCAAGTATTCAGGAATTCCCATTCTTCTCAATATTATCCATAATTTGTCATGATCCACACAATCAAATACCTTCACATAGTCAATAAAACACAAGTAAACATCTTTCTGGTATTCTTTTCCTTGAGCCAAGATCCATCAGACAACAGCTATGATATCTCTTGTTCCACATCCTCTTCTGAATCCAGCTTGCACCTCTGGAAGATCTTTGTCAATATACTGCTGCAACCGCTTTTGAATTATCTTAAGTAAGATCTTACTTGTGTGCGATATTAATGATATTGTTGATAATTTCCACATTCTGTGAGATCACTTTTCTTCAGAATGGGTACAAATATGGATCTCTTCAGTTGGCCACAACTCAAAAGCATCAATTCTTCTTTGGTCTTCCTTATTCATTGTCCAGCTCTCACATGTATAAGAGGAGATTGAAAATATCATGGCTTGTGTCAGGTGCACCTTAGTCATCAAGGAGACATCATTGTCCTCAGCACTTGAAATAATTCCTTCACAGCCGACCTGCCCAGTGCTACATGTCATCTAATGTCCTGACACATTACACTATTAATACTTAATTTTCTCAGGGAGCCCAAGTTATGAAGGGTGGTGTGGTAGCTATGTTTGTGTGTCAACTTGGCTGGGCCTGGTTGAGTGGCTGGGCAGCTGGTGGTAGTTACTCCCCCATGGTGAAACTGACAATCAACTCCATGGTGGGATCTAGAACAAGCAGCTGAGTAGCTGCCTTTGGGATGTGGTCTGCTTCCTGTATATAAGGAGAAGACTTGGGAATGGCCTCTAGCCTATGGCATGCTTGGACCCTGCATGTAGCCATGTCATTGTTCAGCAGCCTGCTATGCTCTGCCAACCTTGCAACTTACAATAGACTTAAGTTAATGGCCTGCTGTGTGATTTGGTAACATCAGGACTGTGCCTTTTTATTTGTCAACCTCAGGGCTTCTCAGCCTCAGCAGTCAGCATCTGTCTGAGTGAAGAAATGCCTCTGGCTCCAGTAGGCTGGGAGTTGAAGGACTTATATATTGTTGTTGTTGGACCCCAAAGTTGAGGGGCTTCTTCCCAGCCCCTAGAGCCTGGCAATTTGAACTTGGACTTAAAGCCTCCAAACTATAAGAGAGTAAACTTCTGTTGTGAAGGCCATCCCATTTGTGATATATTCTTGTCAGAGTGGCACTAGGTAACCAGAGCAGGTGGTAACTCTGTTGCCATGTTTTCTGGTGGCAAATTCTACCTACTTTTCTGATGATAAGAAACTGCAGAAACAACCATTTTCTTCCATATACTGTAAGGTAACTCAATTGAGGAATGGAAATGTTTGTATGTTAAAGATATTTGGACATGATCATCTCAATTGACACAGAAGAAGCATTTAGCAAAATTCAATCATGATAAAACACTCAACCAGCTGGGAACAAAAAGGAAAATTCTTAATCTTACAAAGTGCATTTATAAAAAACCCACAGCTATTACCATACCCAGTGGGGAAAGACTGAGAGTTTTCCCCTAAAATTAGGAACAAAACAAGGAAGCCCACTCTATAACCATTAATGAATACTGTACTGAAGTCCTAGCCAAAGCATTTAGACAAGAAAAATAAATAAAAGATATCCTTGTCATGAAGGAAGAGGAAAAACTATCTTTTTTCACACAGGGCATGATCCTATATGTAGAAAGATTAAAAGAATCCACAAGAAATCTTCTAGAGCTAATAAATGAATTCAGCAAAGTAGCAGCATACAAGGTCAATCAACAAAAATCAACTGGGAATCTATACATCAGCAATAAGCGTTTTGAAAAGGAAATTAAGAAAATCTTTTCACTTACAATAGTGTCTAAAAGAATAAAATATCTAGGAATAAATTTAATGATGGAAGTTAAAGGACTTATATGTTGTTGTTGTTGTTGTTGTTATATGCCGTCAAGTCAGATCTGACTCGTAGCGACCCCTCCTTGGGCTTCTGAGGTGGTATCACTATGGAAGTAGATTGCCCAACCTTCCTTCCAAGGAGTGGCTGGTGGATTTGAACTGCCAGCCTTTTGTTTAGCAGTCAAGTGCCTTAGGCACTACACTACCAGAGCTCCTCTGAGTTATGTATAGCAAACTATAAAATGCTATGAAAAGAAATTAAAGAGGACCTAAAGCCTCCAAACTGTAAGAGAATAAACTCCTGTTTGTTGAGGCCATCCCATTTGTGGTAAATTTTTTGTCAAAGCAGCACTGGGTAACCAGAACAGGACCTTCTAAAAACTAAATTCTTGTGTGCATCAAAAGACTTCTCCGAGAGTATGAAGAGAACTTACAGAACGACAAAAAAATATTCAGCAATGGTATATTGGATAAAGGACTTATCTCTAAAATGTATAGAAAATTTCAACATTTTAACATCAAAAAGACAAATAATCCAATTAAGAAATGGGGAGAAGACACAAACAAATATTTCACCAGAATATATTCAGGCAGCCAACAAACATATGAAGAAATGTTCATGATCATTAGCCTTTAGAGAAATGTAAATAAAAACAACTATGAAATACCATCTCAACCCAGCATTAATAGAAAAGTTCAACAAGACAGAAAATAACAAATGCTGGTGAGGATGTGGAGAGATTAGGACTCTCATATATTGCTAGTGGGACTGTAAAATGATACAACCACTGTGGAAATCAGTATGGTGATTCCTTAAAAAGTGGGAAATAGAAATAGCATTTGATCTAGCAATCCCATTACTAAGTTTATATCCTAAAGAAGTGAGTGGCAGGACATGAATAGATATATACATACCCATGTTCATCGCACTACTATTCATAATAGCAAAGTGATGGAAACAACTTAAGTCCCCATCAACCAAAGAATGGATAAATAGTGGTATGTAACCCTAAAGAATAATGTAGAATCTATGAATCACCACACGATGTAGATGAACTTGGAGGATGTTATGCTGAGTGAAATAAGTTACAGAAGGACAAATACTGTATTAGTCCGCTATTGTAGAAAGTTAAGGAAAGGTTTATATGTTGAAGGAAACTTTACTTGTTGCTTACCAGGGATGGGATGGGAGGGGTAGGAAAATTCCTAGATAAGTTGGAAAAAAAATATGTATATAAAGAGAGAGAGAGAGGAGCTTTGGTAACATAGTGCCCAAGGCACTTGACTGCTAATCAGAAGGCTGGTGGTTCAAACCCTCCAGCCACTCCTCAGAAGGAAGGTTGGCCAACCTACCTCCGTAGTGATACTGCTTTGGAAACCCAAGGAGGGGTCACTATGAGTTGGGTCTGACTCAACGGCACAAAACAACAACAACAACAAATATATATATGTATATATATCTCAGAGAGAGAGAGAGTTATTTATTACCAGGGGTGGGAGGAGGGGGGAAGAGGAAGCTTTTGTTTGTGGGGCATTGAATTTATGCTAGAGGTAGTGAAATATTTTGGAAAAGGATAGCAGTAATGGTGGCACAACATGAAAAATGCCATCAATGACCCTGAGCTGTAAATGTGGAAGTTGTTATGTTGGTGAATGTCTTGTTATGTGTGTTTTCATCACAATAAAACTAAGAAGGAAAAAAAAGTGAAAGCAGTAATGGAAAAAGATACTTGTACAAAAATGTTCGTTGCGGCACCATTTTCAATAGCCAAAAGGTCGGAAAAAAAACAAGTGTACATCAGCAAATGAATGGATAAATAAAATATGGTATGTATATTCAATGAGATATTACTCAGTCATAAAGAGAAAGGAAGTTCTGGTACACACTACAACATGAATGAGCTTTGAAAACATGCTGAGTGAAATCAGTCACCCAGGAAAGGACAAATATTACATGAGTCCACTTATATGAAATATCCACTAAAAAGTAAAGCAGCCAAAGGTTATCTTTGGTTACCAGGGACAGGAGGGAGGACATGAGAGTGAGTCATTCCCTACAGGGCACTGAGTTTCTGTTAGGGGTGATAGAAAAATTTGGAAATGAATAGTGGTGATGGTTACACAACATGATGAAATAAATTCATGTTATGAAACTGTTCATGTAAAAAAACATTGAAATGGTAAAAGTTTAGATAGATAGTGATATAGATAGAAAGATGATCGATAACAAATAGATATATACCACAATAATAATTTTTTAAAAATATTTTAACTATCAAAGAAAAAACAAAATCTAGTTGGGGTAGTATCTGGCTGTGGAACAGCTGTTCTGACATAAACAACAGCGCCCACAGGCCAGTGACAGGTGTCATTCAGGGCAGGCCTGTGCTAGCCAGGCTTTGTGTGGGCACTCTGATTCCAGGGCGGGTGCTGTGTTATGATAGCAGGTGCCAGGCGGGTGTCTCCCCATTCAGTCACAGCAGCCAGAACCTCTATCCCTGGAGACTGTTTCAGTCAATGGCAGGCTCTCGTTGGGAAATACGGCTCTAAGGAAACTTGGTCAGAAAGGAAATAATCTGTTCCTAACTAGATAAAACGCTGACATGCAGTGTCAGCCAGCTGGCTGCAACAGGGTGGGTAGTGAGAGTGCTTTTTTCTAACTTTCATAGCTAATGTTTCCTGTCATTTAGTACAGAGAGACAGGGAAGACCTTAGTAATGATACCTCTGGGTGGGAAAAGAGCAAGCTAGCCCATTACTAAACCAAGGAGAGAATGTATATTTGCAATAAAAACAGTGGGGCACAGGGTAGAGAATGGTCCAAACATATATTCATTGATGAAACTGTCAGAGAGAGAATTTAGTGTGTCAGTATATGACATGGACTTTCATCATTCAGTTTCAGAGGTCAATTTTATTTCTCTAACATAAAACTCAAAGGCAGCAATTTTATTAAAGGAGTATAGGATAAGACTTGCCCTTGGAAGCAGAGTTACCAGATAAAATACAGGACAACCAGATAAATTTAAATATCAGATAAACAATGAATAATTTTTTAGTATTAGCATATATTTGTCCCATGCAATATTTGGGACATACATCAAAAAATCATTCTCTGTCATCAGACATTCAAATACAGCTG
>NW_006921637.1:8531515-8551466 GCF_000298275.1 Orycteropus afer afer | reverse complement strand
ATATACACTTTCTCTCTCTCTCTCTCTCTCTGTCTCTCTCTCTTTCTGTTAAATCTGACCCACCCTACTTGGAAGACATTTTATGGCCAGTAACCAAGTGGTTTGTTTGGCTTTTGGTATCTATCACCAGTTTGCTGTTGTTGGATCTTCCATGAATTATTTAACAAAGCTGTGCTTCCATCAATTCATCTGAATCACAAAACAAACAACATTACCAGGTGGCCATAGGCCTATTTTCAAAGCTTTTCTAAGCAAATAAGCCATCAAATAAGGGTTTTAAGGTCAGAAAGCTATGTTTTAAGGAGACAGAAGTCAAAACAGATCCCTAGTGATTCTTTTGTGCTGACTAATAGTGTGTGGACTCTCAGCTAAGGCACCCTCCATGTCTCCAAGACCCACAGACAACTCTACATCTGGGTGGGGCGTGCCTTTGAAACTAGTTTTTGTCATCAGGAAATCGAAATTTACTGAACTGGCGAACAATGGGGCAGGCCTGTCAATTGTCTATCTGTAGGGGACTAAGGATCTTTTTTGAGGGTGGAAAAAAAAGCTCACTTATAGGGAAGAAGAAATCAGCTCTGTGACTTTGGCCAGACAGGGAATACTTCCATGAGGGAGACAAGAGGCAATTCTGACAGCAGATTGGATTTGGATTTGTCTCCAGACCAGCCACCAATGGGCTCTGTCTGAGACCTGGGCGTTCATAATAATAGTAGCCCATAATAATAGTTGTTGTTGTTGTGGATAAATATGGGAAGTTCTTTTAAAAAAAAAAAAGTAATTAAAAAAAATCATTAAGGCACCAGAAGCATTCTCAGACCCATCCCTACAGGATTCACACACTGGAGAGAAATGCACTCTACCTAATATCCCCATGGACAGCCACCATGACAAGAGGGAGGGTACAAGGTATTCAAGGCACTCTCCTGAAGATCCACAGCACCTGGCAGAAGCCCAGGTTTCCAACAGAGATGGGGAGCTGTGGCTCGCAGGAAGTAACAGTGATGCCCATGCAACCCAGCAGTGCTTTCATCTGCTGAACCATGGCAGCATCTGGTAGGACATAGTGGAGACAGGCAGTGCCATGAAGACAGAGCTGGCACCTGGCAAGACTGGAGTTATGAGTGAACAGGGGACATACCTGCAGAGCAGGATACCAGGCACAGGGCCTCACACATAGCTGGTGCTTTGTTGATATGTTTGAGTGACTGAATGGATGAATGAATGCATTACTTTAGTGATATTCTCACAACAAGCACTAAAGTTCAACTAAGAACTGAGTTGGGAATCAAGTTTGTACATGTTATGAGGCAGACACCCTCCCTCTACCCCTGCAATTTCTAAACCATGGTTAAAGAAAATATCAGTATTTGGTTTAATTCCCATCTGGCACCTTTCACAAGAAGTAAATTGATTCCAGTATATATTTTTAAAGTCTCATCACTAGGCTTCTATAGTTAGGTATAATTCATCAAGGTTTAGAATTAAACTCATATTTCTCTAAATCCTGCTTTATTTTTTCACACAAGCCTTCCTGATTGTTGGTTTGGAACATTAAGATGCAAATGACAGGAAGCATCGCACAGTTAAACACATATGACTGGTGTGGCATTAAGCAGTTCTGGAAGAGAACCATGATGCTCCTTCAGCTTGTTGGGATGAAAAGGGGGAGGGCCAAAGGAAATATTAGGTATACCTCAGTTCTTGCTCTGCTGGCCATGGTGAAAGAAAACCCTCTGTAAGCTTCTACAGCCCAACTATTCATTGATAGGCAAACTCAACAAAGATCCCAACCCTATAGGACAAAACAAAAGGGCAATAGGAGGAGATGGAAACAAGAATGGTCTGTTTTCTGACAAGATGCCAAGTTGAGGTTTGACTGACCTATCTTCCTCTTTTCCTGGAGAGCTTGTGTGACCAGTCTCCTCCTGACAGAATACAAAGTGACAAAGTGGATAAGGGATGATGATATCATTCAGAAGGTGGACAGTCCAAAATTTGTTCTACCCTAAGTTTCACCCTTCCCACAATGTCCTGCATGACCTTTCTCATTTCCTTGTTCCATATTCCTTTTCCTTCCTCAGCTGCCTTTTCCTGGTCTTGATCCTCATCTCCTCTTAACCCTCCCCCTCTCTGTTTGCACTGGTTCAATATCTCTTCCCGGGCTGCCTGCCTCCTCTATCCCCATCCATGGTGTTAGAGCCCACCCCCCACACACACACACACACCTGACTCTGGGCATGGGCAATTTCCCTGAAGTCCACCCACTTGGGAGGGATGAGCAATGTGTTCTGAGCCTGGCTTTGAAGATGAGTTGTCAAGAAGGATGAGTGTTTCCACTTGACTTTGAGCCAAGCTTAATTGGGGAGGAGCCTCATCACTGCTAAGAAGAGCCTGACTTGCTTAGCAGAAGGCACCAAAAACCTGCCCTGCTCTGCCCACCTGAGCCTCAGGGATGGAAAAAGAAAGCAGGTCTGCTCTTGCCATGGCAGTCGCAACTGGCACCCACAGGCTGACAATGTTGCATATAGTAGCTAAATGTCTGTCTCAATCCTAATCTGCTTCTTGTTTGGATGGAAAGAGTAGTGACCTGAGGTTGGGCCCTTTGAGTGGAAGAAGCTTTGGTCATACCAAGGAAGTGGTGTGATTCAGCTGGGGGAAAAAAAACAAAAACACTGAACCCATGCTAGACAAGCCTAAGTTCTCCTTCTGGTATCACCACCTACCAGCCCTCTGTGGTCATAAGCAAGACTCTTAATCTCTCTTGAGTATCATCAGCTCCTCCTTGTTTAATGGAGATTATAATGCTTCCTTTTTCAGAGTATTGTTGGGATGAGGAAATCAGGTAACATGCAAAGTATGAATGTCCTTGAGACTTCTCAGGGAACTATTTCTGTTTATCTGTTAACAAACGGGGTTTGTCCTAGCATTGGTGTGGGCTGGGAGCTGGGAAATGAAGAAACAGAGGAGTCTGAGTAACCTTACCTAGTGAGCATCCATCTCCATATTTTCTCCCTCCCCGGGGCTCTCTTTAATCAGGTCACTCTTCTGCTAAAGGCCAGCTCCTTTCTTCTCTGCCTGCTGATAGTTGTGTTGCTCTTGAGTGGCTGCAGGCACCTGATAGCTGTCTGGCATATAGCTCTTCATGGTGTTCTAGTCTCTCCATCTCCATCTTCTCAGCTTTCATTCCCACAGCTGACAAGTTTTTTATCCCCACATTTGTTGGTACTTCTTACTCACATTTTGAAGAGTACATATGAATGTTGCCATGCCACATTCTAGGCATGGCCAGCAGCAGATCCCTGTCCACACTAGCAATAGAAGAAGGGATGGGGTAATCAAACATGACTGCCAAGGTCAACTGTTCATAGATATTTTGGGGGTCACCTCTCTCCAGCAGGCCTGAAGGTGGTTCATGATTGACATCTGCATCAACATGGGGTGCCCACTTTTATAGAGACTGGCCCAGAACCACAAAGAAGGGAAGTAGTTTGTGGATACACCAGAAGAAATTCTGAACCTCACATTATCTCATTTAAGTCCCGTCAAGCCACATACTTCTCCAAGTCTTCTCTCACTCTGATCCAATGGAGCAGCTGAGCCTAACTTTATTTTGTCCATAGATAGGTAAACTGTGGCAATTTGTGCTTTCATGCTATGATTTCAATGGCTATGATTATTTGAAAGTAGGTCACCAAGCCTATCTTCTGAGACCATGGAAGAAAGGTTTGGTGATCTGCTTCTGAAAGGCTTGGTGATCTGCTTCTGTAAAGATTACAGCTTAGAAGACTGTGCGCAGTTGTGCTCTATCACAGCGCAGTTCTGGTCTACCACATGGGGTCACTATAAGTTGAAAATCAACTAGACAGCAACTAATAGAAATAACAAACATGTGTGTGTGTGTGTGTGTGTGTGTATGTGTATATATATATATATATGGGGTCGCTATGGGTCAGGTCTGACTCAACGGCACATAACAACAACAACAACAATACACATACTAGCTCTGGTAGCATAGTACATAAGGCACTTGACTGCTAATCAAAAGGCTGGAGGTTCAAACCCACCAGCAGCCGCTCCTTGCTTGGAAGGAAGGTTGGGCAATCTACTTCATAGTGATACGGCCTCAGAAACCCAAGGTGGGGTCGCTATGAGTTGGATCCTACTCGGCACATAACAACACAACAATATATGTATATGTATGTGTATATATATGTTGTTGTTGTTAAGTGCCGTCGAGTCGTTTCCGAAATAACCACATGGGGGACTCTGGTCATGGCAAAAAGTAAGTACTAAGTAAGTTTAAGTAGCACTATTATTATTACCCTTTGTGAATCCTTTTGGCCTTCTTGTAATAGACAACTTGCCTAATCCCCGTTTTTCATTTTTCCATGCCACTGAGTTTGGCTGAGCATCATCTAAAGCAATAAAAAGGCATGCATATATTAGAAATTTTAAGCAGAATAGTTCTTCCAGGAATTTTAAGAGATGGGAGTTTTGAAAGGGTGTCAGATTTCTGAAAGCTGAGTGTTCTAAGAGTTGAAAAAGAAGTGCCTGGTAGGATCTTTGATGGCCCTAAGAACAGCAACTGTTCCTTGTTTACTTGGGTTAAGAACATGGGTCTGCATTTCTTTGATTTATCTCCTTTATCCAAATGTCACCATGAATTATGATGTCCTGTTTTGAGTCCTCCTATCTTGAAATGCTGTGGCTTTGTAATTTTGAGCTCTTTGTTGGCACCAGTTGCACATTCCATTCCCTTTATGTTCCTCAAGAGAGAACGATCATTGCTCTCTGATGGACAACTCTAATTTGTCCAGACACATTCAACTCCATGACTATAAGAAGCAATTTGAGGTTGTGGGACTGGACACATGTATTGGACATGACAGTGTTTGCCCAGTGGACATTTCAGGTCTGAGGCATGTAACAGAGGAGTTTTCAAAGGGGTGTATACCTTCACATAGGAGTGGTCTTTGTGAATAGGCATACACACTTGAATGGGGGGCACAGAATCTACTATCACTTTACTATGAACTTTCTCTGGTGCTCTTTCAGTTTACCGTCTACACTGTAACACAGGCCCAGACCCTCTGGGGTCATTCATCACTGAAGTGGATGTGGGGAGGGCCAGGACATACAGGAGTGCCATGGAAAATAACATCTTTACTTAAATTTTTATGGTTAGTCCTTATTTTTTTTCCCCACATGTTGTTGTTGTCAGTTGCCACTGAATTGACTCCTGACTCATGGTAATTCCATGGACAATGGAAAGAAATGCTAACTGGTCCTGCACCATACTCATGATCAGTTGTAAATTGGACTACTGTGATCTATAAAGTTTTTATTGGCTGATTTTCAGAAGTATATCATCAGATTTTTCTTCCTAGTTACTCTTAGTTTGGAAGATCCACTGAAACCTGTTCAGCATTGTGTTAGACTGGGTTCTCTAGAGAAACAAAACCAGTAAAGCTTATATATATGTATGTATATAGAGAGAAATTTATCTTAGGAAAATGGTTCACACACTTACAGAAGCCGGCAAGTCCAATGTTCCTGGATCAAATGTCAAGCTGAAGGCTTTTCCACGTCAAGCTGGAGGCTTTTCCTCACTCTTGCAGCTGCAGAGGCTGAGAAGCTCAAGGTTGGCAGGCAGTACACCAGCTGTTGACTCCAACAAATGACGAATCTAAGATCTCCAGGCCGAATGGTGGATTGTTCACTTACGGACAGTTGTAAGCAGCACAACAGAATCCCAATCCACAGAAGAATGTCTCTTTTCCCAGGATGTCCATAGATATGCTGGAAGCAGGCCATACCCCTAGGAAAACTCCCTTTCAACAGATTGGCTGCTCAGAACATAAGTATCTGATCCCATCATGGGAATAACCACATTACAACAGCTTAAGCCACACAGAATTGTGGTCCAGCCAAGTTGACACACAGCTCCAACTATCATAAGCATCATAGCAACACAGACACCTCCTCTGACCACTACTGTTGAGTCAGATCCGACTCATAGCAACCCTTCCTTGGGTTTCTATGGAAGTAGATTGCCCAACCTTGCTTCCAAGTAGTGGCTGGTGGGTTTGAACCACCAGTTTTCTGGTTAACAGTCAAATGCCTTAGGCACTACACCACCAGAGCTCCTCTGACAGGCAGTTAGTATCTGTGCATGAGGTGTGAGGTATATCAGCTGGGAATTGAACCAGATCTCCTACATGAAACACATGAATTCTATCATTGAACTACAAGTGCCTGTTTCTCCAAACAGAAAAATTTAGCTAAAAAAGAGTAAAGCAATCTTCATAAAATTCTTGCTTTCATTTTTCTGGGCTCAGCCACACCTATCTTATTGCTGAGTATGAAATGCCAGAATGAGAGAGACTGGCAGCCCCCTGCCTGTGTCTCCAGTCATATCCCCAGTCTGGAAGAGAGAGGTAAACCAAGGACAGGCTGGGCTCTTTCTAACTGCCTCATAGTGGCAAATGTAGACTTTGCCACTCGCAGCTTCTTGTTAATTACTATGGGGCTATGGGGAAAGCAAAGCTGTGCCTTCATGCTGCTGACATCCTCACAGCTCCCAGAGAGATGGAGGTCTGGGAGAGGTGGGAGGGCTGTGGGGGATGGAGCCAGACTAGCCAGCTGCTGCTTTGGCCCTCTTGAACCAATCCCTGCAGCGTCTTTGGATGGCAGCCCAATACTGAGCACCTCTGGAAGAGTTTGCAGCAGCAGCTCAAGAAAACTGGGTAAACGGAAAGGGTCTGCATCTCTGGGGCTGGGGAAAGGCCTGGCCTGGGCAGGCAGCACTGGGTCAACAGTGTATGAGCCATCATAAGTCTGTCAGCTGGAGCCTGCACCCGTGTGGGAACACTGGCGACAGTTAATAACCAACTGAACTCCCAGTGGAGAACACCATCTGCAGCCACACTGATGAATTAAAGTCTAAGTGTTAGTGGCAGGAGCTGGAGAGAACAATCTGCAAATGAGGTTGATCAAGAAGCATGCTCAGGGAATAGACCTTCCTTTTTTATAATTGCCCCACTCTCCAAAGCATTCCAGTCCAAACCTGTATGCCTGTTGCAGGCTGGAAGGCCAAGGACCGTCCAATGTAAGCTATAATCAGGAGGACTCGTGGCACAATTTGAAGGGTGCAATGAAGCCCTCTGCCTGCCATATCAACACGTGGCTCTGAGTCTGGACATTGTCTCTTTTAAACGTTACATGACTCTGCAGATGCACCTTAAACATTGTGGGCATTGTTTTCTATATTTCCAAAATTAGGATAGTAATACCTGCTTGAAAGTATTGTTGAAAGATAAAAAATGATATATAATATATGTGAAGTAGTCAAAGCTATTTTGGTTTTAAGTGACAGGATTCCTGCTTTTAGGTGAAATTTTTGTAAGATCTTTTTGTTTCTGTAAGATGCTGAAAAAACAAAAACAAAACAAAACCCACACTGCCATCGAGTCAATTACAACTCATAGTGACCCTCATTGGGTTTCCAAGGTGGTAAAGCATTACAGAAGTAGATTGTCCCATCTTCCTTCTGCAGAGCAGCTAGTGGGTTTGAACTGCCAACTTTTTGGTTAGCAGTCAAGTGCCTTAGGCACTGTGCCACCAGAGCTTCTTTCGTAGGATGCTGAAGGATCTCACATAAGCTCATTGAAGGAAGGGGGTGCAGCCACACACCAGGAGCTCCTGGAATGAGGTACTTAAACACCAAGGCCTTCAGTTCATACCTCTCTGCTTAGAGGTTCTTCTCTTCCTCTGAACACCAAGTTCCTCCATATTTTTGGGACCATAGCCAATGACAGCTCCCAACTCTCATATCCAATGTTTCATCAACAGACAAGACTGACTCATTCTCTGTTCCCCAAAGCTCATCTTTGGCCAAGTATCTAACCCTTACCCAGCTACCTGTGGCTAGGGGTACAGGGTCTGTAAACACATGGTCACTTTTGCAGGAACCATATGGTTGGAGGTGAGGGAGGAAATGTCCTGGAAGGATGGAGTAGTGTGCAAGAGCAAGAAGGAGTAGTGGGCAGACAGACAAGAGAGGGCCACCCCAGTGTTTTCTAAATTATAAATAGTACTTCAAATTGGAAGTGTTCTCCATTGTTACTGGACAAATAGCTCAGTGCCAAGAAGTCCTTCAGAGTTGTGTGTGCTCACTGACAGAAAAGAATCCAGCTCCATTTTGTGGCCTTAAGATAGATACTTGTTCCCTGCTTTTTTGGGTCTGGCCTTTAAGTAGTAGTTTTAAACTTTCTGAGGTGCAGTTTAGCACCAGTTTAATGGTAATACCCCTAGGAAAGAACTAGGAAGAAATCTATAATCTGAAGGTCAATTTAAGGGTGCAGTGATACAGTGAAGTGAACAAAAATCAGGGAAAAAAAAAATAGAGTTGTGTGCTTAAATGGAAGGAAAATTAGCTTGGGCAAAGTGATGAGAGTCCCACACCTGAGTTATTTAACACTTAGAACCTTATGCTGTGGTTTATAATCTGGTATGACTGCCCCCTCCCAGAGCATTACTTATTATGCAGTCCTTGGTCTGTTGTGCAAGCAGAGAAACCAAGGTGAGATGGGGTCCTTACTGCAATGCTGGAACTGGTTTGGGAAAACAATTCTGACTTTTAATTAAGGCTGAAGAGAACTGAAACCACAACCCTTCACAGATGTGCTTCAAAGAAGCAGGACTAGAGGATGTATTTTCCCCTTTAACTCTCCAGCTGGCAGGGATTCAGTTTCTCTAAGAGTTCAGCTGTAAATTGCCATCTGTGTTAGTAATGCCGTGAGGTTTAGCACCCATTACTCTGACCATGTCATGCAAACTTCTACCTTTACTTCTCCTGGTTTGTGTGTGGTGATCCTTAGTAATAAATCTTTCATAATTGAATAATGGAGAGGGGAGATTCTAAATCTAATGCTAATCCCTTCTTCATCTGCATCCTGACATTCTGGACATCAAACTAAGTAATTTCTTCCAAAGATCAAAAGCAGCTGAATTAAAATCCAGGGTCGGGTTGATCCAGTACCCAGTTATGTCTGGCAAAATACTATTCACAAAGAGTGTGCATTTTGAAGATGGCTGAGGATGAAAAATGACTGGCTGTCCACACCTTGATTCTGATAGTTTGGCCTGTGGAGGAATGTGATGAATTTGGCTTCACAAAATGTTGGTCATGCTTCCTCTGAATTGGGTTTACAGTGTGCCACTCTGTCATTATGTGCATCTAATTCCTGCCCTGTCAGTCTCAATAGCCAGCAGGAGGTGGGATGAGTGCTAATGAGCAATAAGGTGCTACAACACCAAAATCTGGTCAATGGGAACTGGGAACTAGATAGAAAACAGCAACTCAGAATGTCGGGCCACAAACGACCATCTGGACCCTTTCTGACTTTATGTGATCACCAGAAAATCCAGAGAAAAGCAGCCAGCAATACCTTGAGGGAAGGAATAGCTCTATCTTGGCTAAAATAAGTGAGGGCTAGGGGCATGGAGCAAGACATGGATCAGCTACATCACCAGGAGGTAAGAAGGCTTGACACTCAGAAGGTTGTTCTCAGCTTGACTATCCATGATTGGCCGGGTGGTTCTAACCCTTACTCTACCACAACTTTCCAAAATCGTCACTTTACTGTTCTACAACTCAGTTTACCTCTCTGTAACTTAGTCTGCTGACTAATACCAGAACAGAACTTGGTCTAAGGTTCTCTAGAGAGCAGACATCCAGACAACAATGTAATTGTTTCTTCTCTATAGTTTTTCCTCAGTGGATGACTGAGGAATATATAAGTATATAAAAGAATATATAAGTATATAAAAAAGAATTGTTGGGTTAATCTAAAACTTAATTACATTTTGTTTTTAGAATTCAAATATGTATTGTGAAGCTTAGAAGACATAATAATGGGCCCACGTGTGGATAAGTGTGGATGATAAATTTCCTAGACAGGGAATTCAAAACTAGAATGTACAAGAACTAGGAAGCCAGAAACCAAAGTTCATGTGTTCATCACTTCAGAACTTCATAGTCAATTCTGCTGTCAATTCAGCTTCTCAACTTGGAGGTCAACTGTGAACATTTGTAAGACCTGGGCCAAATGGAGTTATATATACCACATGTCAAATATTTACAAGTTTTTAGTGTAGTTAACAAACTGGGAAAGAAAACAAATTCTCCCCTCTGACCTTGACAATTAAACTTTCAAAATGACCTGGAGTTAGAAGAAAATATAGATGTCATCTTTGATTAGCTATGGTTTCTTAAATACAACACCAGAAACACAAACGACCAAAGGAAAAATAGATAAATTGGACTTCACCAAAATGAAAAATATTTGTGCTTTGCAAGACACCATCAAGAATGAAAAGACAACATACAGAGTGGAAGGAAAAAAATGCAAAGCATACATATGATAAGAGTCTAGTGTTCGGAATATGTAAAGAACTCATTCAACTCAAAAATAAAAATTAAAGTTTTCATGGGAGTGGGCAACGAATTTGGTTTTTTGAGGGGAAGGGCCGGCAAAGGATTTCAATATTCGACAAAGATGATATACGATTGACCAAAGCACACATTAAAAAACACCCCAAATCATCGTTGTTGTTATTAGTTGCCTTCCAGTCAGTTCTAGCTCACGGCTAGAGTAGAACTGCTTCATGGGGTTTTCAAGGCTGTGACCTTTCAGATGCAGATGCCAAGCCTGTCTCCTTAGGCACCTCTTGGTATGTTCAAGCACTTAACCATTTGCTCCATTCAGGGATTGCCGTCAGTCATTAAGGAAATGCAAATCAAAACCAGAATGAAATACCATTTCACATCCACTAAACAAAATGACAGATAATAACAAGTGATGCCAAGGATGTGAAGAAATTAGAACACTCATCCATTGCTGGTGTGAATGTAAAATGGGGCAGCCACCATGGAAATCAATTCAGCAGGTCTTCATAGGTTAAATATAATATTACCATATGACTGAGCAATTTCACTCCCAGAAATATACTCAAGAGAATTGAAAGCACATGTCAACACAAACACCTGTACATGAATGTTCATAGCAGCACTATTCTTAATAGCCAAAACACAAATGCCTATCAACAAATGAATAGATAAAGAAAATATGGTATATACATACAGAGGAATATAACTGCCAGAAAGAGAAATTAAGTCCTAATACATGCTATAATATGGATGAACCTTGAAACATTATGCTAAGTGAAAACAGCCAATACAAAAGACCATGCATTGTATGATTCTATTTATATGAAAATCCATAGTCACAAGCTCTATCTAGGCAGGCAGTCTTCAGAGAGAGTCCCTCTAAAGTGTCAGGGGGTCACTCCTGTCCAGTCAGCTCTGTGGAGGACAATGAGGGGCAGTGTTGGTATGTTTGTGACTAATAGGCAGCTCGGCCCACTTCGGTAAGGGGAATATGTGGTGGGTAGTTGTCAAAAGAGATGGTATGGGGAGGACAGCCATTCCTCCAGTGTTCACTGCAGCAGAGCACACACTGAGTAACTGGAAGAAGGAAGTGGTGCTGAGTAAGAACCATTTCAGAAAAGCAAACAAAAAACTAAAAAGCAGCAAAGTGACCCAGATACAGGCAAGGTCAATAGCAAATTGCTGCCTAGGTAGGAGTCCTGGAAGCATTGGCTAGAGGCTTGTAAAGAAATGGTGGGGTGCAAGGCTATGCCTCCTTAGTCAATAATATGCCACTAGCCCTTAGCTCATCCTGGCTCCCTGGGGATTGCTTCCCACATCTCCTTCCTCTTGCTGTTACAGAGGTCCTACCATCTGCCCAGTAAAGGGAGGGCCCAACTGGTAGGCAATTCTCCCGGCAAGATATCAACTGCTAGGAATAATGGAACTAAGGTCAGAGGTAAGTACTGACTATCAACACCACCCATTCACTTGGAGCAGGAGCGATGGCAATCACCCTAGGAGTAATCACAGATCCTGTATTTTGAGCTAAATGCTTAGGGAGAGCAGAAATAAACATAGTTTCTTGTCACAGCTATTTTCTCCCCTTGTTCAGAATGTGAGAGAAGCCCTAGTGGCACGGTGGTTAAGCATTCAGATGCTAAGCTAAAGGTTCATTGTTCGAATCCACCTGCTATTCTGTGGGAAAGAGATGTGACAGTCTGCATCCATAAAGATTATAGCCTTGGAAACCTCATGGGAGCAGTTTTACTCTGTCCTATAGGATCACTAAGGGAAGAAAGATGGGCAATCTACTTTTGGAAAGATTTACTGCTTCAGAACCCAATGACGTTCTCTATGAGTTGAAATTGACTCTATGGCAGTGAATTTTTGAGTTTATGGGATCACTAGGTGTTCTATGACACTATGGTCAAAGCATTGGGCTGCTGACCAAAAGATCAGTGGTTCGAAACCATCAGGTGCTCTGCAGGAGAAAGATGAGGCAGTCTGCTTCCATAAAGACTTACAGCCTTGGAAACCCCATGGGGGCAGTTCTACTCTATCCTATAGGGTCACCATGAATCAGAATTAACATCAACTTGGTGGCAACAGGTTTGGATCTTTTTGTGTGCAGAGTGTGATGGCCAGGAGGCATGCAACTATGAACTTCTTCAGTACCTGTACAGTAGTAACAAATGGTTTCCTGGCCCTGGAGGGGTAGATCCAGGAGGATCCTTGCTGAGCTTCCAGCAGACTCTCCTAGGAGCCTGAGCCCCACTCGCCATAAAGAAAAGGATGTCTTTCTTCCTGATTCTGTTCACTTCTGCAGCCATTGAGCTGGCCAGGAGAGCTGCTAAATGACTGTCAAAGGTGCTTTGTTAGCTCCATGCACCAAGAGGAAGAACTGGAAATGCTCCAAATCAGAGCAGCATTGCCAGGTCTTCTGTTTGCTTGAGACCTCACTTGACTTTCATTCTGCCTGTGTGTCCAGGTGCAGAAGTTTGGCCTGGCCACTTAGTCTCTGTGTCTCCTCCTTACAGAGGGAGAAAGAACTAGGTAATAGAGCTGTTGTGAGTGGGAAATGGAACTGTGTGTACACTTGTGTGCACAATCACTGGTCCATATTAAGTACTCAAAAATTGAGGAGCATGACTGCATGGGTAGGTTGAAGTTGGGGCATGGCTAGAGCCCACTCACTCAGCCTCTGCTCTTGATCCATGTTAGTTGGTCACAGCAGAAGAGGAAGTAATGATGGCTTCACAATTTTCATCCACTATGGATGTTCTGGCCATAATTGTTTGTTGACAGAGAAGCTTACTTTTCAAAGGAAAACCAGTTCTATTTTTTAATTTAGTGCAAATTAGTAGTATAAATAGGATTTTGTTGTGGGGGGTGGATTTTAAATGGTCTGCTTTGAAGAATGGTTTCCAAGTATTCATTTGCAAACAAAGGACTAAGACTAATCAGAGAGTTCCTGAAAAGGCTAGGATGTGGGGAGGGAGGGTGGTGTGCTAAACATTCATTGCTTATAAAAGCTCTTCTTTAAGGCCTTGTCTGTTGCCACCTCCACTCCACCCCCAGTTGTTAAGAAGCAGCAAGCTGCGATGGCTTCTAGTTTTGGAAGTGTTATAGCTCAGCTCTGGGCTGCCTACCAACACCATGCACAACACACACATCAATAGCCTGGGAAGCTAATCTGGGTTTTCTGGCTACTGTGACTTATGCAGAGCAGAAAGAGATGAATGTACATCAAATATTAACCAATATTCAGCTTTACTAGTAAATATCAGAAAAAGGTCCCTCCTCTCTCCAGATCTGTGACTCTATGGCCTTTTTGTGTTAACACAGGGCAAAGATACCCGCAGGGAGTCAACATAATAGAAAATTTAAGAATTCAGATGTTTCAACATTTTGTTATTTCTGAACTGCTATTTCTCATTCAAATTTTGGGCCAAATGCTATTTTTGTAGCACTCAGCATGAAATAGGAATGATGAATTGTTTGGTTCCAAGGACATAAAATAAAGAAGGACAATGTAGGTAAAAATAATGCTGCTGTGATTTATGGAGCTGTTTTATGCTTTTTCTTTTCTTCCCAACTTTACTTTGTTTCTATAATACTTTTTCTCACTCTAGTACTTACTCTCACTTTTCCTTTTCCAAAGTTTTTTTTATAATAACTAACTTTCTCTCCAATGTTATGTTCTTAATTAGCCAATGACCATCTATTCATTCAGATTTATCCAGCAACTACCATGTGTCAGGCTCTGTGGGGACCAGTGATGAGCCACCCACAGGCCAGGGCTAGAGGTTCACCAAGGATGGGCTGACATGTCTAAATGATACAGCCTTAGATCTGCAACAGGTTGAATGTTCCCACCCCTGACAGGAGGAAGCAAACATAGACCAAAGCTGCACAGTTGTTGGGCAAGTGAAGAAAACATTTCAGAAGAGTGGGTGGTTAACTTTGCCAATGTCACTGACTGATGAAGAGAAGGACTGAGAACTAACCACTGGATAAAACAATGGGAAGATTGTTGATTCATTGTCCAGCATGATCTCAGTGCACTGTTGAGGACAAAAGAGAATGCAAGGAAAGAATATAAGGACAGTGAACATAGACAATTTTCCCAAGGAGTTTCAATAAGGCTGTATGCAGAAGAGAATGTTCCTTAAAAATGGGAGAAAGATAGCATGTTTGTTTGCTGATCAGGATGACACAGTAGATGGATGAGCTCTTTGATGCTGGAAAGAGCAGAATTAATTGCATAAAAATGGGCTAGAGGGAATAGGATCCAGTGTACATGTACAAAGTCTGGCTGCATAGAGGGGCAGGTACAATTCACTCCCTGGAATAGAAGATGAGACAAATAATTTTCAGTGAGGGTACTGTTCTCCTTTCCATTTCAGCCTTCCACACTGAAGGACCCATTGGACTTCCAATTGCAAACTGAAATTGATGTCAGTTAACTTCTTGTTTTCTCACTCTGACCATAGACATCCACTCAAGAATAGACACAGAATACACAAAGACCTGAATTTAACTAATTTTTGTCATCATTCTACAGTAGAGAGACAGAAAAGGGATTTGAAGGTGCATGTGTGAGAGTGAGAATGGCAATGGGGGCTTGAAGCTGAGAAAAAAGAAAAATGAGAATAAAGAAGGCTCAATTATGGATTGTAGAAAGTGGTAGTGGCTATTGACTGAGGTCCTGGTAAGGCAGAAATTTCTGGGCTCAGGACACAAGAGGGAATGAGTCAGAAAGGTAGGAGGTGGTGGTCAGAAATCAGAATGTGGATGGCTAAGGGATAGGGTCATTGGCAGGGAGGAGGTCATAGGATATTGGATGAAGTGTATGTGGCATTGAAGTCACCAGGAATGTTTTCAGGAATACTGGTGGAGAGCAAGGTAGCATGATGGTGCTAAACCTCTGAGGGATGAGATGAAATATGTATAAGTAATTTTAATGGGAGGAGTGGATAGGGTATAATCTGATGACTGTCCTTTCAGGAAGCCAGGTGCTTTTTATGGAAGAGGGAGAATCGATGTTAATAAAGAGTGAAGATGACCTCCTCCTCCCATGGGTGCTGTCATAGGAGGTGTCTTAGTCTGGGTTCTGTAGAGGAGCAAAACCAGTAAAGTGTATATATAAATATATAGACATGTATATCAAAGAAATAGTTCACACAATTGTGGTGTCTGGCAAGTCCAAAATCCATGAATCAAGCAGCAAGCTGAAGGTTTCTACTGGCTCACAGTGTTGAGGGGCTGGTGAATCCAAAATCTGCAGGTCAGACAGTGGGCTGGAGGCATTTGCTGGCTCATGGGGCTGCAGGGTTTAACAAACCCAAAATCTACAGGTCAGATGGCAGGCTGAAGTTTTCTGCTGACTCATGTTCCAAGTACCAGAGGTCAGGCAAGAAGAATTGTATAGGATCAATAGATAGAGAGAGTGAGCTTTGCCAGAACATTCATTTATATTCTAGAGGCAGGACCCACCCCCCAAAAAAACTCTCCATCAACTGACTGGCTGCTTGCATTAGATCATAAAATGGAAGATTACATTGTATCTGCCAAACCATAATATTAACCATCATAGGAAGGCTGTGGAAATAGCCCCTAGGAAAGACGCATCAGAGAAGAGCCAGGTATGCTGCAAACCCAAGGGATGAAGGAAATGCCCTCGTGAATCTGAGGATGGCCGTGCCTTCCCCAGCACAGGTTTTGGATTTCAGAAGCTCTGAAGCTCCGTAGAGCCTAAGGCATTTGATTGCTAACCAGAAGGCTGGTGGTTCAAACCCACCAGCCACTCCTCAGAAAGAAGATTGAGCAATCTATTTTGTCGAGATACTGCCTTGGGAAACCAAGAAGGGTAGCTATGAGTCGAATCAATTCGATGGCAGTGAGTTTGGTTTTTTGGTTTAGAGCTGAGTTGGCTAGTGGGTAAGTGAGCTGTGATGGGGTAGTGGTCCCAAACAGGGGCCACTAGAGTGGTGCAGCTTCCCATGAAACTGTGGCAAGGCCAGCTGTCAGTCAGGTTGGAAGCATCATTGAGTCCTTCAGAGGAGGAAGAGCAGCAGCACTTACTACACCTTGTTCTAGCATGAGACTCCCTGTCCTGTAGAAGTGAGGAGGGAGATGGGGTTTGGGAGGGCTGCGGAGAGGAAGGAGACCTCAGTAGCAGGAGTCCAAAGACTAGTGCAAAGAGCAGCCAGACTAGTGCAAGGTGCCAAGATGTCCCTACCTAGGGAACCCCAGAGCACTGCACATCTCAGTAGGGAGGAGGCCTGACAAGTGTTATAAGGACTCTGCAAGAGGGGTATAACTTGGCATGCTCAGATGTTCTGCTGCATGTTAAAAGAGCAGTCCTGGCACTCTGCTTCCCGTTTCACTGGCACTTTTGCTCCAGAAGTGCAGGTTGGAAATGGCAATGAATTAAGAGCAAAAGATTAATGTGATTGGTCTGGTGTGTTTATATACTCAACTTCCATGGAAACTCAGCAGGTAGTAAATCAGCCAAAAACCGTATTTAATAGCCTCTAGTAAAACCCAGTTTACTCACCTGCCAACCGTGGAGAAGCAGATTGCTTTGTCAGAGGAACTTCATTCATTGTAACTGCCCTAGACATAGAAACATGTTTTCCTTTTATGAGTAGGATGGTGCATGGAAAATGAGCCATAAAATAGCCTGAGAGCAACAAGTCTATTGCTAATAATAGTGTTAGATTACCTTATTTGTCACATACTCCAGATCTGTCCACTTTGGTAGCTAGAATCATTCTTGAATCTTTAACAGGAACCCTCCTAGTGCAGAGAGAGGAGGCAAATAAGCAAGGGCTTGTAAAGGAACTTCCCTTCATCCTGGCTATAAAAATAAGGCATTTGGCTTCAGCCTTTGAGGAAGAGACTAACTTTCTAGTGCACATGTTATCGGTTGGTAATTGTACTATGAGGTTTCCTGAGACCTTTCTACTCCCTGACCTAGTAATTTATTTATCAGAATGAGATAATGGGGGCACTTCATTTCTACCTCACTTTCAAGTCTCTGTTTCAGATCTGTTGTCTGCCTATCATTTTCTCCAACTTTGCCCTCTTTCATCAACAGGCTGCTTATTCCTGAGGATGTACCCAAAGTTCCCCTGCTGAGCATGGATGGATGTGCACTTTTATAAAAAATGTGTGGGCCAGGAGGGCTGAGCACTGGGAAGTAAGCAATGATGTTGTTGGCGGGATAATTTAGTGCCTTCTTTACTACCTCTTGCATCTCTTTCTTTGTTCTACATGCATAAATTGTTCCAAGGAGGTGGCATGTCTTTCTGCTTCTCATATGAGTTACACAGCTAGTATAATTTAAAAGGACCTGTGTCTCTTCAGTGACAAGGAACTTGAAAACTCACAGAGAAGAATCCACAATCCAGGGCTGTAATGAGAGGCAAAGCACTGGACTCTACATCCAACTCTATGGCTGGTTTAAATGGCCTGTAATCCAGACCTTTCCCTTGGCTGTGAATTATGTCAATATTGAGCTTGAGCTAATGTCTGCAAACGTAGGCAACAACTACAATCAATTCATTAATTAGAGTTATACACTTTGCTGTGAACTAGACTCATCTCTCTGACTGAACTGTCTCTTGAGAATGTTTTCACAGTCATTATAAGCAAGAGGTGTGGACTATACTGACTTCACTATTAATTGCAGGAACTAAGGTACACTTAATATTTTAACAAAACAAAACTTCTCTGCAAGAAGTAGTAGAATGTGTTATTTCTCATATTAGTCTGGGAGGATACATTCTCAGAGAGCACAATGTTTTAGAATGTTATTGTTTTAATTTTTTGTATTACCATATAAAAATACCATTAGAGCATTTTATATATATTCTGAGATCATCAGCTCATAAATACAATCACTTATTCTGGTCACTCTATTTTCTTTTGGTTCACAATTATATATTAACTCCAAATACATTCATTTCCCTAACTAAATATCAGACTCTATTTATGTAGTTTTAAATATGTGTACTCATTTTATCCTACCACTGTCTGCTGTACTGTTGTGGCTGGTATGTTGCTGTGATATTGGAAAGTATGCCATAGTACTTCAAATACCAGTAGAATAACCCACGTTGGACAGCTTTCAGTGGAGCTTCCAGACTAAGACAGACTGGGAAGAAGGACCTGGCTATCTATTTCTGCCAATGAAAACCTTATAGATAGCAGGGTAGTGGAATACCATGTGATACAATGCCAGAAGATGACCCCTTCAGGTTAGAAGGCACTCAAAATACAACTGGGGAAGAGTTACTCCTCAAAGTAGAGTCAACCTTCATAACATGAATGGAGTGAAGCTTTCAGGGCTTTCATTTGCTGATGTGACACAACTCAGAATGAAAAGAATAGCTGCAAACATCCATTAATAATCAGAAAGTGGAATGCATGGAAAATGAATCAAGAAAAATTGGAAGTTGTCAAAAATGAGATGGAATGCTTGAAGATCAATCCTAGGCTTAGTGAGCTTAAAGGGACTGGTATTGGCTATTTTGAATCACTTGGTCTACAATGCTGGGAATGACAAATTGAAAGGAAACAGTGTCACATTTGTCATCAAAAAGAATGTTTCAAGAAATATCCTGAAGTACATTGCTATTAGTGATAATATCCATATAACTACAAGGAAGACTAGTTAATCTGAATGTTATTCAAACATGCATACCAATCACTAATGCCAAAGATGAAGAAACTGAAGATTTTAAACAATTTCTGCAGTCTGTAATTGATCAATTGTGTAATCAAGATGTATTGATAATTCCATTGATAATCATGAATAGTGATTGGAATACAAATGAAATGTGAAAATTGGAAACAAAGAAGAATGATAATTAGTTGCAAAATATATGGCCTTGTTGTTACAAACAACACTGGAGAATGTGTGGTAAAATTTTGCAAGACTAATTATTTATTCATTGGAAAAAACCTTTTTCAATAACATTAACAGTGATTGTACACATGGACCTCACTGATGGAATACACAAAAATAAAATTGACTATACTTATGGAAAGAAGAAATGAGAAACTCAAAATCTTCAGTCAGAAAAGGCCAGGGGCTGACTGCAGAACAGTCCATCAATTTCACATAAGCAAGTTCATGATGAAGCTGAAGAAAATGAAAACAAGTCCATGAGAGCCAAAGTATGACTTGAATATATCCCACCTGAATTCAGAGATTGTCTCAAAAATAGATTTGATGCACTGAACACTAATGACCAAAGCCCAGGCAAGTTGTGAGATGACATTAAGAACATCATACAAGAAGAAAGCAAAGGGTCATTAAAAAGACAGGAAAGAAAAGACAAAAATAGATGTCAGTCAAGCTCAATTGGCATAACATACTATACAAAACATTGTTCCACCTCCTACTTTGGCAAGTAGGGACTGGGATCTTAAAAGCTAGCAAGCTGCCATCTAGATGCAATGATGGGTCTCTCCTTGTCAAGAGCAAAGAAGAAAGAAGAAAACCAA
>NW_006921637.1:8528022-8530718 GCF_000298275.1 Orycteropus afer afer | reverse complement strand
GAAGTAGATTGCCCCATCTTCCTTCCAAGGAGTGGCTGGTGGGTTTGAACTTCCAACCTTCTGGTTATCAGTCAAGTGCCTTAGCCACTATGCTACCAGAGCTCCCATAGAGTGGCTAAATTGAATGCAAGAAATGATCGAGTAAAAGAGATGAATAGAAGATTTCAAAAGGCACCTCAAGAAGACAAAGTAAAGTATTATAATGAAATGTGAAAAAAAAAAAAAACCACTGGAGTTAGAAAACCAAAGGGGAAGAACATATTCAACATTTCTCAAGCTGAAAAAAAAAAAAAAAAGAAGAAGAAGAAAAAATTCAAGCCTTAAATTGCAATACTATGGGCAAAAAAAAAAAAAATAGAACAATGCAGGAAGCATCAAAGGAAGATGGAAGAAATACACAAGATCACTGTATCAGAAAGAATTGGTCAACATACAACCACTTCAATAGGGAGCACAAGATTAAGAATGAATGGCACTGGACTTCCAGTAAAATGGCAGAATAGGCAGACAAGCTACACAGACCCTCTTCAACAAAGAAGAGAAAAACCAATTGACACAGATACAGAAGATAAACCTAGAGCCCTGTGCTTTGAAAAGAAACATACAAAAGTGGATTAAACACCAACTAACAGAAGAACCTGAAGGAAAACAGTGAGTAAGGAGACAAATGGAGCTGCAAACTTTCAGATGTCTTGATGGCATGGAAAGCCTGAATGTTTCCAAGTCATGTTAGACCCTGAGAATTAACTTATAAATTGGCTCTGCTTACCAAAGGGTGCATAGACTACTCCATAGGTAGCTGATAACTGAAAAGGGAAACAGCAAAGAAGGAGATAAACTGAGATGTGGACTTTCAGCTGTCCAGAGGGCATAGCCACTTTGAATGCTTACAAGCAGTGGCCATTTTGGATATTTAAAGTGACAGCATTCTCATTCAGATTCCAGGGACCTAATAATAGACTCCACTTGCCAAGACAACACAGACATATGTGAGGCTGATGATTGGAAAGGAGACAGATTGTAAGTGCATGAGTGCTGCCAGCTAGTGAATAGAGAAGCACAGTACCCTGCTTACTCAGATATATCCAAATACAGTAAAGAAAATGAAAGTCTTGGGTGAATCACTCCAACATACAATCACCAATTAAATATAAACACAAAAATGTCACAATGTCTCAGAGACAACAGAACATTCCAGTCCACACAAAGAAGAAAGCAGTAGAAGCAAGGGACCAGGATACAGACCAAATACAGACCAGGATACAGAACAAATCCCTGAGGAAGAAGCAGCATTGGAACTTCTTGATAAAGAATTCAAAAGAATTGTATTTAGGTACTTTCAGTGGATTGAGAGACAGGTCAAGGAAAATACTGATAAAATTGAGGAAAACAAAGAGAAAACCCAAAAATAAATTTAGAACACAATGCAAGAGCTTGTAGGTAATACAAGTTACCTACAAAGGCAACCAATAAGACTGAGTTCAGATTTCTTTGTAGAATCCGTGCAGATGGGAAGGCAATGGGATGGTATATATAAAACTCTGAAAGAAAAAAATTTCCAACTAAGAATTATATACCTGGCAAAACTGTCCCTCAAATATGATGGTAAAATTAGGACATTTCCAAATAAACAGAAATTCAAGGAATTTGTTAAAACCAGACCAAACTTACAAGAAATGCTAAAGGGAGTCTTTGGGACAGAGATCCAACAACAGCAAACAACTGACCATTAATACACAAGATGACATAACCCAGAAACAAACCCAGTTATGGAAGCAGCCAAAGTAAATAAGCCTACAAGAGTGTAAATAGGGAACCAGAGATATCAATTGGTAAATGAGGAGAACCACAAAACAAAAAGAGGGAAAAAAAAAATTTATGTAGTAATAGAACTTCTAAAAGGCAAGGAAGTCAAGAGAATTGCAAGATAGAATGGACTGTTCTAAACTTGGAAAGAATATTATAAATCACAGGGTAACCTCAAAGAAAAATGATAAACCTTCACATCAAAATAAAAAAGAGGACAAGCACAAATATTTAGCAAATCTGGTAGTGCAGTGCCTAAGGCACTTGACTGCTAACCAGAAGGCTGGTGGTTCAAACCCACCAGCCACTCCTCAGAAGGAAAGTTGGGCAATCCTACTTCTGTAGTTGATACTGCCTAGGAAACCCAAGGAGGGGTCGCTATGAGTTGGGTCCAACTCAATGGCACAAAACAACAACAACAACAACAACAAAACAAGAGCAATGAAGGAAGTGATAGCATGATTCATAAAGAAAATGAGTTCAGCACAGAAAATTATAAGGAACAAAGAAATCAGTATCACCAGGAAAAAACACATAACCAAATGACAGCAACAAATTCATACTTGTCAATAATTACACTGAATGTAAATGAATTAAATGCACCACTCAAGAGATAGAGAGTTGCAGAGTGGTTGCAGAGAAAAGATAAACTATCAATATGCTGTCTACAGGAGACACATCTTAGAAAGACAAAAATAGACTAAAAATCAAAGATTGGAAAAAGATATATCAAGCAAATGGCAACCATAAAAGAGCAGGAGTGGCGATATTAATTTCTGATCAAATTGACTTTAAGAGAAAAACTACCATAAGAGAGACAAGAAAGGACATTATATAATGGTTAAAGGATTAATTGAACAAGAGGACATAACAATAATAAATATCTATGA
>NW_006921637.1:8523094-8527727 GCF_000298275.1 Orycteropus afer afer | reverse complement strand
GGGTTTGAACTGCCAGCCTTCTGGTTAGCAGTCAAGTGCCTTAAGCACTATGCTACTGGAGCTCCTCAGAGTCCTAGTAAGAGACTTTAACATAGTCATAGTTAGAGACTTTAATACATCACTTTCAATCAAAGATAGAACAACTGGAAAGAAACTCAACAAAGACGCAGAACTGAACAACATAATTCACCAACTTGACCTTATAGACATCTACAAAGCACTTCACCCAACAACAGCACAAGATACATTATTTTTCAGGGCACATGGGACATTCTCCAGGACATACCATATGTTAGGCCATAAAGCAAGCCTTAATAAATTTAAAAACATTAAAATCCCACAAAGCATCTTCTCAGATCACAATGCTATAAAATTAGAAATCAATAATAGGAAGATCAATGGAAAAAGACCAGACACATGGAAACTGAAAAACAACCTCCTTGAAAATGACTGGGTAATAGAAGAAAAAAAAATGAAATTAAAAAATTCCTTGAATCAAATGAGAATGAAAACACAACATAACAAAATCTTTGGGACACGGCAAAAGCAGTGATCAGAGGCCAATTTATAGCAATAACTGTACACATCAAAAAAGAAGAAAGAGCCATGAACAACACCTTAACCCAACATCTTCAACAATTAAAAAAAGAGCAGCAAAAAAACGTACAGTCATCAGAAGAAAAGAAATAATAAAGATTTGAGCAGAAATAAATGAAACAGAAAATAGAAAGACAATAGAAAAAATCAATAAGACTAGAAGTTGGTTTTCTGAAAAGATTAATAAAATTGCCAAACCACTGGCAAATTTAACAAAGGAAAAGAGGGAGAGAATACAAATAACATGAATAAGAAAGAAATTGGGTGAGGTAACAACAGAACCAACAGAAATTAAAAAGATATCAGGATACTATGAAGAACTACACTGCAACAAATTTGAAAATCTGGTAGAAATAGACAGATTTCTAGAAACATATTGCTTACATAAACTAACACAGACTGAGGTGGAAATTTTGAACAGACACAAAACAAAAGAAGAAATTGAACAAGTCATACAAAATTCACCACCAACAACAAAAAAAGCCCTGGCCCAGATGGTTTCACTGGAGAATTCTACAGAACGTTCAGAGAAGAACTGATACCAATCCTACTCAAACTATTCCAGAACACAGAAAATGATGGAATCCTCCCAAATTAATTTTATGAAGCAAGTATAACCTGGAAACAAAACATCACTCAAAAGGAAAACTACAAACCAACGTCCCTCATGAATATAGATGCAAAAATTTTCAACAAATACTAGCCAACAGGCTCCAGCAACATATCAAAAAAATAATACATTATGAACAAGTGGTATTCATACCAGATATGCAAGGATGATTCAACATTAGAAAAACAATCAACGTCATCCATCACATAAATAAAACAAAGCAAAAGAACTACATGATTATATCAATTGATGTAGAAAAGGCATTTGATAAAATCCAACACCCATTCCTGTTCAAAATTCTCAGCAAAATAGGAATAGAAGGGACATTCCTCAAAATAATAAGGGGCATATATACAAAACCAAGGGAGCCAGGACCCACCCCCCAGAGGTAGGAAAGGGAGGGAGTGCTGGGGACCACAAAACAGCAGGATCCAGATATGAATTAGATAAGGGGGTGGAGAGGTTTCCAACAGCTAAGGGAGACAAACTTTGTCAGTTTGTCATCCTGTGATGCTTGCATGTTGTTGTGAAGCTTGAGGCTGTGCCACTGGTGTTTCAAATGCCAACAGGGTTGCACATGGTACACAGGTTTCAACACAGCTTACAGACTGAAACAGACTAGGAAGGAGGAAGAGGTCATCCATTTCTCAAAAACTGGCAAGGGAAAACCTTATGACTAGCAGAGAAACATTGTCTGATACAGTACTAGGCAACTTTATGAATGGCTTAGAAACATTTTCCAACACAGTGCAGGAAGATGAGCCCTTTGGGTCAGAAGGCTCTCAAAATAGGACTGGGAAAGAGCGGCCTCATCAGAGTTAATAAACCTTAATGATATGGATAAAATAAATCTTTTGGGACCTCCATGTGCTGACGTGGCACAGCTCAAATTAAGGAGAAACAGCTGCAAACATCCATTAATAATTGGAACATGGGAATGTACAAAGTATGAATCTAGGAAAATTGGAAGTTGTCAAAAGTGAAATGGAATGCATAGAGACTGATATCCTAGGCATTGGTGAGCTGAAAGGGACTGGTTTTGGCCATTTTGAATCAGACAACCATATGATCTACTATGATGGCAATGACAATTTGAAGAGAAATGGCATGGCATTCATCATCACAAAGGATGATTCAAGATCTGTCCTGAAGTACAATGCTGTCAGTGATAGGATAATATCCATATGCCTACAAGGAAGACCAGTTAATATGACTATTATTCAAATTTACACACCAACCACCAAATCCAAAGATGAGGAAACTGAAGATTTTTATCAACTTCTGAAATTGACCAAATATGCAATCAAGATGTGCTCATTATCATTGGTGACTGGAATGCAAAAGTTGGAAACAAAGAAAAATCACTGGTAGCTGGAAAATTTGGCCTTGGTGACAGAAATAATGCTGGAGATCACATGTTAAAATTTTGCAAGACCAATGACTTATTCATTGCAAATACCTTTTTTCAACAAGACAAAAGGCAGTTATATACATGGACTTTGACAGATGGAACACACAGGAATCAGATTGACTACATCTGTGGTAATAGGTGATGGAAAAGCTCACTATCTTCAGCCAAAACAAGGTCAGGAGCTGCTTGTGGAACAGACCATCAACTACTATTATGCAAGTTCAACTTAAAATTGAAGACAATTGAAACAAGTCCAGGATAGCCAAAACATGACCACTATAATATCCCTCCCAAATTTAGAGACCATCTAAAGAATAGATTTAATGCATTGAATACCAATGACTGAAAACCAGAAGAATTGTGGGATGACATCAGGAACATCATCCATGAAGAAAGCAAGAGGTCATTAAAAAGACATGAAAAGAAGAAAAGACCAAAGTGGATGTCAGAAGAGACTCTGAAACTTGCTCTAGAGAGAAAAGAAGTTAAAGAAAATTCAAGAAATGACAAGGTGAAAGAGCTGAAAAGATTTCAAAGAGCAGCTAGAGCAGACAAAACCAATTACTATAATGAAGTGTGCAAAGACCTGGAGTTAGAAAACCAAAAGGGAGGAACACACTTGGCATTTCTCAAGCTGAAAGAACTGAGGAAAAGGTTTAAGCCTTGAGTTGCAGTATTGAAAGATTCTATTGGCAAAATATTGAATGATGCAGAAAGCAGCAAAAGAATATGGAAGGAATACACAGTCACTGTACTAAAAAGAACTGGTCGATGTTCATCCATTTCAGAAGGCGCACATGTTCAAGAACCAATGGGATTGAAGGAAGAAGTTGAAGCTGCACTGAAGGAATTGGCAAAGAACAAGGCTCCCAGAATTGACGGAATACCCACTGGGATGTTTCAACAAATGGATGCCCCACTGGAGGCACTCACTCGATTATGCCAAGAGATTTGGAAGACAGCTACCTGGCCAACTGAGTGGAAGAGATGCATATTTGTACCCATTCCAAAGAAAGGTCATCCCACAGAATGTGGAAATTATTGAACAATATTATTAATATCACATGCAAGTAAAATTCAAAAACGTTTGCAGCAGTATATTGACAGAGAACTTCCAGAGGTGCAACCTGGATTCAGAAGAGGACATGGAACAAGGGATATCATTGCTGATGTCAGATGGATCTTGGCTCAAAGCAAAGAATACTAGAAAGATATTTACTTGTGTTTTATTGACTGTGCAAAAGCATTTGATTGTGTGGATCATAACAAATTGTGGATAACATTGAATGGTAATTCCAGAATGCTTAATTGTATTCAAGAGGAACATGTACATAGACCAGGAGGCCATCATTTGAACAGAACAAGGGGACACTGCATGGTTTAAAATCAAGAAGAGAGTGCATCAGTGTTGTATCCTTTCACAATACTTATTCAATCTATATGCTGAGCAAATAATCTGAGAAGGTGGACTATATGAAGAAAACCATGGCATCAAGATTGGAGGACAAATGATTAACAAACTGTGATATGCTGATGAGATAACTTTGCTTGCTGAAAGTGAGGATGATTTAATGCACTTATTGATGAAGATTGACTACAGTCCGCAGTATGGATCACATCTCAATATAAAGAAAACAAAAATCCTCACACTGGACTTATAAGCAGCATCACGATAAATGGAGAAAAGATTGAAGTTCTCTAAGACTTCACATTGTTTGGTTCTCCCATCAACACCAATGGAAGCAGGAGTCAGGACATCAGATGACGTATGTTGTTGTTGTTTTTAAGTGCCGTCAAGTCGTTACCAACTCATAGCGACTCCATGCACAGCAGAAAGAAACACTGCCCGATCCTGTGCCAGCCCCACAATCCCTGCTATACTTGAGCCCATCATCGCAGCCACCATGCCAATCCATATCGTTGAAGGCCTCCCCCTCTTTCATTGACCCTCCACCCTACCAAGCATGACATCCTTCTCCAGGGAATGGTCCCTTCTTACAACATGACCAAAATAG
>NW_006921637.1:8509997-8520434 GCF_000298275.1 Orycteropus afer afer | reverse complement strand
CTCTGGGTGGGCCTAAGTTTCCTCTCCTCACCTAATCCCTTCGGCTGATTGCTCTTCTCTCTGCCTTCATGGCTTTTAATCCCCTTTCTCCTGCTCTTCCCGCCTGCTACTTTGGGTGTCCCTGAGTTGTCTCTCCTCACCTGTAACCCTGGGGCTGACTGCTCTTCTGTCCAAGTTCCTGGCTTTTATCCCCTTTCTCCTGCTCTTCCTGCCTGTGTGTAGATGATGTATAGCACTGGGAAAGTTGGTTGTAAAGGACCTCTTTCAAGTGCTGAGGAGCAAAGATTCCTCCTTGAGGACTAAGGTGCACCTGTCACAAACCATGATATTTTCAATCACCTCATATGCATGTGAGAGCTGGACAATGAATACAGAAGACTGAAGAAGAATTGATGCTTTTGAGTTGTGCTGCTGGTGAAGAGTGCTGAAATTACCATGGACTGCTAAAAGAACTAACAAATCTGTCCTGGAGGAAGTGCAGCCAGGATGCTCCTTGAAAGTGAGAATGGCCATACTCCAGCTCACCTACTTTGGTCATGTTACCAGCAGGGATCATTCCCTGGAAAAGGATGTCATGCTTGGTAAGGTGCAGGGTCGATGAAAGAGGGGAAGGCCCTCTATGAGAAGGATTGACATGGTGGCAGTGGCGAATGTCTGAAGTACAACAAAGATCATGGAGCTGGCACAGGACAGGGCAGTGTTTCGTTCTGCTGTGCATACGGTGGCTATGAATCAGAGACAACCTGATGCACCTAACAACAACAACAATATGCAAAACCAACAGCTAACATTAGTCTCAATGGAGAGAGACTGAAACCATTCCCCTTGTGGACAGGAACCAGACAAGGATTCCCTCTATCACCACTTCTATTCAACGTTGTATTGGAAGTCCTAGCCAAGGCAATAAGGCAAGAAAGGGAAATCAAAGGCATACAAATTGGTAAGTAAGAAGTAAAATTATTCCTGTTTGCTGATGATATGATCCTATTCATAGAAAACCCAAGAGATCCAGTGAAAAAGTTACTGGAACTAATTGAGAGATTTAGCATAGTGGCAGGATACAAGATCAACATCTAAAAATCAGTTGGATTCCTCTACACCAGCAAAGAGATTGATGAAAAGGAAATAAGGGAATCAATACCATTTATAATACTACCAACAAATAAAATAATTGGGAAGAAATCTCACTATGGACACAAATGACCTGTACAAAGAAAACTACAAAACACTATTTCAAGAAACCATAAGAGACCTACATTAATGGAAGAACATATCATGCTCGAGGATAGGAAGATTGAACATTTTGAAAATGTCAATACTACCCCAAGCAGTCTATACATTCAATGCAATCTCAATCCAGATCCCATCAACATTCATTAAGGATATGGAAAAAACAATCACTAATTTTATATGGAAAAGAAAGAGATGTTGGATAAACAAAGCACTATTAAAGAAGAACGACAAATTAGGAGGTCTCACACTCCTGGATCTCAAAACCACAATAGTCAAAACAGTCTGGTATTGGTATAATGACAGACACATATATCAGTGCAACAGAATTGAGAATCCAGAAATAGATCCATTGACCTATGGTTAGCTAATTTTTGACAAACAGCTGAAATCCATCACATGGAGAAGAGATGACCTCTTTAATAAATGGTGTTGGCAAAACTGGATATCCATTTGCTAAAAAATGAAAAAAAGATCTGTACCTCACACCATACAGAAAAACTAACTACAGATGGATTATATACTTAAATGTGAAACTTAAAACTATAAAGTTCCTCTACAAAAAAAACTAGGGGCAAGTTTAGGAACCCTCATTTATGGCGTAAATAGACTGTCAGGCATAACCCAAAATGCACAAAAAGCAGAAGATAAACTAGATGAATGGGCCCTACTAAAAACTAAATTTTTATGAGCTTCCAAAGACTTCTCCAAAAGGGCCAAAAGAGAACCTACAGATTGGGAAATAATATTTGGCAACAACATGTCAGACAAGGGGTGGATCTTTAAAATTTATAGAAAATTCCAACATCTCAACAACAAAAAGCCAAACAATCCAATTAAAAAATAGGCAGAAGACATGAATAGACACTTCACCAAAGAAGATATTCATGTGGCTAGCAAATACGTGAAGAAATGTGCACAATCATTAGCCATTAGAGAGATGCAAATCAAAACAACAATGAGATACCATCTGGCCTCAGTACTAATAGCAAAATTCAACAAGACAGAAAATAACAAATGCTGGTGGTGATGTGGAGAGATTGGGACTCTCATACACTGCTGATGGGACTGTAAATTGATACAACCACTGTGAAAAGTATGGTGATTCCTTAAGAAGTTGGAATTAGAAATATTATTTGATCCAACAATGCCATTACCAGGTGTATATCCTAAGAAGTGAGAGCCAGCATAAGAACAGATACATGCACACTCATGTTCATCGCAGTGCTATTTACAACAGCAAAAAGATGGAAACAACCTAGATGCCCATCAACAGAATAATGGATAACCAAACTGTGTTATATACACACAATAGAATACTATGCAACGCTAAAGAAAAATGCAGAGTCTGCAAAACACCACATAACATGAGTGAACTTGGAGGACATTGTGTTGAGTGAAACAAGTCAATCACAGGACAAATATTGTATTAGTTCATTATTGTAAAATGTCAAGAAAAGCTTTACATATGGAAGGAAACTTTCTTTGTTGGTTACCAGGGGTGGGAGAGGAGGGGAGGAAACACTAAAAATAAAATTAAAAAAATATAAAAGAACTAATGTCACTGAAGGAAGAAGTCCAAGATACACTGAAGACACTGGCAAGAAACAATTCTTCGGGAACTGAAATAATAGCAATTGGGTTGTTTCAACAAACAGATGCAATGGGGGACACATTCACTTGCCTTTGCCAAGAAATTTGAATGATAGCTACTTGGCCAACTGACTGGAAGACATCCATACATACACTTATTCCAAATATAAGTGACCCATAGAATCAGAAAATTATCTAGCAATATCATTAATATCACACACAAGTAAATTTTGAAGATAATTCAAAAATGATTGCAGTATAAAGCAACAAGGATTTGCTAGAAACTCAAGTCTGATTCTGGAGAGGATGTGGAATAAGTGATATCATTGATGTCCAAGGAAATTTGGCTAAATGCAGAGAATACCAGAAAAAGGTTTACTTGTGTTTTATTGACTATGCAAAGGCATCTGACTGTGTGGATCATAAAAAAAAATTATAGGTAACATTGCAAAGAATGGGAATTCCAGCACACTTTATTGTGTCCATGAGGAATCTGTACATAGACCAAGAGACAGTCCTTCAAACAGATCAAGGGGATACTCCATGGTTTAAAATCAGGACGTGTGTGCATCAGGATTGTATCCTTTCACCATACATATTCAATCATGTGCTGAGCAAAAACTCTGAGAAGGTGGGCTATGTGAAGAACGTGACATCAGGATTGGAGGAAGATTCATTAACAACCTAATGACATGCAGAAGACACACCTTGCTTGATGAAAGTGAAGATGACTTGCGACTCTTACTGACAGGGATCAAAGACTATATAGCTTTCTGTATGGACTATATCTCATATAAAGAAAATAAAAATCCTTACAACTGGACCAATAAGCAACATCATGATACATAGAAAAAAGATTGAAGTGGTCCAGGATTTCACTTTACTTGCATCCAGAATCTATGCCCATGGAAGCAGCAGTATGCTGCAAAAGACTTCTTTGAAGTATTAAAGAGCTAAGATGCCACTTTCCAGACTAGGGTGTATCTGACCCAAGCCATGGTATTTTCAATTGCCTCATATGAATGTGAAAGCTGGACAATGAATAAGGAAGACAAGTATAATTGATGCATTTAAATTATGGTGCTGGAGAAGAATATTGAATATACCATGGTCTATTAGAAGGATGAACAGATCTATCTTGGAAGAAATTCAGCCAGAATGCTCCTTAGAAATGAGGTTGGCAAGATTTCATCTCTTATACTTAGCTCATACTATGAGGAGGGACCAATCCCTGGAGAAGGACATCATGTTTGGTAAAGTAGAATGTCATCCAAAAAGAGGAAGACTCTCAACATGGACTGACACAGCGGCTGTCACAATGGTCTCAAACATAGCAACAACTGCCATGATGTTGCAAGACCAGGCACGGTTTCGTCCTGTTGTACATAGGGTCTCTATGAATCAGAAGTTTCTTGACAGCACCTTACAACAACTAACAACATTCTTTTAATCTTCACATCAACCACACAAGGTGGACTCCATTATCACCTGCGTTTTATAGATGAAGACACAAGCACAAGTCCTTAAGAAACTTGGCCCATTATTCACAGCTAAGAAGTGGTAGTGTGGGGACCCCAGTGGGTATTCAGTAGTAGTAATAGTTGTGGAGTGGTAGAAGTGGTAGTAGTAGTAGTTAAGGACCCCCATAGCTCTTAACTTCTTTGCTATTTTTCTCCTCTGACTGGTAACACTTCACTTTGAATATGGTGTTTTTCAAACTAGGTTCCATACAAATCAGGAGATTTGTGGTGTGTATTCAGGAATTACAGAAAATTATTTTTCTTGCAATAAATCTCCACGATACTTAAATTTGGGAAAGAAAATAAAACCACTGGCATTGTTGAAACTACACAGGCTTTTTAGTAATACCAGTAGGACTCTACTCTAGGCAAGACTTTTACTAGCTATGTGATCTTAGGAACTTCTCTTTATTTCTCTGGCCTGTTTCCTCATCTGTTAAAATGGAGCCATGATGCTTCCCTGAGGTAGGGTGGGAGTGGGTGGCTATTGTCAGAATTTTATGACACAACACATGTAAAATATGTGGCACACTATGTCTAGGGAAATGGTTCCTTCATTCTGTCTCTCCAGTTTACCCATCTTCTTGTAAGGGAGGCACATAGTCTTTGTCCACCACGTGCTGAGAGGACAGCAAAGAGGACCCATCAGAAGGCTTGCTCTTCACTGTTCTCTGTGTGGTACATGGACCATTCACAGAGAGTGGACAACATGGATCAGACCATTCAAAAGAGACTGTTGTGTGTAGATAGTTGTAAAGAGGTAGTGAGGCTAAAGACAAGAGAAAGACTTAAAAAATATATATAGTTCTAGGGGAGTGGGACAATGGTTCTAATTTTGCTTCTGCCATAAACTTGTGGTGTGTTGTTGGATCAGTCTGAGCCTTCACATTTACCTCTAAAATGAGAGAATATTATTAGATCAGTGGTTTTAAACTTTTGAAGACACAAAGCACTTGTATCAATAAACTATACATGCCCAAAAGCAGATTAGTTCTACATCATGACCTCTCAGACCAATTCACAGAGGCTATGTGGAGCCTCATGCAGGGAAAGATAGCATGGCAAGAGAAAAACCCATGATTGATTAGAAATTTCTGTCAAAGCTCAGAGTGCAGACAGGTTCCAAGGAAATCTCACAAGGTCCATATGGCAAACATGACAAAAAGATAAAGGGGAAAATTCAGGCTTTATCAGGCAAAGGGACCTGAGCCTGGTTTAAGCAAACTTTCAGCAAAACATTCTACCACACGCTGTCTAGAGCTTCTCTTGGTAAATCCCTGAATAGTGCAAACACTGAAAACACTGAAAGGCTGGAGATTCAAGTGCACCTAGAGGTACCTCACAAAAAAGGTCTGGTGATCTATTTCTGAAAAATCACCCATTAAAAGTCCTGTGGAGTGGAGTTCTACTTTGATACACAGGAGGTCACCATGAGTCTGAACTGACTAGTTAGTAGCTGGATTTAGAGTTCCTCTTAGCCTTTCTTAGTATTTATAATTCTAAATCTTGGAAGTAATATACTAAAAGTTATTCAATAGTCAAGTGTGTGAGAAGAATTTGATGATAATTACTAATTACCAACCAAACTCAGCAGATAAAGTGAAACCAATATCCTTTATTTTGCATGGACCATTAGGCCCAGCCACTATAATAGCATTTTTGCCTAGAGTGTCATTTTAATTGAGAGATGAGGAATAATTTAGGCTTCCAGGCAAGAGAAGTTAGTACCAGATCATCATATTTGGCTGTGGAATGTTGAGTTGTCACTTGCAGACACCTGATTCATGTAATTTACTGTCTTTTGGGAAGTTTTAATAGCTTTTTTTTCTAAAGGATGAATAATGTTCCACAGTATCCCTCCAGGAGTAAGCAAAGGCCACAGCTGGGCGAGATGCTTAGCAACTTTTACTATGTTGAAGATATTTGCCTAACTCAGCAATTTGAGGCAGTAGAAATTTATCATTGTGTTCGTGAGATGCCTCAGTACCAACTAGCATGAGAAATCTCCTCCAGGTGGCAAAGACATAGCCTGCATTAAAGTCCTGGGAAGAGATTCACCTTAATACTTGCAGTCTCCAAGACTTGGCACACACAAAACTTAGTGCAAGTTCTTTGTCCTGATACATTTGTTTAAGAGAGCTGGGAAAGGACAGAAAGTAACTGTCAGGTGTTCCTCAGATAGCTCCAACTTGTATTTTAAGAGAAAAGAAGGGAAATAAAATCCTGTAAATGAAAAACAATTCACAATGTAAATTTACATGTATAACTGAAGCTTAGTTTTAAAGAATGACACCTCTTTTATTATGTTATTTTCAATCTTTGTCCTGAAAGTGTAGCTGAGTCAGTTAAACTAATCTTAAACTAATCATCTGAGACCTTATGAATTTAATGATCTTATGAAAGTATATTAAAGCTTAAAAAAAAAATCTAACATTGATGGTATCCTTCTGGGATGTCATTCCAGGAGAGTTGGCTTTTAGTTCTTATCTGCACATTGAAAGGGAGTCCATGGAAAGTAAAAGTGAATTGGATGATTTAAATCAGTACTTCAAATATTTAGGTCACAGAGTATTTGCAAAGGGTCCACAAATATATTGTGAGCTCTTTTAAAGATGAAAAATAGGCCTTGTCTTGGAAACATATACTACTATTTTTCAGATAGATGTAAATGCTATTGCTGTTGTGTAGGTACAAAGGCCCTTGTGAGGATTAGCATTTAACCAAAGTAGTCATAGTGTGGATCAGACTGTTTTGCTATGCATGGGTCAGAAAGTATAGTTGTGGAATTGAAGTAAAATTGGACTCTCAAGCCAAGAGACATCATTTTAGTACTGGCTCTGACTCTATACAGCCCTTTGCAAATTTTTAAAATACTCTGGTTTCTCATTTATGATACGGTAAAACCTGTAAAAGCTAGAACCGTTTTAAGGTGGAAACCTGTCAGAGAAGGAAAATTCAAATATGTTCCACTAAAACACAAGAGAAAACTGTAAGACTGCATGCTGTCAAAGGCAGAAAACTTTTAAGACCTGGAAAAACAAGACAGTCCCATTGAGTTATGGCTCTCACAGGTTTTACTGTACAAGTGATGACCAAGTAGCTTTCCCCTCAAGAAAGGTTAGATAGTTCAATATTGGAAATCAATTAATGTGATTAACTACACTAACAGATAAAAGGAGTAAGGCCAAATGATCTTCCTAGAAACTGAAGAAAACATTTGATAAATTTAACATTTATGCATAGTTACAAAACAAAACAACTTCTAAGAGCTAGGAATAAGTGAAGTTTTCACAAATGGATAAAAACTTATCTAGTTAAGAACATCAATAAACATTGTTCTTACTAGTCAAACTAAAGGAGCAATCCCATTAAAGTCCAGACTGAACGCAAGAATGGTTAGATCACCACTGTTAACTGTACAGTATTCTGGAGGACATAGGCAACACAGTGAGAATGGAGAAGGAAATGATATCTGGATATCTAGAAAATCCAAGACAAGGACCTGAAAAACTGTCATGCTGGTTAATTAGAGATAAACTACATTAAAATTCCAAAGCCAAGAGCTTCAGATACATTTACATACTCTATTAGAAACTGTAATAAGAGAAGCTCTATTCATGACAGAAAAAAACAAAACAAAACAAAAACAGGGGAAAAAAATCTAATAAATAATAAGAAATAATCAAAAGCTACACTAAATAAATAGTTTTATTGAAAGACATAAAAATCTACAAAATAGAGACATATATTCCTGAATATGAAGACAAACATTTTAAGAATTCAAATTTTCCCTAAATTAATTTATAAATTTAATACTATTCTAATTTCATTGAATATGGAATTTGTCAAACTAATCAAAAGTTGATCTGTAATTACAAATGTTCAATAAAAGTCAAAATTTGGGGAGTTCTGGTAAGATGGCAGACTAGGCAGAAAGACTGCAAAGACCCTCTTCAACAAAGAAAAGGGAAACCAATTAACATAGACACAGAAGATAATCCTAGACCCCTGAGACTTGAAAGGAAGGATATAGAAGTGGAATAAACCCTAACTAGCAGAAGAATTTGCATGAAAATACCAAAAAAAGGAGACAGGTGGAGCTGTGGTCTGACAAGAATCCTGAGCGATCCTGACAGCACAGCAGACAGCTTTGAGAGTGCCAAGTGGTAGTAGGACCTAAGAATTAACCTAAAAATCAGCCCTGCTAGCTGGGGACTACATGGAGGACTGCTCTGGTGGCTAAGGAATAAAGGGAGAAGGTGAAGAGAAATGCAGGTGGAGCTGTGGGCTATTGCCTGTCCAGAGGCCGCTGCCATTTTGAATGTTCACAAGTGGCTTGACTAATTTGGATACTTAAAGAGACAGCGCTCTTGCAGATTCCAGGGGCTTAAGAATAGGTTCTGCTTGCCAGCAACCCCAAGGACACTCCTGACCTGGACCTGCACTACTGAAAAGGTGCAACATTCCTCTTGTTACTCTTAAACCCCGCACCAGTTTGGTGAATGGAGATGCGGCCTGGGTGCCCTACACAGTCCTCCGCCGATTTTATTTATTTATTTTTCTTTTTTCAGTTTTTTTTTTTCTGGTGATTAGTTTGCTTGTACTCGTCTGTTTTAAAACAACTATTAGTATTAATACTTTTGTCCTTTTTACTATTATTCTTATTCTTCCCCTCCCAGATCATAGTTTTCAGCTTTTTTTTATTTTCCCTGTTCCTGATTAATTTTTTTTTTTTCATTTTCCCCCCTTGTTTCTCATGATTAACCACATTCCATGTTTTTCTTTTTTGCATTTTTCCCACTTTATTTGCTTCATTATTTTCCTTCACACATTTTTCTCTTACTGCCCTATATCCAGGTACTGCAGATTTTCTTGTTTTTTCTCTTCTTCTTTCTCCCCTTTTTCTTTTTTTGATTACTGTTCCTGTGTGATTACATGGTGTTTATTTGTCCATGTACTTTTAGTTTTTTGATCATTATTCAATTGTAATTTTTGTCTAACTGAATGGGAAACAGCAACAGTCCCCATAAGACACAACTACACCCACACCTCCTGCAACTTCAATTACTAGCAAGAGCCACTTACTCCTTCCCCACCAAGGGCCAATGATAAAAAACCACCAAGAAGAGCCTGAATCACCCTTGGCTGCTCTTCACAGTTAGCAGAGATCTAAATACAATGCCATGATGACTTGGAGACAACAGATCATCACAGTCCACACAAAGAAGCAGGATAAAGTGGTAGGAACAAGGGAGCAGGATACAGACACAGAACACATCCCTGAGGAAGAAGCAGCATTGGAACTCTCTGATAAGGAATTCAAAAGAATTATATTTAGGTATCTTCAAAGGATTGAGAGACAGACCAAAGAAAACACAGAAAAAACTTAGAAGAATTTTGGAAGAAAATACAAGAACAAAATGACAAAATAAATGAAAAATTAGAAATGATCTAAATCTACAGATAGAAATCCAGAAGATTAATATTAAATTGTCAGAAATAGATAACACATTGGAAGGGCAAAGGAGTAGAATTGATGGGATGGAAGACAGAATTAATGAGATTGAAGACAAATGCCTGAATACTTCTTTGGAAAGGGATCAATCAGAAAAAAAATCAAAACAAAATGAAGAAAGCCTAAGGTTCATGTGGGATACCATAAAAGGAATAACTTACGTGTCACTGGAATTCCAAAACAGGAAGAGAAAAAGAAAACCACTGAGAAAAATGTCCAATATTTGCTCGAGGAGAATTTCCATGATATGATAAAAGAGGAGCATATACCCATTCAGGAAGTCCAAAGAACCACAAACTAGATAGACCCCAAAAGAAAATCACCAACACACATCATCAAACTCATCGAAACCAAAGACAAAGACAAAGAATCCAGAAAGCAACACGGGAAAAACAAAAAGTTATTTACAAAGGAGAGCCAGTAAGAATAAGCTCTGATTTCTCAGCAGAAACCATGCAAGCGAGAAGGCAATGGAATGGTATATATAAAACCTTGAAAAAGAAAAATTTTCAACCAAGAATTATATAGCCAGCAAAATTGTCCCTCAAATATGATGGTGAAATTAGGAGATTTCCAGAT
>NW_006921637.1:8500914-8507029 GCF_000298275.1 Orycteropus afer afer | reverse complement strand
ATTGATTTGGGTGAAGAGAAGGGCAATGTACCAAATGTGAGTGACCAATATGGTGGCATTGAGGATGAGAAAGACATAGAGAGGTACATGGGAGGTACAGACAACAAAGATGAACTCTTTCGCACATACAGTACTGTGTTGTCAGTGAAGGCAAACATTGGTATATGGGTGAATAGATGAGAGGAACAGGCTGACCTTTTAAGTATGTCTATGAAACGGGGAGTGTATCCAAGACCATGTATAGGGTTGGCAGACAATGGTCCTATAAGTTTATGTGAATGACCAGAATTCCCAGGTACATAGTAGAGCTGACAAGGGGCAAGGTTGTGGTCACTGCTTTGTCACAGCCAGCTACCCAGAGGGACCAAGTAGTTGAACCTGTGGGCTTGGGGCCATAGTTACAGCGGACATCAAGCTCAATTGGCATAACATACTATACAAAACACTGTTCCACCTCCTACTTTGGCGAGTAGCAACTGGGATATTAAAAGCTAGCAAGCTGCCATCTAGATGCAACGATGGGTCTCTCCTCATCTAGAGCAAAGTATAATGAAGAAATCCAAAATTCATGGAAACAATTAGTCCTAGTGACTGGTACACCATACAATCTGCAGCCTATATGACTATGAGACCAGAAGAACTAGATGTTGCCCAGCTACCACTGTCATCCACGTGGAAGGGAATCTATGTAGGAGATCCTTGATAGAGAGGGAGAACACTGTGGAACAAAGCTCAAAATCATTTGGAGGAAAAAAAAAAAAAAAGGTGGGGGGGACCAGGTTTGCTGGTCAGATAGAACCCAGTGGAACCACTGAGACTATGGCTCCTAGCTGCCCTTCAGGTCTGGAATTGAACCCACACCTCTGGTTTCCATCCAAACAAAAGACAGGCATATGAGTTGAACATTTACCTGAGGTAGATACATTCCTTGGAGAGAACAATCATTGGAGAAAGAAAGGCTGCTTATGCACAGGGAGACAGTTCAGGGGGCAGGAGTGCATGGAGGGATGGACACTGGGAAGAGGTAACTATGGGGAGGATGTGGGGGGGGAGCTGTTGCATTGTGGTAAACTGTGATCAATGTCATGAGACAAAGTGTATGTGAACTGCTGTATGGAAAGTGAATTTGTTATGTAAATCTTCACCCAAATCACAATAATAATAATAATAATAATAATAATAAGTCAAAATTTGTCAAGAAGTTTTAAAGAGAGAAATGAAGGGAGGGGTTGCATTATGAGGTATTAAAATATACTACATATATGTAGATCATCAATGAAAAAGTATATATAAATGTTAAAATTTCATTTTACCAACTGCACTATAATGTAATAGTAATTAAAACAGAATGTTTAAAGTTAATAAAGTTCAGCAAGGTTGCAGGATGTAAGATCAATATACCAAATAATTTATTTCTATATATTTATAATAACAATCTGAAAAGGAAATTAAGAAAACAATTCCATTTATAATAGCATCAAAAATAATAAAATATTAGGAATAATTTAACAGAGAATTGCATGGCATGTACATTAAAAATTATGAAATATCTTTGAAACAAAGAAGACTTAAAGAAATAGAAAAATATCTTGTGTTCATGGATTGGAAGACTTAATATTATTAAAATGGTTGTTGTTGCATGCTGTTGAGTTAATTCCAGCTCACAGAAACTTTGTAGGATTGAGAAGACTGCTGCATGGGGTTTCTTAGGCTGTAATCTTTATAGGGGCAGATTTTCAGGTCTTTTCACCCACTGAGAGGCTGGTGAGTTTGGACCCTGACCTTTCAGTTAGCAGATGAGTGCTTAACCATTGTGCCACTAGGGTTCCTTCTTAAGATAGTAAGACTCCTCAAATTGATATACAGATTCAATGGAATTACTGTCAAAATCCCAGCTGGTTTCTTCACAGAAATTGACAAGGTATCCTAAAATGTATAGACAAATTCAAGGGACCCAAAATAGTCAAATAATACTCAGAAAGAACAACAAAGCTGGAGTACTCATGCTTTCCAATCTCCAAACGAAAAACAGAGTTACCATGTGGGACAGTAATTTCACTCTCAAGAGAAATAAAAACATATGTCCACACAAAAACTTGTTTACATATGTTCATAGTAGCATTATTTATAATAGTAAAAAAAATGGAAATAACCTGAATGTCTATCAAATGATGTGATATATCTGTACAATTAAATATTATTTGAAAATAAAAAGAAATTAAGTTTTAACCTAGAAAACATATGCTAAATGAGAGAAGCCAGTAACAAAGACCTTTTGATTCCATTTATATTGAGTAAGTTTATATGAAATGTCCAGAACAGGCAAATCCACACAGGCAGAAAGTAGGTTAGTGATTATCGAGGACTGAAGGGTTTGGAGGGAAATTGGGAGTCATTGTTACTGGGTACAGGGCTTCTTTTTGGAGTGATGAAAATGTCTAAAATTGTTAGTGCTGACAGATACACAACTCTGTGAATATACTAAAACCTATTGAATCATACACTTTAAATGGGTGCATTAGTATGGCAATGAATAAAGCTATTACATACAAAAAAAGATGCAAATAAAATCCTTCATAGACTCACCAGAAAAAAAAAAAAAAGAAAGAAAGAAAAGAAAAGGAGCTCTGGTGGTGCAGTGGTTGAGGTATTTGGTTGCTAACAAAAGGGTCAGTGGTTTGAATCCACCAGCTGCTCTATAGAAGAAAGATGGGGCAGTCTGCTTCCATAAAGCTTTACAGCCCTGGAAACCACTGGGGGTCACTATGAGTTGAAATTGACTCGATGGTGGTGAGCTGGTTTTTTATTTTATTTAACAAAGGAAAAAACCTGAAAAAAAGAGAGAATACAGTAACCCAGATTAGACAAATAGATCAATACATCAGTGGATCAGAAGACAGACAAGAAACATACTATGAATTCAGAATGTGATAAAATTTTCATTCCAAATTAGTAGAGAAATAATGCAACTGTTCAATAAATTATGACAGAAAAAGTGACTTTATTCTTCTGTGAAAGAAGAGTACAGTTAGGTATTATTCTCAGGGTATATACAAAAACAAAAATTCTAAATAGGCTAAAGGGAGCTCTGTTGGCATAGTGTCTAAGGCACTTGACTGCTAACCAGAATGTTGGCAGTTCAAACCTACCAGCTATTCCTCCCAAGCAAGGTTGGGCAATGTACTTCCACAGAGATACTGCCTCGGAAACCCAAGGAGGGGTCGCTATGAGTTGGGTTCAACTTGACGGCACATAACAACAACAACAAATGGGTTAAAATATAAATGCAAAAAAACAAATATAAATGTTTTAAAATAGGTGAATTAATTATATAATTTTACATGAAGAAGGCATTTCCTAAAAAGAAATAGAACTTACATGCTGTAAATAAAAATAAAGATTATTCTAATTAGCATTTCTCATTACATAAACTCAATAATTTATGTGACAAAAAGTAACAAAGCTTTAAAATAAGCAAAACTACTAAAATAGTGAAAAAAAAACAGGTCAATTCTCTTTTTGAAAAGATATGAGGAGGCAACTAACATATAAGAAAACATACATGGCCAATAAACACTTGAAAATATATACTTGTGGAAATTCAACATAAATAACATTCCCTTTTTTACCTATGATTAGCAAAAATTAAAAAGACTGAAAATACCTAATATAGTGGGAAAAGGCATTCACCTTCATACGCTATCAGTCGGAGATGAATTTGTATATCTTTTTGGGGTCAAAATTTGTCAGTGGCTATGTGATTTTATAAGGCACTCTGATAGTGAGGTGGCTAAGGCATTTGGCTTCGAACAAAAAGGTCATAGATTCAGGCCCACCAGCCACTCTGTGGGAGAAAGATGAGGCAGGCTGTTTCTGAAAAGATTTACAGACTTAGAAACCCTACTGGGTCACTATGAGTCAGAATCCATTCAATGGCAGTGGGTATATAATTTTATATGCACATGAACTTTGCTGTTCCAATTATAGGAATATAGCCTTTAAAAATACCAGCACAAGTGCACAAAAATATATACTAGTAAAGATTATTATTGCAGCATTGTTCATAGTAGTAAAAAATTGGAAACAACCTAAATGGCCTATTGCTGGGGGATTATTACATAAATTAATGTGCATTTTTACCATAGCATAATATGTAATTATAAAATAAGATATACTTAAATACATACTGAAAATAATATATACTTAGAAAGACCCGCCAAGATATTCTTAAGGAATGAAAAGCAAGTCATAAAAATATAGAAATATGCCATTTATATAAAATGTATATGTAAATACAGAAGACAATCTGCTAACACTATTACCATGGGGCATGTGAGATAAGGTGGAGGTTGCTCTAACTCTATAACTCTATATTCTTCTTCTTTTTTTTCAATGAACAAGTATTGTGTATTATTTCATAATTTTAATTGATGCTTAAAATAATAAAGTACACGTTAGCTTTATTCTGAAGTTATTTCCAGCTTTCTACCTCTGTGAGATGATACATGCATTAGTGACTGTCACCTGTTTCCATCTCTGCAGAGGCAGATGCAAGGTCCTGCCAAAAGGTATACTTCTGGCTAGATGCCATAGCTGATCTGATATTTGGCTTTCTTTCTTCAAACAATGACTTTCAGAGTAAACATAGCCTGCTGTAGGGCAGAGTCTGCTCATCAGCACAGGAAGCCTGTCTTGTGAAGAAAATCAAGCTATGAGTGTGATGGGATAAATCAGGAGATGGCCCACAGTGCGGTCTAGGGGCTGAAGAGAGTGCTGACTGCTGTTTCTCAGCTAGATCGACTATGCAAGACTGAATACACATGCAGACCTGCCAAGTGAAAAACAGGGTGGGGAAGTGGAAGGTGATCTGTGGTCTCCCCCAGATATCCTCTGGACCTTTGGTGGTGAGGAGACCAGATGAGCTCATAAGGGAACATGAAGCAGTCAGAGTCAAGTGTTGCTGTGTGTTGGGAAAGGATCTTGGACATGTCACGAGAAATGTAGGTGAAACCCAGGAACCCTGAACGCTTAATGTACACAGCCTATCTTGGTAGGAAACAGTTGGTGGCAAAGAACAGAAAACTAAAATTTCACAAGCTTCTCAGTATTAAAAATCTGGGCCACACAGAAAAGAGATGGAAAATGGAAGTGAGGAATGGGGCTTCTTTCTTTGGTGTTGATGTGAACATTCCTCTCTTCAGTTGCTAGCCCTTCATTGCATTCTACCTACACATGGCACCAACTCTTGGGAAGGTGATGAAGATTTGTTGAAGTTCTCATGAGTTGTAATGTATTAAGAATCTAGCTATTGATATTACAAATCCGATGTCTCAGATACGATCATAAAGGATTGCTTGTCGGGCTGATGTGTTGGCATCTGTCTGGATCATCACTCGATCAGTAGGAAAGACATGATTCCTATGCTCTCTTATCCAATGAATAATTGGAAAAGTTGTTGGTAGTTACTAAAATGACTATAGTAATTAGGAATAGAGGTAGATATTTGAAAAATTGATTCATGTATGGATCTAAATGTATATAACAGAGTGAAAATCTATGATGGATCATGTAATGATGAGTGCTACAGACATGAAGATTAATGAGAAATAATCAAGTTTTAAGCTTATGGACAGTTTAAAGGTTTGAATGGCCATCCAATGTCAATTGGAAATTAGTGTTTCTTGGTTAGAGTGGATGAATATAGTTGTTAGGATTAGACTGGTTATGAATGCATAAGAGATAGCCAGCCATTTTTACATACAGGGGTAATTGGGGGATTTATAAATTTGGAGAATGAGTGACATAATAATAGTAGAGTGAGAATGATTAGGGAGATTAGATAGAGTGGGTTGATTACTTTTATTTGGAGTTGCACAATTTTTTGGTTCCTAAGACTAATGGATTACTGTTGTTGTTAAGTGCCATCGAGTCGTTTCCGACTCATAGCGACCCCATGCACAGCAGAACGAAACACTGCCCAATCCTGCTCCAGCCCCACAATCCCTGCTATACTTGATCCCATCATCGCAGCCACCATATCAATCCATCTCGTTGAAGGCCTCCCCCTCTTTCGTCGACCCTCCACCCTACCAAGCATGACATTCTTCTCCAGGGA
>NW_006921637.1:8472260-8498139 GCF_000298275.1 Orycteropus afer afer | reverse complement strand
TCTTCCTTCCGAGGAGTGGCTGGTGGGTTTGAACTGCCAGCCTTCTGGTTAGCAGTCAAATGCCTTAGGCACTATGCTACCAGAGCTGCCTATAAAGGAATGGTTGTCAAAAATTGGAAGTTGTCAAAATGAAATGGAACACATAAAGATTGATAACCTAGGCATTAGTGAGCTGAAAAGGACCGGTTTTGGCCATTTTGAATCAGAGAAGCATATGACCTACTATGCTGGGAATGACAATTTGAAGAAGAATGGCATGGCATTCATCATCACAAAGGATGCTTTAAGATCTGTCCTGAAGTACCATGCTGTCAGTGATAGGATAATATCCATATGCCTACAAGGAAGACCAGTTAATATGACTATTATTCAAATTTATGCCCCAACCAACAAAGCCAAAGATGAGGAAACTGAAGATTTTTTATCAACTTCTGCAGTCTGAAATTGACCAAACATGCAATCACGATGTGTTCATTATCACTGGTGACTGGAATGCAAAAGTTGGAAACAAAGAAGAATCACTGGTAGTTGGAAATTTGGCTTTAGTGACAGAAATAACGCTGGAGATCTCATGATAGAATTTTGCAAGACCAATGACTTATTCATTGCAAATACCTTTTTTCAACAACACAAATGGTGGTTATACACATGGACTTTGCCAGATGAAGTACACAGGAATCAGATTAACTATATCTGTGGCAAGAGGTGATGAAAAAGCTCACTATTTTCAGCCAAAACAAGGTCAGGAGCTGCTTGTGGAACATATCATCAACTCCTCATAGGGAAGTTTAAGACAATTAAAGCAAGTCCATGAGAGCCAAAATATGACCTTGAATATATCCCTCCTGTATTTAGAGACCAAAAAATAGATCTGATGCATTGAACACCAATGACCAAAAACCAGAAGAATTGTGAGATGACATCAAGAGCATCATCCATGAAGAAAAGCAAGAGGTCATTAAAAAGACATGAAAAGAAGAAAAAAAACAAAATGGATTATATCTCAATATAAAGAAAACCAAAATCCTCACAACTGGACCTATAAGCCACATCATGATAAATGGAGAAAGATTGAAGTTGTTCAAGACTTCACATGCTTGGTTCTCCCATCAACACCAATGGAAGCAGGGGTCAGGACATCAGAAGATGTATAGCACTGGGCAAGTTGGTTGTAAAGGACCTCTTTCAAGTGCTGAGGAGCAAAGATGCCTCCTTGAGGACTGAGGTGCACCTGACACAAGCCATGATATTTTCAATCACCTCATATGCATGTGAATGCTGGACAATGAATAAGGAAGACTGAAGAAGAATTGATGCTTTTGAGTTATGCTGCTGGTGAAGAGTGCTGAAATTACCATGGACTGCTAAAGAACTAACAAATCTGTCCTGGAGGAAGTGCAGCAGGGATGCTCCTTGGAAGCAAGAATGGCAATACTTAGTCTCACCTACTTTGGTCAGGTTACCAGCAGGGACTATTCCTTGGAGAAGGATGTCATGCTTGGTAAGGTGGAGGGTCGACGGAGGAGGGGAAGGCCATCAACAAGATGGATTAACAATGCCTGCAGCAGTGGCCTCAAATATAGCAAGGATTGCGGAGCTGGCATGGGACTGGGTAGTGTTTCCTTCTGCTGTGCATACGGTCACTATGAGTTGGAGATAACTCGATGGCACCTAACTACGACAACAACAACAAGAAATAGAAGGTTATGATCAGAATATTGCCTCCTATTAGGACAATGGTAAAGTTAGATCGTGAGAATGATACTATTACTGTGAATAGTTCTACTGACTGTTCTACCTATTACTACTGGTAAGATTAATTGTAGGGGGATATTCTAGGTTGGTTAGGCTGGCTAGTAGTCATCAAGCAGATATAAGTGGATAGAAGAATAATGGCTAGTGAAATTAATTGTTGGGGGAAGTGCTAGATTAGTTAGGCTGGCTAGTAGTCATCATGCTGCTATCAGAGGAAGATGTACTTGTAGGACTCGAACCAGAATTATAGTTAGGCTGTGGATGTACTCGTAACTGGAGTTGGCTAGGCAGAATATGGATGAAGAGAGGAGGAAGCAGATTCCTAAAAATTGAATTTCTACAAATCAGTGCAAAATCAGCAAAGAAAAAAATGCCCTTTCTTTCTCTGAGTTCTATCTCTATGTTCCAGCTCTGTGAGTAACTTATTTGACTATTGATTCAGTCCTGAGCTGGGATACGTTCATTCCTTCAATGTTTATCATGTGTCTACTATGTTACAAGAAGGCAATTGTGCTTTAGTAGTAGAATTCCTGACTTACATATGCAAGACCCAGGTTTGATTCCTGGCCACTGTACCTCCTGCTTGGCCAGCCACTTATGAGTGGAGATTTGTATTACTATGATGCTGAACAGGTTTTGGTGAGTTTCCAGACTAATACAGACTAGGAAGAAAAGCCTGGCAATCTAATTATGAAAATTAGTTAGTGAAAACTCTATGAATAACAATGGTTCGATCTGATCATGGAGATGGTCCAGGAATGGGCAGTATTTCACTTCTTTGTGCGTGAATTGCCATTAACTGGATGCTAACTCTACAGCAACTAACAACAGTAGCTCTGTACCAAGTACAAAAGGCACTGGGCATACATTGATGACCAAAAGATAGTTTACCTGCCCTCATGGAGATGGGAGTTAAAGAAAGTATCATACATATAACCACATAATTATTATCATGACTAAAAGAGTGGTAAAAGTACAAGTAGATATTTCTTGCTTAAGAAGAGATCACCCCAGTCTGGAGATTAGGAATATTTTTTTTTTCTTGGGAAGTGACTCTGAATCTGTAGACTGAGTAGCATGAGGTTAAGTCCAAGTGGGAAAGGAGACTATTTCATGTGTGGAAAAAGCATGTGGCTGACCTAGAGGCAAGAAGGCACTGACCCTGTTGGAGGAACATAGAGGAGGTCAGTCTGCCTGGAAGTGAATGCTTGACAGGGAGAGTGGACAGAGGGGAGATGGAAGCTTTTGTATGCAAGGCATTACTAGAAGAATACGACATTGAAAGACCTAAGTCAGGCAGGTAATACTTTAGCTGATAATATTTTATACTTTTAACAGCTCACTCACCCTCTTTGTGGAAAGAGAATTAAAGGGAAGGAAAAGTAGACAAGAGGGGATCAAGTAGGAGGCTTCCGCCACGCTCTGAAAGAGATATGGTGGTAATTGGGACCGGGATAGGGGGGCAGTGGATTTGGGAAGATGTTGGAATATTTTAAATGTATTTTGAAGGCAGAATTAGAAGATTTTGTGATTCTTTATTTATAATACAACTCACCACAAGGTCTAATTCAGGAGGAAACAAGGCCATGCATGATGAAGTCTCAGAGAAGAATAAATGTAATAGGTTTCTATGAATCAACTGTTATTACAAGGGGACCAAATTTTCCAAGCAAGCATAATGAAAATATTCATCAATATTGGCAAATACTTTCATAACTAAAATGTTCATACAAAAACACACAAGTTTGATTACTGAGTGGTGCAACGGTTAAATAAGAAAGATTGATGCTTTGAAATCACTCAGAGGTGCCTCTGAAGACAGGCTTAGTGTTCTGCTTCCCAAAAGTCACAGCCTTGAAAAGTCTGTAAAGCAATTCTACTCTGCACACATGGGGTCACCATGAGTTGGAATCCACTGATGGCACAAATGTAGAACTAAACTAAATTGCACCTAAATTTGTTGTTTAGATACGTGAAGGTAGGATTCCTATATATGTGTTTCCTTATACTGTTACATTATTGGATAATAAAATTTGCATTTGGAAATCAGTGTCATTGGTAGGAATAATTCCCAAACAATGAGATGGTAAACAATTAGGCTAATTAAGAGTTTAATTCAATATTACTTTTCAGGGAGAAGAGGCCCTTGGTTTAAAAGAACAATAGCCTGTTATATTAGAACAAAATTCAATTTCAGAAGTCACCTAATAAAGGATTTAGCTTAAGTAGGGTGGCCTGCCCATACCAATCTTATTAATTGGATCAGTATCAGATCTCTTCCTGCCCACATACCTCCTCATCACCATTCAGAAATGAAATGGTTTCAAGATGATGTTGGTCTTCAAATATTTCAAAAGTAACACACACACACACACACACACACACACCCCACCACCACCACCAAAAAAGAGTCAAATAGGAATTGAAGGGTTAAGCCCACAGACTTTTGTGCCCTCTTTATAAGAATGTGCCACTTCCTTTCATGAGTAGTGCTATTTCAACTTCCAAGCACTTGAAAGAGAATGCCCATCCTTGGAATTTCATATTTATGGAAGTGGGGATTGTGGGTTTTAGCCTGCTGTTTGGCAAGCCCTCAACCCAGATGGGGTTCAGTAATGACTTCTGCAAGGTATTTAATCAGATCCTCATGGAACACATGACTGCCATGTTTAATTATCCCAATTGAATTGAGCATTCAGCTAGCCTGGTTCGCTATCCATGATTATGGTCATGGGTATGAGGGGCAAGTACTCAGACACCCAGGCCTAATTTATTTTATAAATAGTGCTACAGGAGACTCTGCCAGGGTCTGAGAGCTCCATCTGCAGATGCGTATTTATAGTTATTCTCTCCCAACCATCACTAATTCAGTGGAGGCAGATTATTTACTGAAATGCTACCACTCTGAACCCCACTCCAGCACATAGTCTTTCTCACAGATTTCATTGGATGAAGGGAAGGCTGAGAGAGCAGCTATTAAAACCATTGAAACAACAAAACTTCTAACATAAGAACCAAACTGCTGATGGGTATTGATGGCCAGGACATTGGTAGTTTAATCTTTAATTTTGCTCTTTAATAACTCAGCTACAGCTTAGCAGCCACAGGGTATTTAGATGCCAACAGGGCTCATTATTTTTCATTTATTCTAAAAAAAATGTAAGGCTGCTGTGCAAATTTTGGGAGCTCTGGTGGCCTAGTCCCTAAGGCAGCTAACCAGAAGGCTGGCAGTTCAAACACACAAGCCACTCCTTGGAAGGAGGTTGGGCAATCTACTTCTGTAGTGATACCACCTCTGAAACCCAAGGAGGGGTTGCTCTGAGTCGGATCCGACTTGATGGCAGTGCTTGGTGCAAATTTTAGGCAGGTCCCTGATACTAAGGATGGAAACAGATCTCAGTATGTTTGTATCAAAACTTTGATTTTAAGAATTTAAAAGGGTGGTACATTTTCGGATAATAAAATGAGAAGAGAATTTGCAGTTTTTTTTTTTTTTTTTACCATTTAATAACTTGGGTGGAGGTCTCGTGGAATTTATTTTTTTTAAAAAAAGTAATTTAATTTCCTAAATCGTGTGTATTAAAATATAAGCATGTGCCTTTGGGAATCCTGCCCATACCAATGGGCAGGCCCATTTACACCTATAAAATTCATTGACTACTCGTCTATCAGTTTGCTGTTTGTAGTGGCTTGCGTGTGGCTGTGATGTTGGAAACTATGCCACTGGTATTTCAAATACCAGTATAGTTACCGATGGTGAACTGGTTTCAGCAGAGCTTCCAGCTAAAACACACTAGGAAGAAGGGCACGGCATTCTACTTCTGAAAAAGAATTGGCCACTGAAAACTTTATGAATAGCAGTGGAACACTGCGCCGGAAGATGAGCCCCTCATGTTGGAAGACACCCAAGTATGACTGGGGAAGATCTGACTTCTCAGAGTTGAACTTAACAACACAGACAGGGATGGCGTAAAGCTTTTGGGAACTTCATTTGTCGATGTGGGATGACTCAAATGAGAAGCAGTAGCTGCAAACATCGTTTCACACAGTGGCTCAACAATGGGCTCAAACACAGCAATGGTTTGGAGGGTGGGCTGGACAGTATTTTGTTCTGTTGTACACAGGGTTGTGATGAGTTGGTACCAAGTTGATGACAATCATACAACAAAATTCATGAGAAGACAATTTTCTTTGTGCTTAATTGCTATAATTGTAAGGAAACTTGGTTTTGGGGTTAATTTGGAGGTCACAGGTAAGAAATCTAACGCATTCCTTGAGCTTTGGCAGGTCTAGTACCATTTTCCCTCCTGTGGAGCATAAACACATTTACCTCCTACCTGCCTCTGAACAAATGCTGAATCAAATCCATTCAAGTCTACTTTCTTTTCAGTATATCTGATCTGTGTACATTAGAGTTAAGGACATAGTTTTTAATTTGCAAGTGCAAAATCCACAAACATACTCAAATAACTGGAACTTGTTTCTCACCAACCAGTAATTCAAAAGAGCAAAGAGTCTGTAAAAACCTTTATTTATCTCTTCCTCCCATCCCCCATCTCCAACTTGGGAATTCTGAAGAGCAAACTCACTCACTGCTGTCGAATCAGATCCGATTCATAGCGAGCCCTCCTTGGGTTTCCGAGGCGGTCTCTATGGAAGTAGATTGCCCAACCTTCTTCCAAGGGGTGGCTGGTGGGTTTCAACCACCAGCTTTCTGGTTAGCATTCAAATGCCTTAGGCATTACACCACCAAAGCTCTGGCTTAAAATAATGCTGGAATTTCTGAGGCTCTGAGACTATTTTGTAATGGTTCAGTGGTTAAGCCCTTGGCTACTAGCCAAAAGGTCTGTGGTTTGAACCCAACAGCTGCTCCGTGGGAGAAAGACGTGGTAGTCTGTTTCAGTAAAGACTGACAGCCTTGGAAACCCTGGCAGTTCTGCTCTGTCCTATAGATTTGTTATGAGCTGGAATTCACTCAACAGCAATGGGTTTTAGAGGTTAAAACTCAACACACTGGAGTTTTATCTCTTTGGACGGTTGGAAAAAAAGCCTTTCTTGGTGAGGAGGCATGGTGACTGTGGTGGTAGAAGTGGCTTTGGCACAGGTGGTGGTTTGTTTCTAGTGACATGCCTTCTATCTGGTTGGAAATGAGAGTGAGGTTTACTCTGTAAAAGGTGACATTAACAGCTTTTCCCACATTAGAGAATCCATTATTTGGTCTAAATTATATGTCAGTTCTTGCACTGAGCCAGGTTCAAGTTTCTCAGGCCAGTATTTTACACAAAGAACAAGTGGATTTAATATTCAAGTTCAATTATTCAAGTTAAAATAATGTTGTTGACCAGTTAGGGTTCTTTGTGAAGACATTATATGTACCCTTTTTATTCTCCTTTAATTCTTGTCTTTACTTAGTTTGATAAAGACTCTTGGTTAATTATGATCAAAAACTGCATTTTCCTGGGACAGCAGGACAACAGACTCCCAACATTTCAAAAGAAAATTACGAGCAGCAAAAGCAGGACCGTATTGTATGTGCCACCCATCCTTCTATTTAACTTGTATTTTTAATGATAAACCTGCTTTCTGTACATAGACTAGTAGAACAAAAGCCTTCAATATGCTAATTCATTTTAATTGTCACATATTATCATGGCCCTAATACATAAAAGATCACTCCATATGGTTAATTAGAAAAATAAAAAAATCTGCTTGATATTAATTATTCTAAATGAAAATAATTATTTTAGCAGATATATTCCAATATTAATATATTCTCAGGAAGACCATATAGCAAGTCACATGTTTACTTAAGGGGTACATTTTGTGGTTAACAGAACGTTCACCAGGATGCTAAATAGCTCAAAACTACACATAGTATGGGAGCATGACTGTGATTTTTCTATGGCTTGGTGTTGACTGGAAACGTGTTTGAAAAATGTTTATAGTCCAAAAGCCATTTCACCATGCTATTTGGCAAATGGAAGCTCTGATGATACTCTGTTATCACAGGCAAGACATACTTATGGAAAAGTGTCTGAAGAACATGCAGTCCTTCCCTTCCTCTGAAGTTTAGGTCTTATCTTTTGGGTCAAATCTTTCCCCCCATATCAAAAACTTCGCCAATTCTGTGGGCTCTCCTCCAAAATACATTCCTGAGTGATTCATCTACTTTTCCCCATCTTCACTGCCTTGGCAGGGACCATGCCGACACCGTCTCATACTGCTCTTTCCCTTATACCAGGGATTGGCAAAGTATGCTTGTAGCCTATTTTTTGTACAGCTTGCAAGTTAAGAATGGATCTTTCATACTTAAAGGGTAGTAAATAAAAATGAGAATATGTGAGACAGCAGATGACTGTTAAAAGTCTAAAATATTTTCTGTCTGTCCTTTATAGAAAAAGTGTGTATAGACTCCTGCCCTACACAATCCATTTTCCTATAAAAATCAGGATAATCCTTTTTAAATATAAATATTATGCTACTGTCCTGCTTCAACAATTTCCTCTTGAACTTAGAACAAAACCCAAATGCTGTCCTTAATGATGTGGGTTTTGTTTCTTCAAATTCACTTCCTATCACTTTCCCCTCTACTACCCATTTTCTATATATCCTGCTTTCCCAGATTCCTTGAATATGCTGAACTCTGGGGCCCTTGAATTCCATGTTTACTTTACCTGGAACATTTTCCCATCTTCTCATGGCTTGCTCTTTCTCAAACTTCGCAAGTCCTCTACTGATGGAGGGCTCCCCAATCACCCTGACCAGGTCTCAATTCCTTATATTTTAAAAGAGATAGATTACAGTACCTACCTTATAGAGTTGCTATGTAGATAATAGGGAGCTCTGGTAGTGTAGTGCCTAAGGCACTTGACTGCTAACCAGAAGGCTTGAGGTTCAAACCCACCAGCCACTCCTCAGAAGGTTGGGTAATCTACACAACAACAACAACATGTAGATAATAAAGGGGTAAGAATAGTGCTTGGAACATAGAACTGTGAGCCTGAGAGTTCTAGTAGCCTCCAGGAAAATCTTTAACCAGAAACCTTTTAGTGTCAGCAATACTAACAGGACTTTTGGAATTCTAAACACTCCTTAGAGCCTTTATCTGCCCTCCAGTCTCAGCAGGTATCAAGGAACTTCCTCCGAACTCAGCACGCATCACAAAAGCCATCCGGATTCAGCACGTGTCGGAGATTTGCTCGACTCCTGAAAGTCTCCCACATACCTGAGCCGCATCCTCCCTAGATAATATTTTCCTAAGTGAACTTTGGAGCCGGGGGGTTTCTTTACGTCCCCCAACATCTTAGATCACTGCCCTAGATCCCTTAGCAACAACCAATCATCTGTACCCTCTTGCCCTGGTGCTGCCCCTCCCCATATTGTTCCATAAATTTGTGAGAATACCGGAGCACGGGGTCTTTTGCTTAAACCACTGACCTGGTAAGAGCAAAGACCCTAACTTAAGTTAGCTAATAAACTTTCCTATTGCATTTGCATTGTCGTGTGTTAGCATATTCCTCTCCGAGCATCTCCTTCATAACCTGAGCACAACAGAACAATTAAGAAAAATGTCAGCTACTGTAATGATTATTTAAGGGAGCCCTCCCAGGCACTCTTTTACATTTTGAAGAGATCTTACACCTTCCCATATTAGACTTCTGAGTTCCATGGAGATATGGCATGATGGGTTTCGATCACTTTTGGATCCTGTTCCTGGTACACAGTGAAAGGAGAGAACGGGAGAGATCTTTAATGTTCTGACTCTGAAAAACTGCATCATTGGGTGCATTTTGGAGGTGTGTCTGTGTCTTTCATAGAAGGAAGCTCCATGTTACATCTAAAGCTATATATACTTCTATAGAACACTAAGGATTTTCTTCAAACATAAGAAATTCCTTTCAGGGAAAATTCTAGGAAAAACTTTGTTTCCTATCAATTCTAGATACAGTTTCTGCTCTCAGAAGGTCAAAAATTATGTGCCTTGCTGTTTCCCTCCCCACTTCTTTCTTATGTCTTCTTTCTTATGTGAGTTTGTTTTTTGGTTTGGCTTCCTGATTATTTTCAAATCCCTACTATTTTATTGAAGTCCTACTATTTTAGGAGCTCTGGTGGTGCTGTGGTTAAAGCAATGGGCTGCTAAAGAAAAGGTCAGCAGTTTGGACCCACCAGCTGCTCCATGGGAGAAAGATGAGGCTGTGTGCTTCTATAAAGATTTACAGCGTTGGAAATCCTATGGGGCAGTTCTACTCTGTCCTAAAGGGTTGCCATGAGTTGTAATTGACTTGATAGCAGTCAATTTACTTATTTATTGTAAAGGAGTTCTGGTGCTGTAGTGATAAGGCACTTGACTACTAACTGGAAGGTCAGTGGTTCAAACCCACCACCCCTCTGCAGAAGGAAGATGGGGCAATCTACTTCCTTAAGAGATTTACAGCCTGGGAAACCCAAATGGGGGTCGCTATGAGTCAGAAATGACTCAATGGCAGTGAGTTTGTTTTCTTTTTGGTTTATTTATTGTAAAGCTATTTTATTTATTGTATTATTTATTGTAAGCAACATCAAATTTTTTGTTCAATAAGATGACAGTTTTTTAAAAAACCGCAAGGGGCAACTCATTATTACTTAAACTGAGTCTCACTTTACTTTTTTATAAAATGGGATCCCATCGCCTACCTGTTAAGATTACTGTGAGGGTAAACGAAATTAATGAAAAGACAATAATGTTGGGCACACAGTTGGTATTAATAAATCCTAGTTACTTTTCACTTAAATCAGTTTGGGACTGTGTAAGTCTATAAGAAGGTAGCTAAACAGTATTTAATACAGCTCAAGATCCTAAATAACCTGAACTAAATTTATATGCATTTAGATTGTTGACACTCTTAGACCACAAAAAATTTACATCCATCTGATAACACCATTACTTATGTGGACTTCTTTTAAACATTTATTAAAAAAGCAAAATGTATGTTCATCTCAAATATAACAGTTAAAAATGGTAAAGCAATACAAACAACTTGTGTACTAGCAGCATCCAATTGTTAGAATTTCCCCTCCCCACTCCCCAGTCTATTTCTGGCAAGCCAAGTCTTTTCTGAGCTTGCTGTTATCTACCTTTCTCATCATAGTGCAGATGATACCAAATTTTATAAAATTAACAATTTAAGGTTAAATAAGCTTAAATAAGGGTGTTAAATACAAGACACTTCATCAAAGCTTCTGTACAAAGATAAACAAATTTAGCATTGTACAAGTGATCCAGCTGGCTCACAGCACACAGGAAGGTTCTAGTAATTAAGCAGATTTACTCTTTTTTTCAGCAGAGCATTAACTATACAAAAGTGAACTAAGAGTTGAAGAGACTACTCAGTGAGCCATTTACAAGGCATATGTATCTTTTTCTCTTTTTTTAATCAGAACCCTGTTAATATTCAGGCACCATTTGTTCCTGCAAATAAATAAGTCTCTAAAGTAACTGCATTCGAACTAGTGTTAAACCAATCATTTTTTCTTTCTCCCCCAAACACAGCTTTTCAAACTATTTACTATGCCTCCATTCTTATTGCTATGACCATGTGGCTGTGGAAATAAACTACTGTACATACAAAAAAATAGAGCACCTTTAACATTAAAGTATATGTCTGATTATTTGCTTTTAAGTTTATTTTACAATACTAAAGCCCAAACTATGGTCAATTGCTTTAACATCTCTACCAAGTCACCTGATATACGGGAAATAAAACCCAACTACCTTCCCTCTTGAGGTAAGCCCCAGTCAGAGCACCATTTTAGTAAAATCTAAAAGGAAAACGTCCCCACCAACCCAGGGGTTGACATTTGTCTTTACACCAGGAGTTACATTCATTCATCTTCACATCAGCATTGTTCTCTGCTCTCACAAGGGGCCACCAAGTAGGAATCGAGGCTCCAGATCTTGCTAGGATGAATGGTGCTGGACAGAGTGGAAGAGCAAACACATCTATGACTGATTGAAAGCAGTGAGAAATCATACTTTCGTGATTTCGCAGGGACTACAGGCATTCTCAGAGTTGTCCCTTGATGGAGTATGAATCGGTTAGGATTTTTTGTCAATGGTGTTGAAAAACCATTCTGTGAATTTCCGCAGCTGAGCTGTTGCTGTTTGGGACTCCTCCTGCAGCCGCATGTTATCTTGTCTCAAATGCTGAACTTCCGCTTGGAGAACTGCCTTGTCCTGTTTTTCCTGGTGGCAGAGGAAACAAACTGAGTCGTGAATGTAACTGACAAGTCTCTCTTCCTAAGCCCTTATTTAGCCTCAGTTAGGTGCCTTCTGCCAATGAGAAAAGTGATGGGGGTCAACACCACCACCCATTCCCTCCATTCATTTTAGTTGGCTTCTAATTGGTATCAACATGGCTGTTATATGAGGGCTATGATCACAGTTTACATTATCCTCTACCTAAAAACTGTAGTGAGATTACAATAAAAAGTAAGAATAATATTTTGTACAATGCTACAAATTTAAGAGTCTTTAAAAAATGCAGAACTTTCCACATTTTATTTACTGTGCAAATTAATCAACATAGCTATTAAGTATGCTTATAATGAAATAAGCACTTAGACCCTTCATTCCACCTGAAGCTTTTCAGCTATATTTTGTTTCTATAATAATGACCTTACAAGTTTGTCACTATGAACTATGCACAACACAATGCCAGTTTCAGTTCACCAGGGATGTCTTTCCATATACAGAGAAAGGAGGCTCATCCTCAGAGTGCCACCATCAGAAATGTTTTAATGGGATCTGACCTGACTGCTGATCCCCACAGGGGCCCTTCCAGGCCTGAAACTCAGCCACTTTGTGGGGTCTGTTTCCAGTGACCATTGGCTCTTCAGGAAATCCTTGGCCTGTGGGGCACCACTATCAAGGTTTCTCCTATTTCTTTCTTGCTTCCTCCCTAGTATCACCTGCCTTATCACTGGACTAGAAAACAAGTCCAAAGAGGGAGGCTTGAATTAGAACTGGTAACAGATTCCCTGTAAGGACATCAGACTAACCCTATCTGCCACATAGCTGGACTTTTCCTTAGTCACTGTAAGCAGTTCATGCTCCTTCTTCATTCCCAGGACTCTCATTCCAGTCTGGCTCAGACATCCCTACTGTGACCCCATTGCTTATCTCTTCACACCCTTAGACCCTCTGACTGAGACCTATGAAACTCACATCCTGCCACTAACACCACCTCTGTTTTTAGTCTTTTATGAGACCTCATATTCTTGTTCTAAATGACCCTACATTCCCAGAGGACATTGCCTCCCCAGTAGCCCTCAGTGCTGGCTCTTTTTCTTCTACAGCCCAAAGAACACAGGGCTGGAGGTGGGGCTGCTGAACTCCTTGTTCCTTACTGCTTAGCCCAGATTATTGTTCCTCCCTAAAAAGCCAACTTCTTGGAAACATATGCCCTTAGGCTTAAGACCTGTTAGTCTCCTCATCCAGAATGAACCAATCTGTCTTGGAAAACATACAGCAAGATTGCTCCTTAGGAGTGAAAATGGCCAGAGTTTGTCTCTTGTATGTTAGTCATGTTATCAGAAGGTGCCAGTCCACCAGAAGGATAGCGTGCTTGGTAAAGTAGAGGGTCAGAGAAAAAGAGGAAGACCCTCAACAAGATGAATTGACAGGACTTCCAGGCCCAGAGCTGGGAAAGTCCCAGGCAAACTGGGACGGCTGGTCATTTTCTGTCCAGCTGTAGGTATAGACTAGGGCTTAGCCAGGAAAGCAAGACAGAGGAGAAAGACAAGGACACTTGGGTCAGCACGTGGATGGAGAGTCATTATGGAGGTTGCTGATGGCTACAACATTATGGAGGTTGCAGTGGCTACAACAATGGGCTCAAGAATGGCAATAATTGTGAAGAAGGTGCAGGACCAGGTATGTTTCATTCTGTCATATATAGGGTCATTATGAGTCAGATCCAGCTCAACAGCACCTAACAACAGCCTCCTCATTGAAATTATCACTGTATCCCCAGTTCCTGACATCACCAATGGAAGATGCTAGTGCCTGGTTCACTCTCCCATCCATCTTGTTATTTTTCCTGACCATTTCAGCTCCACTAAGATGTTCCATTCAGCAATCTGGACATGCAGCCTCATGTCCTCACAACAATCTTAAAACCTACCCTCCTCAGTGCCCACTCCCATGGCTGTATCCCATCCTGCCATTCCTACTAACTGTGTACCCTCCTAAAGCTGTCTTAGGCTCCTACTTCCTGACTACTATCTCCTGTTTTTTAAAATAATTTTTCCAGAATCCACTCCCTCCAATAACAGTCTAACCCACTATTCTGACATTATTTTCACTGGCCTTAGCAACCTCCATAATGACTCTCCATCCACGTGCTGACCCAAGTGTCCTTGTCTCTCTCCTTTCTCTTGCTTTCTTGGCTAAGCCCTAGTCTATATGTACAACTGGACAGAAGATGACCAGCCATCCCAGTTTGCCTGGGACTTTCCCAGCTCTAGGCCTGGAAGTCCTGTTCTCCTAGAAACCTTTCATTTCTGGGCAAACAAGGACAGTTGGTCATCCAAACCAAAGAAAATAATCTAACTCTGCTGAGAGATCTCACTTTATCCTATGCCACATACTTCCAATGCACCTTCAGCCTTGATTGGCAATGATAACAAACACAGCTAGTCAGTGTAGCTTCTACACAACAATGTATTTCATACTTTATTCTCTATCCCCTTGTATTCTTTCCTACTGTTCATTGCATGTGACTGAGAAAAGGAGAAACAATCAGAGAACTAGGCCAGGTGATCTCTGTATGGACTGTGGGGAGTACAGATGTACATGTGTGCACAGATAGACACCTGAACACTCCACTCCACCTCTAGTAACTGTGTATGGCCTGTTCTTCCCCTAGTTAAGACTGCCTCCCCTCCTTGCATCCTACATCCCAACCCTTTTGCCTGTCTAGAAATCACCCTCTTTCTCTTCACCCCCATCATTATTCTTTCCCAACCAGATTATTTCCACCAGCTGTAATCTCTCCTCTTTAAAAACAAACAAAACAATGTAACACAGCTTTTCTCTTGACCTCCTTCCCTCCCTGCCCCATCACCCTCCAGCTACTGAAGTCCAATTCCCTTTCTTAGGAGAGCAGAACTAAGGCTCAAAAGAGTTATCTACACTACCCCCTCTTCAATTTCTCTTCTCCTGATCCCTCCTGAATCCACTCCTCAGATCTCTTTTGATATTTTGTTTTTTAGTGTCACCAACTATTTCCATGTTTTTTAATCTATCAGTCAGTTCTTTTAGGAGCATTTGACAGAGCTCATCTCTTGCCTCCTGTTAAAAGCACTTTCTTCACATACAGAATGCTCTTAATGGCATCTCCTAACTCACTGGCTGCTCATTCTAGTTTTCTTTGCTAGACTGTCCTCTTCTTCCTGACACCGGAGCACCACAAAGGCTCAGACTGTGGGCCTCTCTTCCTGAAGCCTCCAACCTGACCTCTCCGCTTTCCCTCCTCTGACACCCTAAGCCTGCTCTGCCACAATACCTCCCATCTGAGGAGATGCCACCACCATTCACTCAGCTGTTCAGGCCAAAAATCTAGTCTCTTTGGTTGTACTCACATCTCATACCCAAACCATCAGCAAGTCTCAAGGCTACTTCTCACCATTCCCAACATCCTTCTTGCCTGGACTATGGCAAGAACTTCCTTGTCAGTCACCTTCCTCCTTTCTTGTCCCACATCATCCACCACCTATTAACCAGAAAGCAGCTGAAGTGATTGTTTAAAATCATATATCAAAGCATGATTATCTCTTGCTCCAGACTTCCCATTAGCTTCCAATCTATTTGGAACAAAATCCAAAGTCCTTCCCTAGTCTGCCTCTGCACCTTGTCTGCCTCCTTCCCACTGTCCTCCAGTGCCCCACTCCAGACACACTGGGCTTCTGAACATAATCAAACTCACTTCTGCCTCAGTGCTTCCACCAGCTCTTCATCCATGCTGGACCACTCTTGTTGCTTTATATTTGTATCCCTGGTTCCATGCTTTATTTATTTGTCTGCTCAATCAGATGTCACTGTCTCAGAAAGGCCTTCCCTTCCCTGTCTCTCCCACTGAGTCACATACTATCCTCCTTACCCTACTTTTTTTTTTTTTCTTTGTCACATTTATCACTCTTGGCATTATTATCTTTATTAGCCATAGCCACCATGAGGGCAGAGTTGCCTTATGTTTTTAATGCCTAGAAATCTGTAACAGGTTCTCAGTAATTAATTTTGGAATGAGTAAGTGGGTAACTCCTACATGAGTTACCTACATAGGTACTCTCTTTTTGTAACGACCAAACTAAGACACATGACTAGTTCTTCACTTGGTTTTCTCTTCTTCCCTGGAGTCTAGTGCAAGTAGTATCTCTCTTCTTCCCTAAAGCTCATCCTACTGCCTGCCCCTGGGCTCCACCCTTCCTGTCTTCTCTAGGACCCCACACTTAATTATCACCCTCTTCCTGCTGCATCCCCAACATGGTCTCCTGATGAGCTCTTCCTTCCTCTAGTCTCATCCCCAATCTAGCATTCAGATCTGCATATGTGAATTATTATCATCCTTCCATAGTTGCGTCTTACTTTCAGTCTCAAATATAGTATGCTTTATAGTATGATCTGTTTTCTTGTCCAGCTTCATCTCTTGGAGTCCTCATCTACATCCCTGATGTCTCAGCTGTGCTAAATGATGGCACTGCAACTCCCCAACCAAATGCTGAACAGGAGGTCCCCCCACCCCCGCCTGGAATGTGGTCTTCCTCAGGTTGACCTTTATTCATCTTTGGCTGGGCACTGTGCCTGCATCTAGCAAAGCAATCTTCATACCAATGAAAGGGCATTTCCACCTGTCACCCAGTACGTGGTGAATCATCTGAGGCAGGGAATGATTCTTGATGTAGTTCCAGAGTCTAGCACTGTACAGATGATATACCAAGAGCTCAGCAAATGTTTGTGCAATGAATTATTTAATTTATTTTGAGGGCAACTTGCATGGGCTGATGTGTGGAGTAGAAGTCCTGAGCGTCTTGGTGCTGACTCAACAGAAGCACAGCATTAGGGGGACACCAGGCTTTCTGGCAGCAAACTCCTCTCAGGTCAGCTCCTATATGCTTGGTACAATTGCTAACTCTCTGAATCAAAAACTACTAGCTTGCTGTGTTTTGACCTTGCACTGAAGACTGGCCACACAGAGGGCATGTCTCAGTTATAGTCCTGTCCACTGTGATCCTCTTGTCACCTAAAATGAAATATATTAGTTACAGTCTAGAAAATGGAAACAGATCTCAGGAGTTCTCCTGTCTGCTGAATGTCTGGTTTTGTTTTGGGAGTTATCTTTTTTAGTCTTTTCTTTTTTATTTGTAATAGTTAAAAGAGAGTGACAGTAATAAGGAAAGCGTCTGATTATGGACTTCCAATAGACTGCTTTACCTTCCGAAGGTCAGTCTGCAGTTGTCGGAGAATTAACTCCAGCTGATTGACTTTGCCAGTCAGTGTTGATGGTGATTGCTCCCTGGTAAATAAGGATGGAATTAGAAAGACTCAATGGAGTTGAAGTCAAGACATTTCATTCAGGTTTTTTGTTTGTTTTCACTTAAAATTATTTCATGTGCAAGGAAATAAATATTATGTCAGATTGAAAAAGTATAGATATTATTGCTTTGGTAGAAAATTCTTTCCAGGTCTCTATTGATTTTAAAAGGGATTTAGAATCTCTATGAAATATGGGTTGGTGGGGAAACAAAAGATAGACTACTTAAATGAGTTTAGCCAACCAAGACAAGCTAGACCAGAATGAAGTCCTGGGAACCAAATACAAGCTTCCATTCTCCCAATTTGCCTTTCCTTGTCATGAAATGATCATGAAGCTGATTACCAAGGTAAACATGCAGGTTAATTCAAGGTCATATACAGGTTGGAGTTAGGAATGGATGACACTGAATCTATATTTCATGGGGGATAAATATGTCATGAATTTAGGAGAAAAAGAAGGTTCATTTCTGAGGCACTTCAGCAGACAGCACAAACCAGGGTCAAGGACTAGGGGTTGTGAATCATGAAGGGAAATGTGCCATGGCCAGATCAGCATGCATGGCAGCAGAGGCAGATGGTGACTTGGCAAGTGGAGGGCTGAGATCAGCAAGGTGTATCTGCCTGGTGCCGTTATAGTAATTAGGTGGCAGACACAGATTCCAAGGACTTTACCCCTCCCCTCTGTGAGTGCAGTTCTACCTTCCTGAGCAAGGCACTGGTAGCAGCTCCTCAACCTGTACCAGCAGGCAGAGCCGGCCCATGGGGTGCAGCAGTCATGCTTGGCATGGGACTACATGTCTGGCAGGCAGGGTGGAAGTAGAGTCAGCCCGACTCAGCTTCTCCTATGGGTTCTGAGGGTTGGGGTTAACACCCATAGGTGGGCATGGTCTCCTGGGCTGGCTGGGGTAAGCTAAGTAAATGTTAGTTACAGGTGCTTGGGATGGGGGAGTGAGGGGAGCACAGAGGTTCACATACCCAGTGGTGTCCAGGAAATCCTTCCCATTGCCTGGGTCTACACATAAGGGTAGCTCCTGAGCCCCTTCCAAGTCCTGCATGTGCTGCATGTCTGTCAATGTACAGAAGGAGGCCACTCTCTGGTCTGGGCAGGGGAGAAACACACATAGAAAGGGAGTTCAGTAAAGCCCACCACAATGCTTCTTAGTGGAAATGAGTTTAGTAGCTAAATAAAATCTTTCCCCCCTCCAACTCAGTTATTGCCCTGTTTAAAACAAAACAAAGGAAAACAAACTCAGGCAAGCTACCAACAATCAGAAAGCATGAAGATTGGCTGTCTTTCCTGGCTGTATGGCATACACACATCACAGCTATGAGGACAACTAGCAGATCTTATATTTGCTAGAGCCAATATGCTTTCTTCTTTCCCCATCCCAAGAAATGCCCAAGCTGCCAGTTTTACATGAAATAACCACGCTGGATGATGAGTTGATTAACAATAACCAGGAGATGGACCTTTCCTCAAGTTCTACCCAAACCCAGAGAACATTCTGGAAACAGAAAGCCAAAACATTTTTTTTTTTGCATTCCCAAGCCCCAGAACTTAGGTAACCATGCAGACGTGCAGACATGAAATACAGAGGAAAGTTTACAAAGTATCAAGAGCCAGAGATCAACCCCAGACAGTCACCTAGATAGGACGTGTGGTGACAGAGCAGCCCATGTTCTTCATCTGAGTCAAGACCTGAAAGAAGATTTAGAATTTTCCTATGAACATAAATATCTCTCTGTACCTGAGAAACTCTGGAGCCAAGTTTCTGGGTCAAGAAATGATGTCATGTGAAAATACAGTTATGTGTATATGTATGTGTGTGTGTACATGTGCATACTCTGAAGAGTCAATTTCAAGTAATGCCCAACAATGTGGTTAGATTACGCCTCTCATGTTTAACTGTCTTGGCTGGGTGCATGGTTTTAGTGTACAACAAAGATACGTGGCACACCACATGCACGCAAATCCAACCATAAACATATGCCACAATTTGGGGTTTATTTATATCACTCACTCTAAGATGTTTCACTCTAAGAACATGAAGATAGTGGTAGTGAGGGAGATTAGCTAAGTACTCTCACTAGAAACCCTTAAAGGAAGATCTAAAGGGCACAGTATTTATAGCAAAAGGAATAATGATCAGTATGACTACAATGCCTTATCTTAGCACACGGCTATTTCTATTCTTGGCACCAGAACTTCATAGTCAGTGCTTCAAAAACTAAGTAGGAAAAGAAATACAACATTCTTCAGAATAGGTACTGAATTGGCACAGTTCTGGAGACTAAGCACTGACACAAAATATTGGCCCAGAAATGCAGAATGGTATGCAGAAAAGGGTTATGTTTCAAACAATGTGAAAGTGAGAATTGGGAATATATCTAATCCACTTTCTCCTGTCCCCTAATGCCTCTCTCCTTGGTTTCTGAGTGCATACATGCACTTCCAGCTGGAATCTGAGGGGAAAAAAAAAAAAAAAGTGTATTAATGCTGCTGCAGTCTTTTTTATATGATTTGATTAATGGCAGATAAAATGCATTTGTGTCCATGTCACTGGTGCTCTGTTCTTAATTTATCCCATTCTCTTTCCCTCTAGCTGCTGGGTGAGCTGCCTAACGAGGCTACCTGCTTGTTTGGTTTATGGAGGGTCATGCACTTTAGTTAATTAAAAAGGATAGCAATGCTGAAGTCTTCCAGGAGCATTTAAAAAAATATATAGGGCTGTAAAGTCTTGGGCATGGTGATGGAGATACAACTGGTCTCCCAATAAAGGTCTAAGGACCTCCTGAAAGTACTGCAGAGGCCTCACTGAGCTACTATCCCAATGCAAGTTCTCCAGTCTCCTTCTCTAACACTCACAACAGGAAGCATATGTCCTCCAACCCCTATTTCCATAAAGCTTAAGAATATCCTCCTCCACTCTTTTAAAATCTCCTAAGAGATGATGAGCATCCTGTAACTAACCATTCCTGAGAGACAATCATGCTACCAGTTAGGTACTGAGTAGTAGGGTTTTGCATACAATAGAATCTTTTGTAATTTAATTAAGATTAATGGCATAATTTTGTCATCGCCAAAATTAAATAAGGATATTTCTCTTCATGATATGCTGTGACTGACAGAGGCAGGAATAATGGGGAATGCTGGCTGGGGAGTAGCTCTTAGGGCTGGGTGGCAAGATCTGGGCTTTGGCAGTGCCCAAGGGCTGCAAATAATGAAACATGACACACTTTTTTTTTTTTTAATCGCTTTCAGATTCATTTTTATTCCTCAATGTATTTAACTGAAGATGAAAAAGAAATGTCAAAAGAAAATGATAGCTTTTCTCACTTTTAAAAGCACTCCATGGAGTCATTTTATGCAACCCAGTGATGGTATGGCTATAATTCTATCTTTCTTAAGATATATGGATACATGGTCAAGTCTAAATACCTAGATGAAAACATCTCAGCTTGCTTTATATCCATTTTTCCTTAATCGATAAAATACCCACATATTTGACAAAAAGAGAAATTCCTTCTGGCAGCCATTCAGACATTCCTTGGGGAGAAACAAGGTCCTAATGGTCAGGAGGCAAGAAGCCAAAAATAGAGTTCTGCCAGCAATGTAGTTTTACAAAGAAGGCTTAGAATTTAAAAAGCCTGGAGGGGAAGAGGGGAATGGTTTGAGATGCAAACAGAATGCTACTTGATGAAATAGAGACACTACTTTATGAAATAGCTAATCTTAGTGCCAGCTTCCAGTCAGTGGAAGCTTTTTATTCCTCCACAGCTTATTTCTGTGATGATAAATATTCAGTAACTAAATAATTATTACATTGAGACAAATGGTCCATAAGGGAGATGTGGGAATATGACCTTAATCATTAATACAGGGAAGTTACAACCACACAAACTGCACACAGGCCACCTGTATCATTTTTCTCTCCCATTCTTTGCCTGTGAATGCTAACCTGTATAATGTGGGACATAAGGTGTGGTTTATACATTAAATAAGTTATCCCTTCAAATAATCTTTTTTTTTAAATCCTCATTTCAGTATCAGCTTCTTATTCATATCAAAGGGGTGATAATGCATTTAGCTCTAAACAAAAGAATAAACAGTCAACAGACCATGTCAATGTAGAACTAAGAAGGCAAAACAGTTACATACAAGTAACTCCCTTTAACTCACTAAGCTGCCAGGAGCATTGTTGGGGAATTGTATGATCAAGTCTGGGTCTGGTCAGAATGAATGTTCTGATCAATTAGTCATGTCTACCAAGGGAGTGGAGTAGCAGAACAGCACATGACCCAGATATTTGCCATCAGGACACACAAGCATGAGGACAGAGTCAACTAAACCTATTTTCACAAAGTTTTTCTCCTACATCTTTGTTACAACTGCCAATGAAAGAAAGCCGCAGTTTTGCAGTTACAGGAAGGAAAAAGGAAAGATTCTGATTTTGACAACTGCTTGGTGAACTGCAGAAATCAAGTGAGCTGGCTGACTTGATTAACTACCACAAAAGAAAAAATAACAAGGTTACACTGTACTTTCAACATAGTTTAGGTCTTTTGTAGTCCATGATGAACGCAGGAAAGTAGAAAGATTAACAGCTCTTTGCCTAATGAATAGAGAAAAGCTTTGCCATTATTCTGTACTTAAGATACAACCATTGGGGCTTGAAACAGTTTTAATTTCTTACTTTTGAGCTAATTTAAGTTCATTCACTAAATTAAATTTGGCTTTGTATTTTTCATCTATGTAGTATTCCTTTTTCTTTAAGCTAATTCTATTTCCATTAAGATAACACAGTATGTCACATTTTTGTTTGAGTTTTGTTTATGTTTATACAGACACACACACACAAATTTATAATAACTACCATGACCCTAACATTAAACTGACACTTCAGAATTGAAAATGTCAGAAAACCAGTACACTGTCTCTTCATAGGGGCTCTGGTGGTGTAGTGCCTAAGACGTTTAACTGCTAACCAGAAGGCTGGTGGTCAAACCCACCAGCTGCTCCTTGGAAGGAAGATTGGGGAATCTACTTCTGTAGTGACATCTCCTTGGAAACTCAAGGAGGGGCTGCTATGAGTCAGATCCCACTTGACAGCAGAGTTTTTTTTTTTTTTTTTTTTGTCTCTTCATAAACATTTATGCTTATTATTCTGTTTAAGAAACCAAGGGCATGTGGAAAATCATTAATTAAAAGTATATAACTTCTACTTTTTTTGAAGGCACACTTCAGTGGACCATTTCATTCCTCCAGTGGGTCCTGATGACTGGGTTGTTTCCTCTGCACATGTCTCACAGTCACTCACACACAAATACACACATACTCACATGCCGAGACAGCTCTGGGAAGAGCATGGCTGCTGTCATTAATGGGGAGAGCTGAAATCTAGAGGAATAAAGGTCTTCATAGCCTACATGCCTTATGCTGTGGATGACATTCAAGTTAGAACCTCTGATCATCAATTTTTAATTTTACCTTTTAAGCTTGTCTTCATTTAAAATACCAGCCATTCAATAAGCACTCAAGAACATAACAATTATCTACTTCTGATATTCTGATAAACAAGAATTATTTTAAATCCTACAATTTTAAAAGATTCCACTCTCTTTCCCCTGCTTCACTGTTTGCTCACAGCCAAGCTTTCTCGTTGCATTTGTTCTCTTTACCATACTTGAAACCAAACCAAAACCAAAACCAAACTCACTGCTGTGGAGTTGGATCTGACTCATAGTGACCCCTCCTTGGGTTTCTGAGGTGGTATCACTACAGAAGTAGATTGTCCAACCTGCCTTCTGAGGAGTAGCTGGTGAGTTTGAACCACCAGCCTTCTAGTTAGCAGTCAAATGCCTTAGGCACTATGCTACCAGAGATGCATTATTAGGTATCCTTGAATCATACTGAAAGTGTAACAAAGTGATTGATGTATTAGACATACCATGCATCTTATGACATAAAATGTAAAGTCTGAAATGTAACCCAGCCACTTTTCCAAACTGGTGTCCTTCATGAACTCTCTCTCAGTTGATTGTAATAGTACAAGGGCAGTTGGGATCACAGGTTCCAATGAGGTGTGGGATACCACATTTCCCTTATCTTCTCCCTCATTAGACCTATGAAGGATTTTTCAATGTTTTGAACATTCAGTATTTTTGGGCAGAGTTTGGTTAGTTTGGTTATTAATTAATTAATGATTAATACTGCTGTATAAAATTCCTCTAGTGGAAGAAGTGGAAGCTTTTTAAGTCTTTGGAATAATTTCCTGTGACCAAACTCTTACAAATTAGATTTCTGGTGAAAAGGGTGCATATATTTTTCTGGCTTTAGTTACATAATACCACACAGCTTGAAAAAATAAGAGGAATCATTTTATAATTTTTATAATAATATCAGCTATGAATATTCTTTGTAGCTTCCTAGAGCTATGCATTATTTTTCATATTCAACATGTGTATGCTGATAGTTCATCATAATTTAAATTTGTATGTCTGGTTGAATATTTTTCAAATATTTATTGTGTTTATGTTTTTATTTTGTGAACTATGTATTCAGATGCCTTGACCACTTGTTTACCATGGGTTTGCTGTTTTTGCTGATAAGTTCCTTTATGTATGTTAGAATCATGGTTTCTTAACTATCATTATTATTACAAATCTCTTTATTACTAACACAGTGGACAACTGTCTGTAAAGATGGCAGCCAGCAATTCCTCCCATCACATGTGCACAGGCCACTTCTCCCATCAATTGATGCAGTTTATTTACCCATCCTTAATTTGTGGCTGGCCTTGTGATTTGCTTTAATCAGTAGAGTGTGTGGAAATAACATTATTGAACTTTGAATACCAGGCCTTACAAGACCTTGTAGCTTCTGCTTTTGCTCTTCTGGTTTTCTAAGCCACTGTGTAAAGAAGAACAATAACCTTGCTGAAGATGGAGGTCCAATCAGACCATAGTTGTTCCCTCTTCCCTAGTCACAGACATATGAGTGAAGTCACTTGAGTCCCAGCTGAACTCTGGTTGAATACTGCTGCATGAATGAATCCTGCTATACCATATGGTGCAGAAGAACCACCCAACTGACACTAGTCAGTCAACAGAATCCTAAGAAATAATAAACTGTTGTGTTTTCAGCCATAAATTTTGGAGATGTTTGTTTTACAGTAATACCAAAAACAAAACAAAACAAAACAAAAAAACAAACTCACTGCCATCAAGTCGATTCCAACTCATAGTGACCCACATTGTGTTTTAAAGGCTATATATCTTTATGGAAGCAGACTATGTCATCTTTCTATGGACATAAATCACTAAAAAACCCAAAAACCTATCAACACTTTGAAATGATGCTTATGAAATATAAAACATTATTGAAATACTTTCCATAGCTACTTTTCGTTTTGATCTTTCATAATTCTAGATATAGAAGCATATTTATAATTTCATTTTAATTTCCCGTATTTATTTCTTATTTCTTTTTCACTGCTTGTGTAAATGGCCAGAGACGCTAGTAAAGAATTAAAGGATATAGGCTCAAAGAACACCTTTGTTTATTTTCTGGATGTTGTTGTTGTTGTTATGTGCCGTTGAGTCAGACCTGACCCATAGCAACCCCTCCTTGGGTTTCCAGGGCAGTATCACTACGGAAGTAGATTGCCCCATCTTCCTTCCGGGGAGTGGCTGGTGGATTTGATCCGCCGGCCTTCTGGTTAGCAGTCAAGTGCCTTAGCCACTACGCTACCAGAGCTCCCTTCTGGATGTTAGGGATCTGTTTATATATACTGTCCCATTCAGTATTACACAATTATTTTGAATAAAGTAATTGTCAGGCTATGAAGGTATCACTCAAACCTTAATTTTGACCAGAAATAGGTCCTAATGCTATTAGATATGCGTTGTTTTTTTTTTTCTGAGAAATTTATGTAACTGTTAATTTCTTCATATATTGTAAATTATAATTAATGTTTAAAAAATCAAACAAGTTTAGTATTCTTAGATTAAACTGTCACCAATTATAATGAATCTTTTTAATTCACTACTGAATTTCATCTAAGCTGTCTCACATCAGTATTCATGACTGAGACTGTATTATGACCATCCTTTTTTGGGGGGAGGATATTATTATCAGGAAAAAATTCTAATATGAAATAAGGCTGCTACTGAATTACAAGAAACACTTGTTCTTTGAAACTTTGAGACAATTAACTGTAAACTTAAATAGTTTCAGGTGCTATTTGGGAGTTGGGGATATTCTTGGATGGCTTCTTCAATGCTTTCCATACTGTAGCTTTCAACTGGTATGTTTTTTATTTCCATTTTCATTTAAGAAGTATCCAATTATCTTATCTATCAAGTTCACTCCTATATATCTACTTAGGAGCTCTGTAGTGTGGTGCCTAAGGCACTCGCCTGCTAACCAGAAGGCTGGCAGTTCAAACCCACCCCACTCCTTGGAAGGACGGTTGGGCAATCTACTTCTGTAGTGATACTGCCTTGGAAACCCAAGGAGGGGCTGCTGTGAGTTGGGTCCAACTCGATGGCACA
>NW_006921637.1:8462954-8464185 GCF_000298275.1 Orycteropus afer afer | reverse complement strand
GGGGTCCAAGATTATCTTCTGTGTCTGTGTTAATTGGTTTCCCTTTTCTTTGTTGAAGAGGGTCTGTGCAATCCTTCTGCCTAGTCCGCCATCTTGCCCTGCCTGATTTTTTCTCTTATACACTGGTTGCTATTAATCTCCTTTCTCATTTCTAATTCTGTTTATTTGTGCTTTTTGCAAAAAATAAAATTTGTGATTGGTTTATCATCATTCAAAAACTGATTACTAATTTTATTTTAAAATGACAAAATTTCACTTGTCAGTTGTTTTATAAAATTTGATTTCTTTCAAGTTTTTCTTTCTTAGCTTTCTTTTCGAAATATAGCAAATTCATTTTCATGTTTTTCCCCCATTTTAATAAGTGTTTTTGAATAATATATATTTTTAAGAATTACTCTAGCCAAAGTCCAAAGATCTTTATAGGGATCATTTTTTTCATCAGTTATAAAAAAAAAAATGCTCCTATAGAAATTTTTCATTCTTCACGGCCAATCTATTATTGGAATAGCATTTACATATTTCCAAATTGTTACAAATTTTGTGTTTTGCTTCTATTTTTGTTTTAAATTTTATTTTCATTCTCTCGTGGTCAGAAAATGTGGCATAGAAATCCTCCTCCTTTTTGGAAGGGATACACTGAATGCACAGGACACCTACAGGACCATCATGCACAGTAACTTAAGCTTTATAGTGTCCTGTGTGCTAAAGGAGTTTAAATATATTTAAGCAATCATAACTAAGGCAGATTAAATCATTGTCTCTGTTCTACTCTTAAATGGTATATGTTGGTATCTGAAATTCTTACCATATGATTCAATGTCAATTTTAGCTTGTAAACAAAGGTGAATATATCATATGTCAAAATGTGTATCATAAATGAGATAGATAAATGGAGGAAAGACATCTGCTAGAAGATTTATACTACTGGATTTTATAAGGGTCATAGTATCTCAATTCAGTAGGCAGATAAATTCCATTTATGTAAAGCCCATTTTCAAACTGCTGAATACCTCTGTCAAAATAAGGGCATGGTATTATTCCAGATGGGTCCGAACTCAAGGTATTTTGAAGTGTCATTATTAGTTTTTACCAATTAAATAAGAAAGCAGATGAAGATTTTCTGGACTATCTCCTCTTTATAATATTTACTCTAGTTCAGAAATGGCTTTGAGAACTGGTACAAAAAGACAGGCATCTAGCTGAACACATTTCTCTTTTTTTTTTTTTTTTT
>NW_006921637.1:8443334-8460857 GCF_000298275.1 Orycteropus afer afer | reverse complement strand
GAATCTCTTGGGTTTTCTAGGTATAGGATCATATCATCAGCAAATAGGGATAGTTTGACTTCTTCCTTACCAATATGGATGCAAAAATATGGAACGCTTCATGAATTTGCGTGTCATCCTTGCGCAGGGGCCATGCTAATCTTCTCTGTATCGTTCCAATTTTAGTATATGTGCTGCCGAAGCGAGCACAACACATTTCTCTTTAAAGTACTATGGCAACTAATCATATACCCTGTTCCAGCATATTAACTCAAGTCAGAGTGAAGCTGGCTACTGGGTGATTTAACCCAAAGTGACACTGATACAGATAATTTGATTAGCCATATGCCTGGAATTGTAAATTCTCAACTGAATTTTCATAAAGTGACTACTGTTTCAAGATATCATGCTACTTGAAAGAGTAACATCAAAAATTACTGAAATTCTTAAATGTAACATTAATTCTTCCTAGATCTTTTTTTTCCCCCCAATAAGTGTGAAGTTTGGAAATTTCATAAAGGTCAGATAACCAAAATCCTCTCCCCCCTGGCAAATATAAGCACAAATTCTTTTGATTTAATTTAGGTAGTAATATACCTGAGGCACTGGCTAGCTGGAACTTCTTTGTCATGCATCTTTCTACTTTGTCTGAATTTGTCAACTACAAAATATACTCTAACTTTAGCTTAGAAGTACTCTCTGTATAATTCAAGCCTCCAGATTGCTAGTCCAGTGCCCTTCAATCCACTTAAGGGCTTCTTCTCTCCTATCTTACCTCATTACCATTGAGAGGAAAGATTTAGGTCCCATATAATCACCTCTACTTTTCAGGTAAGAACACAGATGTCCATAGAGGAAAAATGACTTCCCCAAGGTCATAGCTGGTACCTGAGCTAGCATTCTGGTTTTGTGATTCCTTGCCTAGTGCTCTTTTACTAAATTACATGGTCTCCCTAAAGGAACATCTTTAGTTACAGCTCAAGCCTTCTCCTGCTTGTTTTCATCCTCAAAGATGGGAAAATCATCCCAAACTTTACCCCAAAGGACCCTGGACGTATTTGCTCCCAAGCTGCCCCCATGTGCACTGCAGAAATATGCTCCAGAGGGTATAAGTGAGTGTCTTGTGTTGGGCTGGTCAGTTTTTACCTTCAAATGCCCGTGCAGCATCCACGAGGTGGGACCAATCTAACCCTGTAGCCGTGTCTGGGAGGGGCATCAGGCCAGGGTCTGCGCACTTGGACTTATCCGATAGGGACCCATCAGAGAACCAGAACTCATCTAAACAAAAACAAAGCATCGGTTACATCACAAATACCAAATAACACTGTATTGTCCTCTCACAAAAGAGCTGAGGGATCTTGTTTTAAAATATCTCCTGCTCCAACTTAGGAGACACTGAGCTATGATTACCAAAAATGTCAAAAAAATTGATGCTTAAAAAAAAAGCAGCAAACTATAGACTCACATAGAGACTAACCAGCAAGTAAAGCACTGGGGTAGAGGAAGAGTAGGATTTGTACAGAATCTAGATTTCACAGGAAGTTTGCTACCAGAACAGTCTCCTCTTGAATATACCCACGTTTGACTAATTGCAAGACAAACTGTTTTTCTTCAGAAAGTCACTTTCCCCTTTTTCTAAACAAGCAAAGCTAGCTTCTATTGTAAAAATAATTTGAAGCAATTTCTTACTATCCTGATCATCTGAAAAACTTTCTGACAAAGTTATCTAACCTGAACTCCACAAATTCGTATGCTACAATCCACAGTATCAACATCTTTGTTGTTGTTATGTGCCATCGAGTCAGACCTGACTCATAGAGACCCCTCCTTGGGTTGCCGAGGCAGTATCATTATGGAAGTAGATTGCCCAACCTTCCTTCCACGTGTATTAAGATTAATTTCAACAGACAAGAAACAGAGAACAATATGTTATATGCTATGCACAAAAAAGGTGATTGTAACACTTATTTGTCTTAATTAGATGGCTCTATAACTAGTTAAAGGAGCTCTGGTAGCATAGTGCCTAAGGCAATTGACAGCCAACTAGAAGGCTGGCAGTTCAAATCCACCAGCCACTCCTCGGAAGGAAGGTTGGCCACTAGTTCCATAGTGATACCACCTCGGAAACCCAAGGAGGGGTTGCTTTGAGTCGGATCCGATTCCACGGCAGTGATTGTGTTTGCGTTTGTGTTTGCATTTGTGTATAACTGTTTTTCTTCAGAAAGTCACTTTCCCCTTTTTCTAAACATGCAAAGCTAGCTTCTATTGTAAAAATAATTTGAAGTTTGGCTGTACAAATGGACCTTTTTCTCTTTAAACTTTCATCACAGTCTGGTAAGTGTGTTCATCATTAATAGCACTAGTTGTTAAGAATTCATTATGTATTTGGGTATTCGTTTTCAAGAGGTTTCCATTGACTTTCTTTTACCTTGCATTTTCTGAACCTGTACAAATACTGTATGCAGCTGATTGTGAACACATCTGACTAATTAGACCAATCAAAATAATGACCACCTGGTTGTCTGAGTCTGCAATCAAGTTAAATAAGGGACATAATTAACCAAATGCACCTGTAATTTTTGTACTCACATACTTTTTGATAGCTGTGAAATGCTGGCATCTGGACTGAGATGGAGAGTGTTTATAGATTTGGCCTTGTAATGGACTAACAATCTCTCACTGTCTTGACACCTTTCAGATGTAGCTCTTAGCAGATCTCTGATAGTTACAACTAAGCCAATCAAATCATTCTTTTTTTTTTAAGATGACCATGTTTAGTTGTGTGTTTAACCCCAACTTATTCCACCAACCTCCATTCTAAAAGGAACATCAGTAGCTAATATCTTCTCAGCATAATCCCTGCTGTCCTCCCTTTTCCCTTTCTTCTCTAAAATAACAAGTGTTTCTGCCCCTAGCAGATCACTCTAAGTGTGACAGACTGTCCTAGCCAAGGGGTAAACAAGAATTGAGTAAAAGTAGCGTTGCTGGAGAGGGAGCTGGGAAGGAGAGAAGAGCTAGCATGCACTCTCTTCCCTCCTCTCCCCACAACCTCCAGTGGAAATGCAACAAACACGGGGAGCCCAGGCTGAACCTGATCCTAGGTCTTTATCCAAAGGCATTTAAGATACACACATCAAACTGAAAGATCATGAGCCCACAGATCATTAATCATTTACGAATCACTTATTTCTAACAGATATGCTGCATTGCATAAAGCAAGTTCTCTGCACAATCTATAAAGGAATTATTGAACTAGGTGGAAATTCTTTTGCCAATTTCTATGTGCCTGAGCTCTTCAGAGAACAGAGGGAAAAGTGTCAGAGTTCCATGAAGTCTGCACAGAGGCCATGATGACTGATGTCTGGTGTTGACTTAAGCACTCCCCAGTTCACCTCATTGGACAGAGAAGGCTTCAAAGAGGGGGGATTATTCAGGTAAAAGAATATCTCCACCAAAAGTACATTCTATTGTCGTTGCTGTTAGGTGCCATCAAGTCAGCTCTGACTTGTAGTGACCCTATGCACAACAGAATGAAAACTGCCCAGTACTGTGTCATCCTCACAATCCTTCTATGCTTGAGCCCATCGTTGCAGCCACTGTCAATCCGTCTCGTTGAAGTTCTTCTCCTTTTTCACTGACCCTCTACTTTACCAAGCGTGGTATTTTTCTCCAGGGAATGATCCCTTCTGACAACATGACCAAAGTAAACGAGACAAAGTCTGGCCACTCTTGCTTCCAAGGAGCATTCCGGGTACACTTCCTCCAGGACAGATTTGTTTGTTCTTCTGGCAGTCCATGGTATTTTCAGTATACTTTGCCAACTCTGTAATTCAAAGGCATCAACTCTTTTTTGTTCTTCCTTATTCATTGTCCAGCATTACTGGTGATTAGAACGCAAAAGTTGGAAACAAAGATGCAGCATCGGTAGTTGGAAAACACAGCCTTGGTGATAGAAATGATGCTGGAGATCACATGATGGAATTTGGCAAGACCAACGACTTATTAATTGTAAATACCTTTTCTCAACAATATTATATTAGTCATGTTTTATTATGGAATATCAATTTAAGGATCTTACTTGCTTTGTAAAGAAATAATCCTTAACTTGAGCTTCTCACATTCTTAAAGGTAAAATCCAGCTTAATACCCATTCTGGGTGCTGTCTGCTTTCTTCCCTAATGTCATGAAAGGACAACATCTTCATTGGCTCTAACAAGAGCCAGAGAATTTAAAAAATGGAGGGGAAAAATGCAATAATGAAGGTGATAAATGGGGTGCTACCATGTCTCTTACTCCCCCTGATCCTTAATCCTATTGCTGTTGTGTGCTCAAAGATGTGTACATCCCAAATAGTCAACTGAGTATAGCAGTCTCTCAATTAGAGTTCTGACTCTTCCTGAGCAGCCCTTAAGTTCCATGACATGTGGCCATTTGTAATTTTGCCGAGGCTTTAATTTTCATCTTGGAGGCTGGGAGGATGGAAGCTCACAGCAGGTCAGCTAGTGAGTGTGCCCAGCTGTCCACAGTTCCTCTACCTATGCTCTCTCTGCTCACACCCTGTGCACACCTTCTGCAAAGGCCACATGCTAACAAAGCTTTGATGACTTTGGGATCTGTGAAGGTCTCAGGAGCTACATTTCACAACCCAAAGCACACCTCTAACCTCTTCTAATTTCTATGGAGAACCAGGGACCAAAAAGAGGGAGTACAGTTTATGAATATTTTTTGATTTATTATAAAATATCATCACCTCTCTCTACCATAGGTTGGCAAATGATATAAATGGGAAAAAGGACTATCTTTTTTTCTTTTTTCCTGTGATTCCAACCCACCAAAAAGTCTTTATAATAATTTCAAGTTAATATTTAGATGCCACTGCTGTTTCCTGTTCATCTAGATTATGTTTATTGAGCACCTACTATATTCTAGGTACTACATTAGAACCTAGGGATTTAATAATAACATATAGGTTCTGTCCCAAAAGAGTCCAGGACACAAGGAGATAAATATTGTTGCTGATGGGAGCTCTGGTGGCACAGTGCCTAAGGCATTTGACTGCTAACCAGAAGGCTGGCGGTTCAAACCCACCAGCCACTCTTCAGAAGGAAGACTGGGCAATCTACTTCTGTAGAGATACCACCTCAGAAATCTAAGAAGGGGTTGCTATTAGCAGGAACCAACTCGATGGCAGTGAGTTTGGTTTGGTTTGGGTGGCTTGATAGGGTTTGGATACATGCTGGGTAGACACAGATAAGTGAGTGAGTGATCCCTTCTCAACTACCAATGCCTCTTATTTGAAAGCCAGACCTCCCAAGCCTTGTGTTACATCAGGAGACTGCATTACTGTATTGGTCAAGTCAGAAAAGAAAGAGTCCCTTTGAGTTGGTGAAGTAGATAGCTTCCCAGGCAGGGTGGGAATGCAGCGGTGCACACTCAGTGGGGTGGGATGGGTGTGTGTGTCACAGGCTCACCCACATGGAGTACGGAGACCTCCTTAGAGAACATGACCATTCTCTGGTGCGCTGCAGACTAGAAACGTAAACCAGCAATGCATATACTATCACTTAGGTCAAAAATGAAATACTTGGTGAGTAGGAAAGAATACTAATTACAATTGTTTATCTCCATAAACTTTCTGGGAGTTCTGAGAATGTGTTATGAAACAGGCTGAGAAGAGAGGACACTGTCCATTGAAACACATTTCTACTGCACAAGTTGGGGAGAAGCTGCTCTAATCACCTCGGGGGACTGCTTTTCTTCTCTTGGCTCACCGTTCCTTTTCATCAAGTCACATGTGGATTTAACTTTGGTCAATTAAGAGACCGACAGATTCTGAAAGATGATTAATGTTGAAGCACTGCTGCCTGGGCACGCTGCTCTCTGGCTGGAGACATTGATCTGTGGCTTCCTGTTTGTTTACCAAGACTTGAAATCACAGTAACCATCTTTATTGAGTCTGACTTTATTGTTAACATTATAAATGCTGAGGTAGCTTCCTGACAACTTTTCCTGGTGGTCAGATATCAGGTTTTACAGTCACTCTCCAGAAATCAATGGCTTTTTATTACAAGGGAGTCTAAAAACTTCTGAAAAAAGAAGATGCACCATGCTGAATCAGCCACAACTCTGCCTTGGATGGTGTTTGAGAGAAGGCCATGATAACTTCTGCCAATGTCAGCCTTACCTAGGAGGGTGTCCCTTACAGACCCTGCTGCTCTCCTCCAGGAGCCCTGACCACTAACTGAGTACACCTTTGGTCTGTAGCATTTCTGAGTACTAAATTATAAGTAAAACACAAATTCCAGTTATTTATTCTAAAACATTTTTTTTTTTTTTTTAAATTTCAAGGGGCACCTTTTGTGAGTTGCTTAGTTCAGAACAATAGGTTTGGGAACACACATAATACTATATTTTTTGAAACAACTCTTTCTCTTTAATCTATCTTCATAGGAAGATTTCTAACATTCCTTGGAAATTTTCATCACAATTCAATTAAAAAAAAAATAATTAGGACCTATCTTTATATATGTTGTGACCCTCCCAATGCTTGAACTGTACTGAATAAACCCAGGTACCTACATTCCCAGGGAGGAAAAGGATACCATGGATTTTTTTCAGTATCACCTATGATCTGGTCTATGAATTTTGTGAATGCTCTCTTGCCCACATGTTTTTACTAGGTGGGCCACTAAAGAAATTTTATTCTGAAATCCATCAATGATGGAAGCAGACAAATATCCTAAATGAAATGCACAAACAACATTTCAGAACTATTTTCAATTTGTGGATCACATCACATTTTTACATCTCCAAGCTGAAAATATAATGATACAGCACATTTCAGTGACTTCACAGGAAATATCTATGAATCATGCCATGACTCAAATCCAAACATGTTTGTTAAGTATCTGTCTCGCAAGGCTGGATTAACATCTTGGTCTCAAGTAAAGAAATATGCTGAAGGAGGCTTTTACAAGCTAAAATATCTGAAAGACAAGCCTGTGACTGCAATTCTATGTAAAAAAGGTACAGGGATTACTCTGCCACAGTATTTACTGTGAAGAGATGAATATGCTGGCCCTTGCCCCTTCATTATCCCAACTCCAAATTATAAACAAGATCTGAATAAGTATCTCTTTACTGGTGAAAGTTCTCTCTTAGATGATCAGATGCTTTCCAGGAATCCTCTAGTTTTAAATTTTAAAAGAAAAATCTGGATGTCTTCTTTTTTTTGCCTAGCTCTACATAGCAAATTTAACCAACCAATGCTAGAAGATTTGAAAGAACTACCTTCTACTCCCAGTTTAAATATAAAGCTATGTCTCTCTGAGAAACTCAGTTATCCAGCTTGTTGCTGTTGCCAGGTGCCATCAAGTCATCTCTGACTCATAGCAACCCTATGTACAGCAGAATGAAACAGTGCCTGGTCCTGTGCCAGCCCCACGATCCTTGCTGTACCTGAGCCCATTGGTGTAGCCACTTTGTCAATCCATCCTGTTGAGGCCCTTTCCCCTTTTTCATTGACCCTCCACTTTACCAAGCATGATATCCTTCTCCAGGGAATGATCCCTTCTTACAACATGACCAAAGTAGGTGACAAGAAGTCTGGCCATTCTTGCTTCCAAGGAGCATTCCAGCTGCACTTCTTCCAGGACAGATCCAACTGGGGAACTTCAAATATTCCTTATTTCTCACTCAAAGACATTTATTTGACATTAGTGTTCACATTTCAGCTTTCTGGTTGTTCCTGTTTCAGTCTGTCAAATGACTTTCAAAGAGTCTTATTTTCTTAGAGAAGATGTGCTGATTGACCAGAAACAATAGGTAGCCAAGAATTAGGGAAATCGGTCTTGAGTAGATACAAAAGTAGTAATCACAGAGGTGACTGTGGTAGTCATCAGGCCCCAGGAACTACAGTCCTACAAATGACAATTCTCCTTAAAGTGCAAACGTTCCCTGGCAGGACAGTGGGAATCAGAAGCAAGTTGAGGGGAATAAGCATCAATACAAATTACTCCCAGTTCCCTTATTTACATTTTGCCATCTCATCCATCAAACTTGTAGAATTTTTTGAGTAGTTCCTTAAGTACAGAAATTAGAGGAAACACATCACCAAATATCAAGGTTTCATTAGAGAAGAGCATATGGCAAGCGTCACTTTTACTACCTTCCCTAGAGAATTACACAATGAAGATAAGTAGTGCAGGTTTTAGTCCAATCTGTGGATAAAGAGTACATTCTGCTGTGTCCTAACTGTGCATATTTTTAATACATTAAAAAACAGTATACATCTTTCATATGGAAGCCACATTTCACATGGAATGTTAAGATCTGCATTAACAAATATACTTTGAAATCTCACAATCACACTTCAAGTGTTTTAAATGAAATAAATAACATTTAGAAATAGTTTTAATGGCTTTACAAGTCTTTAAGAGGATGTTAAAGTTACCTATTTACAAAAAAGCAAAAATACTTGGAAAATTATTGAGGTATTATATGTCTGTCTAACCTTTCATTTGGTTATCAAGAAAGAGTTGAAAGGTTTCTTCAGTTTCAGTAAATGGACCCATTATAAAAGGCAGGATATTATGTTACTTAAAGAAATAGATTTAGAATTTTCCAAGACAAGATTCATTTCCAATTATGTTAAACATTAGAAACATTATTAGACTACTATTTCATTTAGTATGAGATTTCTATGTGTTTTATAAAGTTCAAATCAGTTCTGAAGACAATTCTTTCTACGATGAAATAAAAAAATAAACTTGATAATGAATATATATCTTGTTATATATCTATTTTTCCTATACAGCAGCAATACCTTTGACGAAAAGAGATTAAATCTAACAAGTTTAAAATGACCAATAAAAACTGAGAGTTTTAATAAGGAACTCTCAGTGTGTGAAAATCATAGATTTTTAGGATTTGAAGAAAAAAATTAAGGAATTGGGATACAGAAAACTTAAGTGACATGTACAAGGACATAAAGTTCCCCCGCCCCAGGGTAAACTGGGTCTAAGACCCAGGTCTACTGATTCTTGTCCACCACTTTGCCCAGCACCATGTATTTAATTTCAAGAATATACAGGAATGCAAAGGTACAAAGCCAAATTTTGCTCCTTGCCTGCTACACACTAGAAAATCTATCCTTTATCCAGTTTTCTTTTTTCAAAATAGAGACTTAGACATTTTTCTTTTAGATATAATAAATGAAGATATGATTTAGAAGTGAACATTTAATTTTATGAAAATGCTTAATATGAGTTTTTCTGTTTTCCTCAAAACGTGTAGGGTACTGCTTAACTTGTTTATTCTGAGGCTTTATCATATTTGAAAATTACTGAAAAACATAAAACCTTACTTCAAGACGTGAAATCTGAATAAGCCATTAAGGCACAGTGGCTATTTAGTTCAACCCACACATTGGCAACCTGCCCTGGGAACAGTGTAGGCTTACTTACTTCTTAGGCTCCCCATGCTGGTTACAGGCTGGGTCCGGGGAGGCAGTGTGCTGTGGTAGGGCGGAGTTGTGCTGAAGAGAATGTCGTTGGGCAGCGCTTGGTCAAGTATGGAACTTCGAGAACTACCGAAGGAGGACCCTCTCCGATTACTGCAGATGCTCTCGTCAGAGAGTGTACGGTACAGTGACCTTCTTGGGGACAGGTTCCCATAAAATGAAAACTAGTCGTGTTTAAACACAAGGAAAATATAAGTTAAAACACCAAAAAGCATGGGATTTATTGTATTAAATACAGTCAGTTCTCATACTATTGTAATACTTCCTTTGCATTTTTCCCCAGGGCAAGCATAAAGCAATAGCTTAGAAATGTGGAATCAGGCACGTGAGTGCTTTGAGGCAAATGCAATGGGCTTCCGTGCAGTGACTAGACTTTAATGTTTCCTCCGTTAACAGTCTGTGAAATACTGTCATGAATTAGACATGAACAGCCTTATGAATTCTGAAATGCTAAATGGAACCTCCACAACCTTATAGCAGTGATTTTGTTGTTGTTGTTGTTATGTGCCGTCGAGTTGGCCCCGACTCATAGCGAACCCCCTATAGCAGTGATAGCTCCAGGAAATAAGATCGCCATTTCAGGCAACAGTTAGTCACATAGTGCTGGCTTGATTTTAATTTGAAATGACCATATTTTAATACTAGTCAATTTTTGCACCAATCAAGGGGATATGAGGTTCAATCTAAATAATAATAAAACTAATTTTGAACACTGCAGCTTTCTAGGACACATAAAATAAGTTCAAGAAAATGGTATCAGACCAATAAAATCTTAATTGTCCACTTAAAATGATCATTTTAAAAACTCTGTATTACAATGGTTGAAAAGTGAGTTAGAGTAATTGATCATTACCAGATTTAAAGGAACTATTAAAATATTGCATGTTAAATAAGAGTATTAAGATAATTCTTATCGGAGAAGCAAGTTGTCAAAAACTCAAGAAAAATTATATCAAATTTAAATTTTCAACTATTTCCTCTGCATACTGAACCAAGTTTCTTTTAAATAAATAATAGAAAAAGCCAAATGTTCACATCAAACAAATATAGAAATGGCTGTTTACATCTGTTAATGCAGCAAGAAGGCTAAAAATATGTCTATTGTATGTGTTCTTTCCATTCTGCCAAGGCTTTCCAACTGATGAATGGTACTCAAATGCATGTGAACTGCAAAGTTAAATTTACACCATGAAAATAAGGTGATTCTTGTAGAAAATAAAACACATGCCAAAGAGAAGTTCATTCTTATTAACAGAAAAGCCATTTGTACTTTTTCTACAAGTCTGCCTTTACATCCAAGTTGATACAGTGCCATGTACATGATTTGATACATGTTTAAAAAGAAGACTCATTAAGTTCTTATGGTATTCCCTCTTCACACATGACTAGCAGCCCTTTAGAACATGATTATAAGCACAAATATTAAAGTGGCTTTGAGGTAATATCTAATTTGAGTGTTATTATAAGAACACAATTAGGTAAACTGCAGCATTGTTTTATTATATGGAAGACAAAAGCACAAAGATTTGCTTTTACCCTGATCACAGTCAATGTAGCAATGCCTGATTTTTACTTTAATTTTTTCTTTTCATTTGAACAAGTGGGAATATCTGGATTCCACTCCTCCTGCAGTCATCATATATTTGTGAGTTAACATTTTACTATTTGAGGACTCAGTTACTAACAAAAAGAGGAAAGTGGGCTAAATAACCTGTAAAGTTGTTTTTAATATTTTCCATTATTTAACCAAGTGGTTTAAAGATCCAGTAATAAAGAAACTAAAAGTAATAACTACAGTTAGTATTATAACATTATAGTACAGTTAGTACTATAACTACAATATAGCAGAAGGAGGCATGACAATGGACATGAAACTGCCTTATATACTTCATGCATGGCCTTCACTGTGGTCTCTGCATACTCCATACAGCACAGTGCATGCTCCATCACTATTAAATGTCCCAGAGGCAGAATCATATTCACTCAAGTGTACTTTTGGAATAAGATTTACATCTAAGGAAGGGTGGCCTGCAGCAGAGGACAGTGTTCTGGATCAAAAAGCAGGTGGCCTGAATTGAAGTGTTACTACAATGAGTTACTTTGTTGTTGTTGTTAGGTGCTCTTTAGTCCACCCGACTCATACAACCCCTCCTCGGGTTTCTGAGGCAGTATCACTAACGAAAATAGATCACCCCATCTTAGAATACTTTTTATAGTTGTTATTTATCAATCACCAATTATGCACAGGTCCTGCACTAGGTTCTTCACATATTTTATTATTATTATTGTTGTTATTTTCTTCACTGTATCTCTGTAATATAGTATCTCAACCTTTTAGATGAGGACAACTGAGGTAGAAAGGTAAAGTAACTTGCATAAAGTACCAAAGCTAATAATCACTGGAATCTGGATTGGAGACTTGCTCCATCTGCTTCTTACCTATAAATAAAATTTAAAAATTATCAACTATGCCAGTCCCACAGAGTTGGTATAAGGGTCAAGAGAGATAATGCATATGAAAATATCCTGTAAAATCTCAGGATGTTTTAGACTTCTTTTTATTTATTTTGGTGTTTCTGGTAATTCCACAAGGCCTACAGAAGTAGCTAACCTTTCTTCTCCCCTCCTCCACTAAGGGGCTGTCAGGAAGCATCAATTTCAGAAAATCTTCTTTTGACAGAACATGTGGAGTTTCTGAAATGGCATCTCCTACCACCGTCTGATGCTGACTTGCTGTTGACATGGTGTCCATTTCAGTATACATTCTGTTGAAATAAATCAGAACTGAGGTTTAGTTTGCCTATTTGTAAAGTGCCTACAGCATTATGAATTAAAATCTAGTAACCTGTTTCAACAACGAAACCTCCTTGGGTTTCTGAGGTTGTATCTCTACAGAAGTAAATTGCCCGATCTTCCTTTTGAGGAGTGGCTAGTGGGTTTGAACCGCCAGCCTTCTGGCTAGCAGTCAAATGCATTAGTCACTATGCCACCAGAGCTCCCTACATATTCATACAATTCTTAATTATTTAGTCAGTTTGCTTTTGCTGCATTTACTTCAAATCCCATGCCTTCTTACATTTGTGAAATGACTTGAACTGCAAAGTTAGATTTCTGAATAATTCAGAAACAAATCAGATCCCCAAAGCCTAAGATGTGAAAAAAATAGAGTCAGCTTTTAAAATAAGGCTATGTTTTCTCTTCCCTAATCAAAAAGAAAACATAGCTTCAATAATTCATCAGAGATTATCATATGTCTTTTGAAGCAACTGTGGTGCTTCTCAGAAACGTGAGAACACCCTTTTTCTTTAGGCTGGACAATTAGACCCTCATCTAACCCTGGCAACACAGTCACTGGAGGGAGAGGCCTAGAGTTTAAGAGTAATCAATCCAGGCGTGTGCCAAGCATATTTTATTATCAGCAATTTCACAAAGCTGTTTGGATAAATAAAGCAGCTGTCTCCTGTAATTATCAGTGTGTAAAAATGTATTTATGGACAACAAAAGACTGTCAAGCTGAATTACTGTTTTCAGCTCTTTTCTAGGAAGGGAACTGGGAAGGCATTTTTCAAAGGTTTATTCTGAAAATGCAATCTGAGCAACCAAACACTCCTCGAGACCCAGTGAATAACCAGTGACTGTACTGCCAGTGGAGGCAAAAGATCTTCACCACATTGCACTAAAACGTAACACTCTAGGAATGTGTGTCCCCAGCAGCAAGCCACAGAAGATGACCACACGTGTTCTCGTGTGCCATGGAGATGGCTTTATTTCAGAAGCAAGGCTTTCTTGTCACAGTGTGATGCCCTACTGGGAAATGGTTAGAATAAAAACACTGACACAGACATGCTCACAATTAATAATGTTTTATCTGAAAAACTCTGTGACTTCTGCTTTGTTCCTGTGGTGGGATAGGCTTTCTGGCCCCTCTCAGATCTGGAAGCACAGCCAATGCTGACAACATGAACCAACAGTTTCTGTGAAAAGCAGCTTTCAAAAACTTGCTAAAGATTTGGCTTACTTATGGGATAGCACTACATTAAAACGGTAGCTACTAGGAAGCCAAGGTCCTGGAAGGCCTTTGCATGAAAGCCACATAAAGAATGATACAATATAAAGTTTATGAAGAGCATATCCAAAAACATGCTCCAAAACCCAGGTCCTGTTTTGGGGAAATCAACAGGTTTGTGATGGTTAATGTTATGTGCCAACTTGAGTAGTCTATGATTCTCAGTGGTTTGGCAGACACTATGTAACCACTTTCCATTTTTGTGACCTGATGTGAGCAGCCAGTCAGTTGAAGGGAAGTTTCCTTGGGGTATGGTTCTATCTCCAATATATAAATGGATTTTCTGACAAAGCTCCCTCTCTCTTTCTTGACTCTGAACTCTTCTCATCATCTGACCTCTAGTTCTCAGGACATAAGCCTGCAGAAGTCTCTGGCCTGTAGCCTGACTTGCAGATTTTGGACTCGCCAGCCTCCACAACCCGGTGAGCCAGAAGAGGACTTCAGCCTGCCCCCTGCCCTGCAGATTTTGGGTTCATTAGCTCCTGCAACCATGTGAGACAACAGATGTTTTCAGCCTGTTGCCTGACCCCAGATTTGGGATTTACCAGCCCCCCAAACTGCATGAACCATTTCCCTGAAGTAAATTTCTCTCCATATATATTTATACATGTTTCATTAGTTTTGCTTCTCTAGAGAACCCAGACTAAGACAAGGTCCCACAATTAACTGATTGGATAAAAAGATTATATCTACTATTATTATTATTAAAATGTGTTGGTAGAGCTTCTCTGTGTGTTTGAACAAAATCACTAGGCTTCTCTGATAAAGTATTAATTTTTTAACAATTGTCAAATGATGTGTCATAAATGTGCTCTGAGAGCCTATTCTGTAGCAGTCACTGTGCATGCAGACACGAGCAGGACATCGTGTTCCTGGAGTGTTCCCAGTCATGCATGTGGGGTGGTAGAGGTGCAAGGGGGTAGACAGAGGAAAATCACAGGCAATTACAGTGCCTTGTGAGAGTGCAGAGGCTGCAGAAGACCGCACCTCAGGATGGTGTGGCTGGTTTCAGAAACTCAGGAAGGGCAGAGTTAGGCAGAAGGAATAGTATGAATAGAGACAGAGGCCTGAGACAGAACTCTTTGCTCTTTCAGGGCAACAGATGTAGCACTATTAGAAAGCACAGGGGTTAAGGTGGCCAGAGGTAAGGCTGAGAATTAGGAATGGGCCAAATCATGAAGGAGCATTATGTATGCCATGCTAAGAGATTTAGCTGTTACTAGAGGAGCTCTGGTAGCATAGTGCCTAAGGCCCTTGACTGCTAAAAAGAAGGCTGGTGGTTCAAACCCACCAGCCACTCCTCGGAAGGAAGGTTGGGCAATCTACTTCTGTAGTGATACGGCCTCGGAAACCCAAGGAGGGGTTGCTATGCGTCAGGTCCAACTCGAGGGCACATAACAACAACAACAACAGAGGCATCTGACTGCTAACCAGAAGGCTGGTGGTTCAAACCCACTAGCCACTGCTCAGAAGGAAGATTTGGCAATCTACTTCCACAGTGATATCGCCTCAGAAACCCAAGGCGGGCTCACTTGTGCTGGATCCAACTCAATGGCAGTGAATTTGGTTTCTGTTTTTAGAGCTTAGAAAAAGGAGTTCTGGTGCAGTGTGTAAGGCATTTGATTGCTAACCAGGAGATTGGCAGTTTAAAACCTCCAGCTGCTATGAGGAAGGAAAATGAAGCAATCTACTTTTGTAAGGATTGACCACCTTGGAAATCTAATGGTGGATGCCAGGAGTCAGAATTGACTTGATGATAGTGTTAGAGCTTAGAAAGGTTACAAACAGAGAAGTAAACACACTTTGAATATTAGGAGAAAAATAAATATTCTAGGTACAATGTGGAAAGTGGATGGAGAGGCCAGAATGGAGGTAGGGGACCAATTAGGGTACCTATGAAACAGTCCAGGACAGAGATGGCAGGATTAAGGATGGCAAAGATATGGCCACAGAAATAGAGGGGTGGTGATCAGGTTTAAGGAAGCAGAATTGGTAAGACTTGGAAAAAACAATGTGAAATGTAAAGTCAGAGAGTTGGATGGATCATAAGTTTCTAACCTGGATGAACAATTAGACAGTAAAACCATTAAATAGAGAATACTAAAGAAGGTACAGATTTTAAGAGGATAATAATAATAATAAGTCCCTTAGAACACTGAAAACGAAATGGGGAAAAGTGCAATGAAAAATTGGCATTATACTTTTATAATCAATGCCAAATTAGTAAAAGGAATAACATGCCCAAGAACTGCTTAGAATATACTGTAATTAGTCACCTCTATGTTTTTTTCTCCCACCTCAGGCTGGGTATTTCTGAAAACAGAGATTAGAACTTAATTGGTTTTGGATTGCTAATGCCTAATATAACTTTTCACATGGGGAAAATAAGAAAATTCAATGGTTTTTGATAAATATATTAATAAATATATATAGCTCTTATAAATGGTGTTTTAAAATGGGAGATGTCATTAATAAAAATAATCGCTACAATATTATTTTAAAGAAATAACTGCCAATTTCAGAGCTATATCAAACTTCTGTAGGACAGAACTGATTTCACGTTTTTGTGCTCAACGAGACACTGTTGTCATCGTTGGGTGCCATCAAGTTGATTTTGACTCATAGTGACTCCATGTGACAGAATAGAACTGCCTCTTAGTATTTTCCATTACCCTTTATGGGAGTAGATGACCGAGTCTTTCGTCTGTGGAGCTGTTCGAACTACCAACACTAATTTTAAACGTTACACACACAATACTTGGTGTTTTGATCTTTTTCTAAGCATATTGTTCAGTGATTTGGTAATTGTTTGAACAAAATTTCAAATACAGTTAGTGCAGTCCTATATTTAGAAACTTTGGTGGCTATGGTTTGCAAACAGATATCCGTGGCCTGAGAGAAGTAAGAGATCTATGTTCCAATCTTAGCACTAATTGAATGTGATCACAGAAATAACTGCTCTGAGCTCAAAGCCTCCTCTATAAAAGCAAGATGAGACTGAGTGTCTTCTAAGGACCCTCCACTCTGATGTGTTCCTGGGAAGATGTGCAGGATCCTGTCACCTGCTCCCAGCATCCTAAGGGTTCAGTGCCTCCAACAGAAGTAAACTCCTCTGGTCCCCTTTTTCACGTTTCACAATCACTATTTTGTACTTATTTTTTAAAATAATATTTTATTGTGTTTTCGGTAAAAGTTTACACAGCAAATTAGGCTTCCATTTGAAAATTTCTACACAAATTTTTCAGTGGCATCAGTTACATTTTTCACAATGTGTCAATATTCTCTTTAATTGTGTTTTGGTTGTTCCATTCCCGGTACTCTAGTTTCCTTGCCCCTTTACATTTTCCTGTTTGTTTTACAGTAAATGTTGACCTTTTGGTCTCATATAGATTTTTTTTTTTTTTTTTTAATGGCATGTCATGCCATACTAACAGGTAATAGCCTTTACTTTGTATGCCAACCTGTTCTTTCTCTAAAAGGTGACCTCAGGACATAGTTTTGGTTCGCACTTCCTTTTGTGATTCACCCGTGGTATGTGCACTTAGATACCTGGAGACTAAAATCCATTTGTCACAGTATTCTTGACTTTGCCTCTCTTTTACTTAAAGTCAGTGTCATAAAATCTGCATGATAAAATGCTTAAGTTCTAGGTCTTCAAATGATAAATATCCAAAACAACTCCTTCTATACTTTTCTGACTCTCAAGGAGAGCCCTTCTCATTACACAATGCTTATACCTCTGTGCAAAATGCTTCTAAAACTATTTTACAGAACCTAAAAGGCTTGCAATGAGTTTCTGTGTAGCACTAGGAGATTCTCATTAGCTATAAATACCAATGTATCATTATAACATTTGTATTCATAATAAAAAGTGTGTTATTGTGGTTATTATGTGCTGTGGAGTCAGACCAGACTCATAGAGACCCCTCCTTGGGTTTTCGAGGCAGTATCACTACAG
>NW_006921637.1:8440229-8443234 GCF_000298275.1 Orycteropus afer afer | reverse complement strand
GAGGAGTGGCTGGTGGGTTTGAACCGCCAGCCTTCTGGTTAGTAGTCAAGTGCCTTAGGCACTACGCTACCAGAGCTCCCAATAAAAAGTGTAGTTATCAATATAAAATTCCTTCCCAAATAACTCATTCACAATTACTGACATTTTTTCCCCCAACTAAAAGAATCCATTTCCAATTTAAGCATAAAAATGATTTTTAACTTAGAAGGTACTATCCTCTGAACCATATTTAAGGTATGGAGTCATTTTTTAAAAGAAAAAAGTGGTACTAATTCATTGGCAAACTCAAAATCTAGAAGAGTTCTTTGATGAGGCATAACTGTACATATGTACATGCATGTGTGCACATACAGACATACATGCATATGAAGGCATACAACCCCTCACATGCATCTGAGGGTACCACTGTATGCAGGCACAGTATAACACAATGATCTGATGGTTTCATCCTTTAAAAAGCAAGCAAAGCAAGACCTAAATAGCTCTGACCAGCCTAAAGAATGTGATTACTTTTCTCTTCATGACCCATCAGTATAGCTTTCACAAATGTTATAAAATGAGTTAGCAGTACTTTTTTGGCTTTCTTTTTTCTAACAGATACAAAGCATCCCTTCCCGCCTGGCACCAAAAACCTAACAACTGAAAGAGAAATCAAAGTCATGTATTTTTCCTTTCATGAAGTCATTTACATAGCAATTTAAAGAAACAAACTGTATAGAATCCAAACTGTCCTTGAACTTGTCTAGTGTAGAGAATCTACACTCACACCATTAATATATTAATTTTAAGTACATTAATACACATAATTTACAATATATGACCCTTCTATTGCAGGCAGCTTTTTGAAGGTAAGAACAAAAAAGAAAGATTTTTTTAAATTTTTTATGAAAAAAATCAAGGAAACAAAAGACTTTTAAACAGAAATATAAATGCCAGCATTTAAAGTTTTTTAAAAGATACATTTTTAGATTATTTTTTTTTTAGTTAGTACATTTTCCTTGGGGGGAAAATACATTTGCGTAGTTTATCCTCCAAACGTATAACTTTGCTTAGAGAAGAACAAGCAGACCCTTACCCCTGGCACTCTGTCACATCGGGCTCCTCAGGTGGCGGGCTACCTTCTGACTTCTTCCAACCGATGACATACTTGCTGGCAGCTCCTTGTCTGTGGTAGGGTTTGGATATTGACCCAGGAACCTGTTGATTGCTACTGTGGGACACAATGTAGACTTTGGATGTATCCAGAGATCCACTATTTTTGGAACAGTGAGCTGAAGGGCTTCCTGAATGGTGTGAACCACTGAGGAGGAAAAGAGACAAAAGCTGCAATACAATCAGATTTCAGCCAGGCTGGCACATATCCAAGTTCCGAGTCATAGTGGTTTCCTCCTTTCCTTCTCTGTGAGCAAAATCAGGGCACCATGAAGTGGAAGCAACCTTCTTTTTTACAAATGTACTATGTTGGAAATGTATCACTTTACACAGTCTAAGTGAGCACATGTGCAAGCTGTAGACCCGTGGCAGGAAAGGATATTAAAATTATGGTCAGTGGAAATCTAGCAGAAAAATGGACAACATACTTAAGCTGACACTTCAAAAGAGAGGGTGCTCAAGTAGTGAATAAACATAAAAAAAGATAGCGAACATAAGTTGTCATCAGGGAAAGGCCAAGCTAAATCATGTGATGAAATGCCATTACTGTCCCATCAGATTGGCAAAAATGGAAACATATTGACCATAACCAGTGTTAACAAGAACCTGGAACAATAGTTACTGTCTTCCTGTTGTGGGGAGTACAAAGTGTACAAAACAGTTTGGAAAACTGTTTGGGCATTACCTAATGAGGTGTTGTACCTATATACCATATGATCCAGCAAGTCTACTCCTAAGTAGATAAACTCTTGCACATGTGCAACCAGAGATATGAAAATGTTGATAACAGCACTATTCTCAATAGTTCTATAATAGTGGTAACCCAGGACATAAAGAGTGGAACAGATATCAGTGAGTAAATATGAGTGAGTAAATTTTGGTCATGTTGTAAGGAGGGACCATTCCCTGGAGAAGGATGTCATGCTTGGTAGGGTGGAGGGTCGACGAAAGAGGGGGAGGCCTTCAATGAGATGGATTGATACGGTGGCTGCAATGATGAGCTCAAGTATAGCAGGGATTGTGGGGCTGGTGCGGGATAGGGCAGTGTTTCGTTCTGCTGTGCATGGGGTCGCTATGAGTCGGAAATGACTCAACGGCACTTAACAACAACAACAACAACAAATATTCATATAAATGGAATATTCCATGAATGATTAAACTGAGGTTACAACTTGGGTGAATCTCACATCTGTAATGTAGGGGAAAAAAAAGTCGCAAAGAATATATTGAGCATGATTTCATTTTTTAAGAGAGTTCATAAATAGCTGAAACTAAACAATACATTGTTCAGAAATGTATAGACACTATACATTACACTAAAAAGAAGATCAAGGAAATGATTACCACAAAATTCAGTCTAATGACGTTTAGTCTCTAGAAAGGAAAGGGGTTGGGGAAGGACAAAGAGAGCTTCCAGGCCCCAGCTGTGTTCAGTCCTCAACCTGGGGGCAGTTACATGAATGATCTCTGTATTATCATACAATTTGACAACAACAGAAAACTCAAGAATCTGGAATTCCTAAAAACAATAAAACAGCAGAATTCCAAAAATTCCAGTGGATAAAAAGTACTGACAGACTTGGGAATTATTAGCATGCTGGACTGCATTCCCACCCCTAGAAATCTAAAAGCTTAGAAATCTTTTAAAATTCAGGGAGGTCAACAACATGTTTTATGAAAAATGAGTAAAAATACAGATTAAGAAGTACTTACTAAATAAGAAAAATTTTTAAAAGGTTTAAATTAAGGGCTTCTGGCAAGATGGTGGACTAGGCAGAAGGATTCCAAAGACCCTCTTCAACAAAGAAAAGGGAAACCAATTAACACAGACACAGAAGATAATCTTGGACCCC
>NW_006921637.1:8399700-8432705 GCF_000298275.1 Orycteropus afer afer | reverse complement strand
AATTTTGGTCAATGACATGAGACAAAGTATATTATGTGAACTGCTGTATGAAAAGTGAATTTACTCTGTAAATCTTCACCCAAATCAAAATAAAATTAAAAAAAAAAAAAAGGCTTAAATTACAGTTCTAATGTCATAGTTTAGAAAGGTAGGTGAGCTTCACTCTCAGAAAACTTGACATACAAGAGCACTATGATAGTTCTGGACAAAGTGCTTGGGATCCAATGCCAGTGTACAAGGCCCTCAGTTTTCTCATCTATAAAATGGGGATAATTAACAGTATCTAACTCATAGTATTGTTCTGAGAGTATATGAGTTAATATTCGTAAAGCACTTAGAACAGTGCCTGACACATGGTAAACACTGTATAAATGTACTGATTCATGAAAGGATTATTCACAAGTAGTAGTGTTTGCTATTTAAGAGAGCTTACTACAGGGTTCCTCAGTTAGAAAACTCCCTGGTATAATGAAATATAATTTTATTTGGAAACTTCTGATTAGCACATACCTTTGATAAAGTATCCCACCAGCCACTCCTCAGAAAGAAGACTGGGTGATCTACTTCCATAGTGATACCACCTCGGAAACCCAAGGAAGGGTCGCTATGAGTCAGAACCGACTCGGCACTGAGTTTGGTTTTTTTGGTACCTGTTGTTTAGATTCACTAATTGTTAACATGTTGCTATATCTGCATTATCTGTCTCTCTCTGAATTATTTGAGAATTAGATGCAAGCATTATAACATTGTACCCCTATTTTTCAGTGTGTATTTCCTAAGAATAAGGCTATTTTCCTACATAATAGCAATATAATTATCACACTCAGGAAATTAGGCATTAATACTACAGTTATCTTACAGTCTATATTCAAATTTCCCAGTTATCCCAATATGTTTATAGCTTTTGTTTCTCCCATTTAGAATCCAATTAAGGGTCATGTATTGCATGGAGTTATAATGTGCATCATGTATTTTAAAGCCTTTGATAATCTGGTTGGGCAATCCTACTTACATAGTGATACTGCCTCGGAAACCCAAGGAGGGGTCGCTATGAGTCGGGGCCGACTTGACAGCAAACAACAACAAGAACAAGAACAAGATGTCTTATAGGTAATTATATTTAAATTATACATATTCCTGCCAAGGTTATCACATGACTTAATAATCAAATCTGGTAATGAAAAAGCCCAAAGGAAGGAAACCCCCTGAATAATCCCCTCTTTAAATTTTTATTTTTTAATCAAAAATGAAAAGTTTGGGGTATCCAAAGTCATGGTATAGTTGATATGATGTTTGTGAGGGGGCCCATACTCTTCCCCGATATCATGGGATTGAACATTTTTGAGAAGGTGTAGCAAGTAATGACAGCATAACTGCAAACCCTAAGCATCTGTGCATTTGTTTTAAAAAGATTATTTTTTCTAGTTTTGACTTGATTTAAAACGTCTTTTATCCCAATAGTGACATATTTTAAAGTTAGCTCTAAGAACAAATTTGCTGAGTTTATTTGATGAATGATACACTAACAGAAATCTGTGCTTACTACCATTAACTTCATTATATGTTTTCTCTGAAGCTGGTAAACATTTCAGAATATTGGCAATAAACTTTTTATAAATTGTTTTTCATCTACAAGAAAGTTCTTATTTTAGAATTATATTGCCAACATTCAATCATTTGTACTAAGAGAACAGTAAGATAATAAGATAATGATGCGAGCAAAGAAAATCCAGAACATTTATTTTTTTTTTACCGTTGATTTATTTCATTTTGTACTACCTTGGTTAGGTTAATATGAATATTGTTTTGAGGTCATATAGAAGTGCCCTGCCCATGCAGAAGAAAAAAAAAATGTGTGCAGAATTAAAAGCCCTGAGCAACAGGAAGAAGTAGGCTAGGCATGTTTGTCCTGCTTAACGTATGATTCCTGGAACTCCACCTGTTTTTTTTCCTCACACCAGTGTATGTCATAAGAGCTTTAAGTGTACTCTCCCTCCTGTTTAATATACTCCTAGAATTGTACCATATACACATTTCATGCTTACTTCATTCTCACATGGCTATGAGGCAAACACACAGTGTGGGTTGGGGGTGGGTGGTGGTGATGGTAAAAAGCTACAATTAGGAAATTTAAAAACAATTAAAATTATTTAAAAAATTAAGAGGAGACGATATATTGATCTAGGGTCTTATAACTGTGAATTGGGAACAGCTCCTGAAAACATTCCTCCTACTTCTCTAGGCTATACATGAAAACTAAAAAAAAAAAACAACAAAAACCAAACTCATTGCCATTGAGTCAATTCTGACTCACAGTGACTCTGTATGACAGAGTAGAACTGCTCCATAGGGCTTCCAAAGCTGCTGTAAATCTTTATGGAAGCAGATTGCCATATCTTTCTCCCATGAAATAGCTGGTGGGTTCAAACTGCCAACCTTTTGGTTAGCAGCTGGGTATGCAACCACTGCACCACCAGGGCTCCTTCTAGGCTGCACAGGCCCTGGTTTATTAACTCTATCAATAAGCATTTATCAAGCACTCTTATTTTTGTTCCTTCCTTCACTCACCAAATATCCAAGTGCCTACCATGTGCAAGGAGTCACTGGGTAGCACAAATGGTTAATGTGCACAACTGCTAACTGAAAGGTTAGATGTTTGAATCTACTCACTCAGAGGTGCCTTGGAAAAAAGGCCTGATAATCTACTTGATATAAGCCACAGAGAACTCTAAGGAGCAGAGTTATGCTCTGACACATATGGGGCTGCCATGAGCTGGACTTGACTAAATAGCAACTGGAACCCAAATGGAACCATATGCAAGGCATCATCCAAAGTGTTGGCACTACAAATGTGAGTAAGATGGGAAAAGCCCCTATCAGCTTCAAAACACAGACACTCTAGTGGGAGCAAGACAACCTGCATTCTTGTGGTAGGAAATAGTAAGCCCAGATAAACAATTTGAGCTAGGGTAAGCTACTCCTCAGAAGGAAGATGGGGCAATCTACTTCCGTAGTGATACTGCCTCGGAAACCCACGGATGGGTCACTATGAGTCGGGTCCGACTCTATAGCACATAACAACAACAAGTGTTATGAAGGATATACCTCAGGGTTTGGGCTGTTTACCACTGACGTTAGTCCCTAATCCCTAATAGAGTGTTTCTTGGCCTACTCCCAGTCACAGCCTGGACTTGGGGATGGGCCTTAGCATGGAATTGACAGGAATGCCATCTGAATTAAAAGAGGAGAGGAGAGTACAGAGTTGATTTACATGTCAGCTGCCCATTCCTTCCTGTTTCTGGACTCTGGCATTTCAGAGTTTACAGAAATCTCAGCATGACTCTATAGGCTGGTCCTTCATGCTCCAATTAGTGAAGTTTCTTTTACCTTAATATACAGAAAACAAGGCAAAGAGATTAATTCTTATTTCCTCTAGTGTGCCTGCACAGGTTGGGGGCCAGACAGGAGGAAGTACTAAAAATACTCAATGTAATGACTTAATTTCATACTGAGCAGAAGTCCACAGTACGAGTTGCAAACTGTGACTTCAAAGTCATCATCAACTAAGAATTACAAGTAAAAGGCAGCCAAGTGGTAAAGGACTCCACTCGTTTACCATATAGCATTTTCCATAACAGCTGTGCACATTCAATTTAAAGTGGTAGAGAAAAATATATAATCAATCAGAAATTCAGTCTAGCACTTTTATATACTTTTAAATAATATAGCCCATTAAATTAATGAATGGTTAAAGTATTTAAGAAAATCTACTTCAAATGCCTATAAATAACCCTGCCTCTACTTATAAATGAGTGTACTGAAAGCAGTTTCCACAGAAATTTTACTCCATAGTAATGTAAAATTCTCTTTGTGATGCCAATTATATGTGTCTAGCATGGTATCTATCATGAAGTCAGCCACTTTACAAAGCTTCTAACTAAACTTTGTATAAGACATTAGAAGATTATAAAATCTCAAAACTGTTTTTATAATCCTTAAATATTATTTTAGCTATTTACTACTAAATTTATTTTAAGTCAGATTATAAAATGGAATTGCTAAAAGTAGTAGGAATGTCTACCTGAAAATAATCTCTATATTCTATGCTTCTTCTCCCAAGCTGACAGAAGACAGATTATGTGGTGGTCACTTATAATGTCCTCTGTCTAGCATCCATTCTCTCTTCTTCTGGTAAAACATCACCCTGCTTTTCTTCTAGGGAAGCGTTATTGTTTTGGTTACCTAGCGCTGCTCTGACAGAAATATACCACAAAGGGGGAATGGCTTCATCATTGATTCTCTTCCAGTTTTGGAGGCTAGAAGTCTTAGTTCAAAGTGTCAGGCTCTAGGGGGTAAATGCTTTAAGTCCTTTTCACTTGCAGAAAACAAGATTGTGTCATCTGCATATCACAGGCTGTTAATGAGCCTTCCCTCAAACCTGATGCTGTGTTCTACTTCATGCAGTCCAGTGCTTCTCTCAGATAATTTGCTCTGAACATAGACTGAATAAGTATGGTAAAAGGATACAAGCTTGGTGCACACTCTTCCTGATTTTAAACCACATAGTATCCCCTTGTTCTGTTCATATGATCCCTCTTGGTCTATATAAGAGAGCTCCAAGTGGCCTAAGGCACTGGACTGCTAACCAGAAGGCTGGCAGTTCAAACCCACCAGCTATTCCTTGGAAGGAAGGCTGGGCAATCTACTTCCGTAGAGATACCACCTCAGAAACCCAAAGAGGGGTGGCTATGAGTTGGAACCGACTTGACGGCAGTGAGTTTGGTTTTTTTGGTTTTGGTCTATATACAGGTTCATCGTGTGCAGAATTAAGTATTCTGGGATTTTCATTCTTTATAATGCTATCTATAATTTGTTATGATCCACACAGTCAAATGCCTTTGCATAGTCAACAAAACACAGGTAAACATCTTTGTGGTATTTTCTGTGTGGTAGTTAAGGTTATGTGTCAATTTGGCTGGGCCTGGTTTTGAGTGGTTGGGCAGCTGGATATAGTTATTCCCCATGATGAGACTGGTAATCAACTCCATGGTGGAATCTTCTGGAGCAGATGAGTAGCTGCCTTAAGGATGTGGTCTGCTTCCAATATATATGGAGAAATTTTAAGAAAGATCTCTGGAGCTTTTTGGCATACTTGGACCCTGCATGTAGCCAAGTCTTCATTTAGCAGTCTGCCATGTTTCCTGCCAATCTTGGGACTGTTTCTGGACTTGAACTAGTAGCCTGCTGAGTTGTTTGGTAATATTGGAACCATGTTACGTTATCTGTTGACCTTGGGCTTGTTAGCCTCAGCAGTCAGCAGCTGCCTGAGTGAAGAGACACCTGTAGCTCCAGTGGGCCAGGAGCAATAGGCAGAGCTGAAGCCCAAGATCAAGGGGCTTTCACCCAGAACCTAGAGCTAGCACTTTTAACCCAGACTTCTAGTCTCCTAAACTGTAAGAAAATAAACTAATTTTATTAAGAATCACCCATTTGTGGTATATTCCTGTTAGAGGGGTACAAAAAGTATCCAAAATACTCTGCTTTCAGCCAAGATCCATTTGACATCAGCAATGATGATACCCCTTGCTCCATGTCCTCTTCTGAATCTGGCTTGAAATTCTGGCAGTTCCCTATATTATTTTCAGCACACTTGTACTTGCATGATACTGTCTGATAATTTCCACATTCTGTTGGATCAGCTTTCTGTGGGATGGGCATAAATATGGATCTCTTCTAGTCAGTTGGCCAAGTATCTGTCTTCTAAAATTTCTTGTCATAGATGATTGAGTGCCTCCAGAGCTGCAACCATTTGTTGAAACATCTGAATGGGTATTCCCTCGATCCCAGGAGCTTTGTTTTTTGCCAATGGCTTCAGTGTAGCTTGGACTTTTTCCTTCAATACCATCAGTGCTGATCACATGCTACCTCTTGATATTGGTGAACACTGACCAATTCTTTTTGGTACAGTAAATCTTTGTATTCTTCCCATCTTCTTTGATGTTTCCTCAATATGTTATCGTTCAATATTTTGCCCATAGAATCCTTCAACACTGCAACTCAAGAAGAGAATTTTTCCTTCAGTTCTTTCAGCTTGAGAAATGTCGACTGTGTTCTTCCCTTTTGGTTTTTTAACTCCAGGTCTTTGCACTTTTCATCATAGTACTTTAATTTGTGTTCTTAAGCCGCCTCTTGAAATATTCTGTTTAGCTCTTTTACTTCATGATTTCTTCCATTCGCTTTAGCAAGTTTCAGAGTCTTTTCTGACATCCATTTGGTCTTTTTTTCTTCCTTTTTTTTTTTTTAACTTATATAGTGATGAAAACATACACAACAAGATTGTCACTAAAATAACAACTTCCACAATTACAGCTCAGGGACATTGATGACGTTTTTCATGTTGTGCCACATTATTGTTATCTTTTTCCAAAATATTCTACCATCATTAGCATAAACTCAATGCCCCACAACTTCCCCTTTTCCCCCTCCCTCCTACCCCTTGTAACCACTAAATATACATGCATACATACATACATATTTATTTATTTTTTCTCCCAATCTATTTAGGAATTTTCCCTCTCCTCCCCTCCCATCCCTGGTAACCAACAAATAAAATTTTCTTCCATATATAAACCTTTCCTTGACATTCTTCTTCCCCCTTGACTTTTCACAATAGTGGACTAATACAATATTTGTCCTTCTGTGATTGACTTATTTCACTCAGCATAATGTTCTTCAAGTTCACCCACATCATGTGGTATTTTGAAGATTTTACATTATTCTTTAGTATTGCATAGTATTCCGCTGTATATACGTACCACAGTTTGGTTATCCATTCCTCTGTTAATGGATACGTAAGGTGACTTCCGTCTCTTTGCTATTGTGAATAGTGCTGCAATGAACATGGGGGTGCATATATCTAGTCTGCTCTCACTTTTTAGGATATATACTTTCTTCCTGGTCTTTTTAATGATCTTTTGCTTTCTTCAGGTATGATGTCCTTGATGTCATCACACAACTCATCTGGTCTTCGGTCATTGATGTTCAGTGTGTTAAATCTATTCTTCAGATGGTCTCTAAATTCAGGTGGAACATAATTAGAGTCATATTTTGGCTCTTGTGGACTTATTTTAATTTTCTTCAGCTTCAACTTGAACTTGCATATGAGCAATTCATGGTCTGTTCCACAGTCAGCCCCGGTCTTACTCTGACAGATGATTTTGGGCTTCTCCCTTGTCTCTTTCCACAGCTGTAGTGAATTTGATTCCTGCGTATTCTTTCCATCTGGTATAGTCCACTTGTATAGTTGCCATTTATGTGGCTGAAAAAATGTATTTGCAATGAATAAGTTGTTGGTCTTGCAAAAGTCTATCATGCAATCTCCAGTGTTTTTTCTATCACCAAGGCCATGTTTTCCAACTACCAATACTTCTTTATTTTCAACTTTCGTACTCCAATCACCAATAATTATCAATGCCTCTTCATTGCATGTTTCATCAATTTCAGACTGCAGAATTTGGTAAAATTCTTAAAATTCTTCATTATTGGGTTTAAGGGTTGGTTGATGCATATATTTGAGTAATAGTCATATTAACTGGTCTTCCTTGTAGGTATATAGGTAGCATCCTATTACTGATTGCATTTTACTAGGATATATCTTGAAATGTTCTTTTTGACTATGACTGTGACACCCTTCCTCTTCATCTTGTCATTCCCAGCATAGTAGACCACATGAATGATTCAAAATGGATGATATTAGTCCATTTCACCTCATTAATACCTAGGATATCGATCTTTATGCCTTCCATTCCATTATTTACAATTTCTAGATTTCCTAGATTAATACTTTATGCTTTCCATATTCGGATTACTAACAGATGTTTACAGTTGTTTCTTCTCATCTTGAGTCATGCCACATCAGCAAATGAAGACCCTGAAAGCTTTATTCCATCCACGTCATCAGGGTCAACTCTACTTTGAGAAGTAGCTCTTCCCTGGTCATTTTTGAATGCCTTTCATCCTGAGGGGCTCATCTTCCAGCACTATATTAGACAATGTCTTATGGTTTTCAGTGGCCAATTTTTTCAGAAGTAGCCTGACACGTCCTTCTTTCTAGCCTGTCTTTGTCTGGAAGTTCTGCTGAAACCTGTCCACCATGGGTTACCCCACTGGTATTGGAAATAATGGTGGCACAGCATCCAGCATCACAATAATACACAAACCATCACAGTATGACAAACTGACAGATGAGTGGTGGACAGAGGGCTTAAAGCCCCTCACTTGGAGAAATGCTCTGCTAAGGGATCAGGTATCTAGGAGAATATTCCCATTATTAGTTCATCTGACTCTGTCCTCAAATATTTAAAGAGTTCTAGAGAAAAGTCAGATGGTAACTCAAAGCTAAATCAGGGAAGGCCTTGGTGACAAGAAAGAAAGGTAGAACAGTTCTATGCAGTAGTTAAATTCTGGACACACCGAAACCTGAATATGTATTTCTTGGGTAGACATTATGTGAAATTGAAGGGAAGAATCACAAATTATTAGCTTTAAAACCACTCAGGTTATATAGTAAACATGTAGAATTAGAATATTTAAAAACCAAACCCAGTGCCATCAAGTTGATTTCAACTTATAGTCACTCCCCTTGGGTTTCCAAAGCTGTAAATCTTTAGAGAAGTAAATTGCCTCATCTTTCTCCTGTGAGCAGCTGACGAGTTTGAATCACCAACTTTAGTTAGCAGCCAAAGGCCTTATCAACTACACCACCAGAGCACCTTACCGAGAATATAATGTATTTAAATTTAGCTAGTCTTTATTTTAAAAATATCCAACTGCCAAACTAAACACACACTTACTGTTACACAGAAGACTTCCTTTCTTATAAGGAAGGCCTTAGAAAAGAGCTGTGCATGTTTTTTTTTTTTTTTTTAAACTGTAGGAGCTACACACATACACAATACCAATGCTAACCCTAATTACTGTTCACTATAATCTGAGTATCATCCGGCAGATTGAATTGGGAGAGAAAAGAAAGTGACCTAACTAGAGCAGCTCCTATCTCAATTTAATCTTCACTCAAATTTAAAGTAAGGGAAAGGAAAGTAAAATCACACACACATGAATTTATCAATGAGGAAATTTTCATAACTGTTTTACAAACAAGCACACCATCTGAAGTCAGGCAATCAAGTGATCATCTATCTTCTGTTCATGTTCTGGTACTTCAGGCCCTGCCTAATACAGTAACTCAGCTGAGTCTTAAAAACACTCCTGCCCCCATCCTGGGTCGTGACAGAGCCCAGGCCCCATAAGCAGGTGCTGGTACACAGGGCAGGGGAGCACTCACCTGGAATGAGAGGATATCTCACTGAGGTCGCCCATGCTGCCTTCGGCAGTATTGCTGACAGAAATGGCAGAGGCATAGCTGTGAACTGCATACATCTTCACTTGCTCATCATCAGGTCCAGAGATGTCAGCAGAGTCAGTCCACTGCTCTGCCCGGCTATGGATCATGGACCTGCTGCCCGTTAGATGCAGGGGGCCAAGGATTGACGTAGGCATGCAGGGTGTCGTGTCAATGCCACTGTCCGTGGAGGCACCTTTAATGTAGGTTAATCCCAGCAGTTCCGAGTCCATCAGATCTCCAGACCCAAAGTGCTTATCATCACTGTTGCTGGAGGTGTTACTGGAGAGTGTATTGCTGCTGGAATGACTCGAGCAACTTTTATCTCCAATCTTGAGAAGAAAAGAAACAAAAACCTCCAAATGTATCCCATACTTTGCTTTCTTATAAAGACTATTTTTCTCACCCAGACTCACAAAACTACAAACCCAAATGAGCCCATATAAATCCTTACTACCCACTCAGTCTTCAATATTAGGGAGTGATAGAATTCACTTTTTATATAAAAGGCCATGATTCATAATTCCTCAAAAAATTAATCTTAAGTGAGTATTCTCCCTTTTAAAGTCTTTGTTGAACTCTTTATGCATAAAGCATAAAACTATTGCCACAGTATCACTAACAAGAAAATAATCAACAAGTGTTATCTAAACTAGTAAAGCACATGGATAACCAAGAAAAGGAGGAGAGCATCCTTTAGTCAAGAAAACATCTGTATAATCATGGTGCCAGTCTCAAGTTTGGGTCTGAAGACCTGGGTCTGAGTCCCAGTGGTAGTACTTTGGATCGGTCAGTTATATAACTGAGCTGTAAAGTGTTGTTGTTGTTGTTACGTGCCGTCGAGTTGGACTCGACTCATAGCAAGCCCTCCTTGGGTTTCCGAGGCAGTATCACTACGGAAGTAGATTGCCCCATCTTCCTTCCGAGGAGTTGCTGGTGGATTTGAACCACCAGCCTTCTGGTTAGCAGTCAAGTGCCTTTAGCCACTATGCTACCAGAGCTCTGGTAGCATAGTGCCTAAGGTGCTTGACTGCTAACCAGAAGCCTGGAGGTTCAAACTCACCAGCCACTCCTCGGAAGGAAGGTTGGGCAATCTACTTCCTTAGTGATACTGCCTCGGAAACCCAAGGAGGGGTCGCTGTGAGTTGGGTCCAACTCGACGGCACATAACAACGAGCTGTAAAGTAAGTAAGATATAAGCATGAGGCATCTCTCCGTGAGAGACTAGTCAAATTATGTACCAGAAGTTAAAAAGATAGGACTCCCTTTAGAGTAAATAAGTTTGAAAAAGAGTCATTGATCTAGGGTTCCTAGAAGAAAAAAAGCAAAAAGAACAGAATAAATTTTCTGTTTTGTACATTGTGTTCATACAGTCATGGAATCCTTCTTCATAGCCTAGGAAATGAACAAGACATGCAAAGGGCTGAGAAATACTGAAACCGAGCTTCTGATCTGTTTTAATTTGTTTTGGCCTTTTCTTCTTTCATTCTCTCCTATCAGATCCTTAAGAAAACCCCCTTGACCTTTTTATCATACATCAGTATTTTCAAGTCTACCACTTTCTCCTGCTTCCATCTGCTTAAACTACTATTGGAGACTTGCACTGGTGGGATTTAAAATGGATACTGTAAGGCTGACTCAAGAAAAGGTACAGGCCGTACGTAAAGGAAGAAATATAGCCTATGTTGGCTAACAGGTGACTGAAAAGCTCTCCAATGCCACACTAAGGAAGAGGAAAGAAACAACTCAGATCAGCAGCTTACATAATTCCTTTAAAATAACTTTAAAATGTTGACTATATATGGCAACAAACAACAATTCATGTTTCCAAGTTTAAGTGATAGTTTTTTCTACCTAAAAGACCCACCTCCTAGTTGAGAGAAGTAAACCAAAGGTAGAGAGACCTGGCAGGGACATGCCAAGCAGTTCACAAATAGCATACACACTAGCTGCTGCCCCATCACTGTGAATTGTGTGCAACTATGCACATAGTGCCTACCTCTGATCACACATCACTGCACAGTAACCTCTATTGCAATATGCCCCTAAATGGATACATGGTTAACAGATTAAAAATAGAAATTTGATTTAGAACCTTTAACACTGGCTCTCTAGGATCAAAAGGCTGTTGTTATAATCATGGTTTTGCCATTAATTTGTGGTGTGACATTTCTTTGAGTTTCTTTATAAATCAGAGGTTAAAGCAGAAGGGGAGTTGAACTCTCTATTTTTAACCTTACCTGTGAGGTAAGTGATATATTATTTTGATAATCCCTGACAGTAATGCCACACTAGTGATGTGTGTTGAGATGCATTAGTCCTAGCTAAATGAGCAATACATTTATGAACAAAAGACTTACATGAGAAAGCTTATTGGAGGAATCTTTACAACTTCCATCTTTCTGCAGGGCTCTTTCTTTATAGGAACTCAGAACTTTAGAAGGTACACCATGCCATTTGGTTTCTGTTGCATAAAGAGAGAGTAGTTGAATGTCTACTTTCTAATGTTACCAAAAGATTAAAGAAGGAACCAAACAAATGATTTGGTAAAAAATGCACAGGACTTGGTTTTAGGACTTTTTGATGTTACAAATGGATAGGTCTTAAGAGCAAGCATATCAATGCTATAAAGTTCATATCCCATTTCCACAACCACCACAGCTACCACCAACCATGACCACATCCCCTACTATATCCAGCTTATTGTCATCTTAGCACGTGGCACAGAAATGTTCCCTGAAAATGTAATGAATGAATGAATGAATGAATAAAAGAGTGATGTGCACGGGGGAGAGAAGGGAGTGTGGGAGGAATGTGGAAGGAAGATTTTTCCCTTTGGAGTTTTCTGTTACCAAGGTGTCTGCTTCCTTCCATGATGTCTTCTCGTTCCCTGATGCCTTCACACTCCAGAGGGCCTGAGCCCTGGTGGTCAAGCAGCAGAGGAGACTGGCATCTAGAAAGAAATACGAAGCTCAGCCTTCCTGCTCACTATACCATCCCAGCATCATGACCATTGTGTTTTTTGGTTTCTAAATCAGCAGTGCAAAGGAAACCCCTGAACAGAAGCTCTTTTAGTAAAGGAAAGTGCAGTATCTGTCAGCCTAGCCCTGCTAGAGATGCTAATGCATGTGGAATTGGGGAATTCGGTTTCACCACAGGGACCCTAAGAGCTCTGGTGGTGTAGTGCCTAAGGCACTAGACTGTTAACCAGAAGGCTGGTGGTTCAAAGGCGTGAGCCACTCCTACTTCCCTAGTGATACTGCCTCGGAAACCCAAGGAGGGGTCGCTATGAATCGGGTCAAACTCGATGGCACATAACAGCAACAACAACAGGTACAGTAAAGACATTTGGATAGAGAAATCCTGCTGACTCCATGAGCCTAAGAGTGTCCCCCATGGCCAAGGTAGAGTTCACTATTTTTTCTTCTTGTGCTTACTATACATGGCACTGATACTTCTTTATAGTAAATTTCTCAAGGAATATAAAATATAACCGATTGGCTATAGATTGCATTCAGTTGAGCATTGTTTCATCAAAACCCAAAATATAAAAACATAATCTCACAGAGGAAATAAATAAAAGAATTCTTATTTGCATTATAAAGTGATTCTTTGGTGTACAGAAAAAGCCAGGCAAGGTTTTTCCATTTATACAAAAACTCCTACTTTAAAATCACAACTTAATTTAGGAAAATCACTTTACATATAATTTTTAAGAAATCCATCTTCTACATTAAGTGGATAACATATGCAACTCAGACTACCAGTATCTAATTCTGAACTCAAACCAAAAGAGAAGAGGCCACCAGGGAGAGAAATTTTCCTCTGGACATGTAAAATTAGAAGTGGAAAGCTTCTCTTCCCACACTGACATTCTTCTAAGGTTTGACACGGTCATTCTCTAGTCTAAATCATTCCCCTTTAGCTCCTTTAAAGTAACGGAGGCTCGATTCTATTGCAAAGCAACATTCTAAACACCGCTGCTAGAAGCAATGACTACTCCCCAGAAAAATAAGCCTGCACAAGCACTTGCTCTTTCTTGCCTGAAAGGTATTAATGTTTTCCCTGAGTTATTAGCATCAATCAGTTCAGCTGTCACTATGTTCACAAGGAACCTCTGGCTCTGCTGGAGCTGGCTCCTAGAAACCATGCATACACTACAAGGGAAAGTTCATAGTTAAACCTCCAAGGCAAACTTCTTCTCCAACAGGAGGCAAAAAAGATGTATCAAATACTTATGTTGCCACACGCTACATCTACTTTCTCTAATTCTGAGCTGTTTCATGGAGAAAAAGCATTTGCAAGACAGCCTGTGAGTTTACTCTTCTTCAACAATTTAAATGAAAAGCTCTCAAGGTTCACTGTCCACAGAACCCCCTAGAGATCCTTAACTTTCACATTTTAAGAAAGATTTTTCATTAAAAAGAAAAAAAAAAAATTGGTCCAGGATACAGATGAATGAGTGCTTCCTAAAACATAGAAATAATAAGCTTTCTAACCTGGACAAATAATTTGATTGAAAGCCATGCCTGGCATTTTCATATTCTCCAAATCGCCTTGTATACAGTATAAATGCTTTTCAAAGTAATCACAGAAGCATGCTACTGCCAGAGGACAGCAATAAGATAAAAGGGACAGTACCCATCATATGTCACTTGCTGTCTCCAGTGGCCACCGCCGGCACCAGGCCCTGGATCGCTGGAGGATGACTGGTTGCTGGGCGAACTTCTGCAATGTTGACCAGAGTCATTAACAGTGCACTGAGGGGTCTGTGGAGGGTCAACATCTTGACCTGGCCTGTTTTGTTTTACAAATAAATTCATTTTTACAATGACAAAAAAAAGGAGGAAATATGCATTTCAACGTGAAACAGAATAAATCATAGATAAACTGAAAGTCGACACTATTGTGAGATATTGGGTGGTTTATAACTGGAAGTATATTAAAGGAAGGGGATGTGGGCAGGAAGAAGCCTTCACCATCTAAAGATTTAAACCTCAGATAACGATTCCAGTAAAACATGGAGGAATTCCAACACAACCCCCATGCGTGCAGCATTATGCAAACATTAGTACTTCTTGTCATATGATACTTAATCAAAGTCACGTTTTGGTTCTATATTTAACCATGTGCACAGAGAAAAACCTAAATTTGGCAAAACCATTCATTTTCACACATCTACTGAATGCAATCCTTTTCATCCTTTTTTTCAGACACAAAAATGAGTAAAATCCAAGAACTCACTTGATCAAAGTATGCCTGCCAAGTTTCCCTTTGGTTGTTAGACGACTGCTGATTTTTTTTTTTTTCTCTTTAATTTACTATGTTCTATTTTAATACCAGAGGTTTTGTGGACTGGCCCCGTTTCACATGTTACTTGTGTGTGTTGGTTGCCTCTTCAACCTGGTACACATGTATGTGGTTTTGAATATGAGAAGTTTATAAATTCAGTAAGCACTGAGTATGGAGACTCAGTACCAAGATAGGTCAATTAAAATATCAAATTTCAAATGGATCACTTTGGAAAGAATAAATTGGAGAAGTACAAGATGACCATATTTGTTAATCTTCTAATCAATTAATTATGATTAATACTTATCGAGGCTTACTATGTACCAGGTATAGTTTTAAGAATTTTATATACAGTAATTCATTTAATCCTCAGAATGCCCACTGAGGCTTTTATCATTACTATCTGTTTTTTAGATGAGGAAGTTGGAGGCACAAAAAGGACAAGTTACTAGTCCCAGGTAATACATATCAAGTAAGGGGAAAGCTGGGACATGACACAGGCCACTTGGCTCAAAGCACTCTATCAGACTACAGACTAGAAACTGCTTTGAGAAAACTCATGCTGTGTCCATGACATGTAAGTTATGGAAAGACTTAAATAAATAGGAATAGGAATTAACAACACTAAAACACATTTATTTTATTCACTTGAAACAACCTATCTGAATTATGTATCCAAAAACTCTCACCAGCTTCTAAACAAATGCATCCTTTCATTAAAAAATTTAAACTAACTCCTACTTCATTTAAAATAAGACAGAAAATTAAAGAAGAAATGCTAATGATATTAGAATCTCTTAAAATAATACATTCATTATGATGGTGGGAATAAGTCATTGATTTAGCAGAAGCAGTTCTGTTTTATTTATATTTAAAATTATGCTAATTTTAAAGCACATGGAGCATAATTCCTGAACTATCTTTCCTAAGGTTGTTTAGGGCAAACTGGTCAGGGAAACAGAGAAACAATCATTTCCTCTGGTAAGTTGGGATGTGGATACAGTCTGTATTTTATCCATAGCTGTTGTAGCAGAAGATGGTCTCAACATCACTGATTTATGAAGCCTGCATGGCCATCTTGCTCAGAACAAGCAACTTACAGATGGTTGGGAAAATAAAAAGTCCCTCCATACAAATGTTAGTTCTTAATCCCAGTGTTTTATAAGAGCTGCCTTTGAAGAAGCAACAGGGGTTCCATGAAAAGAAATAGCATTACCTTGTCCCATCAGGCAGCTTACGGTCGAAGGAAGTGCTGCGAGGGATGGCTGCCTGGGCCTGCTGAAGGAGCTGCTGGCACTGCAGCCTATCAGGTGTGCTGGGCACGGGGGAGGCTCTGGAGATGGGCTGTACAGTGGCAGGGGTGGGCACCCGGTGCCACGTGGTGTTCCTCCTGAAGGGTGTCTTGTACTCGCATGGTGTGCCTTCACTGTCAAGTTTGTATTCCACCATGGGGATGCGGCATAGTTCTGAGCACCCTCTGTGGGCAGTAAGAGATAGTGAGAAGGGAGGGCACAGCTAACCCATGCACAGGGCTTCCTCATGGGTGTGCCTGAGCAGTGCCCACTAACACATGATATTGTGAGGTTCTTGAGATCTATGGAGCTTTTCCCCAGAATAAAAAATCTTTCCCCAACTATTAAGGGAATAGTTTGAATCATCATCCTCATCTGCCAGCAATTATACTGAGGTCAGGACCTAAAATGGCCATTAGCCTGACTGGTGGGCAACTTCGTATGTCCTAGTCATGATGAACTAAGTAGGAAAACCTGTGCTGATAGGGCTGTTTAAAAAAGAAAAAAAAAAAACAAAAAAAAAACCCATGGCCATTGGGTCAAGCCTGACTCACAACCACCTCTCCTTGGGTTTCTGAGGTGGTATCTCTAGGGATAAGCCAGTCCCCAGACCAGCGAAAGGCAGGTGTTTGTGTGTGGGGAGCTGTCCGTGGGTGGAGGCCACAGTAAGCCAGCCTCAGGACCAGCAGAAGTTGGGTGTTTGCCCCAGGGGCAGGCTGGGTAAGTGAGCAGGGCAGGGGAGACCAGGAAATGAGCAGAGTAGTTTAGAACAGCTAGGGGAGACAAACTTATCTGTCAGTTTGTCCTACTGTGGTGGCTTGAGTACTGCTGTGAGTCTGGAGGCTGTGCCACCAGTGTTTCAAATGCCAGCAGGGTACTCATGGTGGACAGTTTTCAGCGAAGCCTCCAGACTAAGACAGATTCAGAAGAAGGAAGGGATCATCCACTTCTCGAAGAATTGGACAGTGAAAACCTTATGAATAGCAGTAAAGAAACACAGATATATTTTTGGAAAACTTTATGAATAACCCTGAAATACTGTGTGATATAGTGCCAGAAGATGAGCCCCTCAGGTCGGAAGGCACTCAAAATATGACTGGGGAAGAGCTGCCAACTCAGAGTAGAGCCGGCCTTAATGATGTGGATAGAGTAAAGTTTTTGGGACCCCAATTTGTTGATATGGCATGTCTCAAGATGAGAAGAAACAGCTGCAAATAACCATTAAGAATTGGAACATGGAATGTATGAAGTATGAATCTAAGAAAATTGGAAGTTGTCCAAAATGAAAAAGAACGCATAAAGATCAATATCCTAGCATTAGTGAGATGAAATGGACTGGTATTGACCATTTTTAATCAGATGATCATATGATTTACTACGCTGGGAATGACAAATTGAAGAAGAATGATGTGGCATTTATCATCACAGAAAATGTATCAAGTTCTATCCTGAAATGCCATGCTGTCAGTAATAGAACAATATCCATATGCATACGAGGAAGACCAGTTACTACTACTGCTATTCAAATTTACACACCAACCACCAAAGCCAAAGATGAGGAAATTGAAGATTTTTACCAACTTCTGCAGTCTAAAATTGACCGAACATGTAACCAAAATGTGTTAATTATCACTGGTGATTGGAATGCAAAAGTTGGAAACAAAGAGGAATCACCAGCAGTTGGAAATTATGGCCTTGGTGATCAAAATGATGCTGGAGATAGCATGACAGAATTTTGCAAGACCAACGACTTAGTCATTGCAAATACCTTTTTTCAAGAACAAAAACGGTGGCTATACATGTGGACTTCGACAGACGGAGTACACAGGAATCAGACAGACTACATACATCTGTGGAAAGAGGTGATGAAGAAGCTCAATATCTTTGGCCAAAATAAGGCCAGGGGATGACTGTGGAACACTATCAACTGTTCATATGCAAGTTCAAGTTGAAGCTGAAGAGCCAAAATATAACCTTCATTATATCCCTCCTGAATTTAGAGACCATCTAAAGAATAGATTTGATGCATTGAACACCAATGACTGAAAACCAGAAGAACTGTGGGATGACATCCATGAAGAAAGCAAGAGGTTATTAAAAAGACAAGAAAGAAAGAAAAGACTAAGATGAATGTCAGAAGAGTCTGAAAATTGCCCTTGAATGATGTGCAGCTAAAGTAGACGGAAGAATTAGCAGGATAAAAGAGCTGAACAGAAGATTTCAAAGAGCAGCTCAAGAAGACAAAGTCAGTTATTACAACGAAATGTGCACAGACCTGGAGTTAGAAAACCAAAAGGGAAGAAAGACGCTCAGAATTTCTCAAGCTGAAAGAGATGAGGAAACAATTTAAGCCTCAAATTGCAACACTGAAAGATTCCATGGACAATATGTTGAATGATGCAGAAAACATCAAAAGAAGATGGATGGAAAACACAGAGTCAGTATACCAAAAAGAACTAGTAGGCAATTACCCATTTCAGGAGGTGACAGAATCAAAAACCAATGGTATTGAAAGAAGAAGTCAAAGCTGCACTGAAGGAATTGGTAGAAAACAAGGCTCCAGGAATTGATGGAATACCCATTGAGATGTTTCAAAAAATGGATGCTGCACTGGAGGCACTCACTTGCCTATGCCAGGAAATTTGGAAGACAGCTTCCTGGCCAACTGACTGGAAGAGATCCATATTTGTACCCATTTCAAAGACAGGTAATCCCACAGAATGTAGAAATTATTGAACAATATCATTGATATTACACTCAAGTAAAATCTTGCTGAAGATAATTCAAAAAGGTTGCAGCAGGAACTTCCAGAAACGCAAGCTGGATTCAGAAGGTAACATGGAAAGGGATATCATAGCTGATGTCAGATGGATCTTGGCTCAAAGCAAAGAATACCAAAAAGATGTTTACTTGTGTTTTATTGACTATGCAAAGGCATTCAGTTGTGTGGATCATAACAAATTGTGAATAACATTGAGAGGAATGGGAATTCCAAAACACTTAATTGTACTCATGAGGAACCTGTACATAGACCAGGAGGCTGCCATTCGAACAGAACAAGGGGATACTTCATGGTTTAAAATCAGGAAAGGAGTGTGCCAGGGTTGTATCCTTTCACCATACTTATTCAATCTGTATGCTGAGCAAATAATCTGAAAAGCTGGCGTATAGGAAGAAGAACACGGCATCAGGATTGGAAGAATGCTCATTAACAACCTGAGATACGCAGACGATACAACTTTGCTTGCTGAAAGTGCACTTACTGATGAAGATTGTAGACTACAGTCTGCAGTATGGATTACTCTCAATATAAAGAAAACAAAAATCCTCAGAACTGGACCAATAAGCAGCATCGTGATAAATGGAGAAAAGATTGAAGTTTCCAAAGACTTCATATTATTTGGTTGTACAATCAATGCCAATGGAAGCAGCAGTCAAGACATGAAAAGACATGTTGCATTGGGCAAATCTGTTGCAAAAGATCTCTTTCAAGTGCTGGAGAGTAAAGATATCTCCTTGAAGACTAAGATGCACCTAACCCAAGCCATGGTATTTTTAATCACCTCATATGCATGTGAGAGCTGGACAATGAATAAGACCAAAGAAAAGTTGATTCTTTTGAGTTGTGGTGTTGGCAAAGAATGCTGAGAGTACTGTGGACTGCTAAAAGAACTAACAAATTTGTCCTGGAAGAAAATGCAGCTGGAATAATCCTTGGAAGCGAGAATGGTCAGACTTTGTCTCTTCTACTTTGGTCATGTCAGAAGTGACCAATCTCTGGAGAAGGATGTCATGCTTGGTACAGGGGAGGGTCAACAGAAGAGGAGAAAGTCCTCAACGAGATGGACTGATACAGTGGCTGCAGTGATGGGATCAGGTATAGTAGGGATCATGAGGCTGGCACAGGAACGGGCAGTGTTTTGTTCTGTTGTACATAAGGTTGCTATGAGTTGGAGACAACCTGACCGCACATACCACCACCATTATTTCTACTGAAGTAGATTGCCCAATCTCAATCTTCTTTCCAAGGAGTGGCTGGTGAGTTTGAACCACTAGCCTTCTGGTTACCAGTCAAACGCCTTAGGCACTATGCTACCAAAGCTCCCTCACATGATATGACTCATAGTGACCCCTCCTTGGTTTCTGAGGTAGTATCTCTATGGAAGTAGATTGCCCAGTCTTTCTTCCAAGGAGTGGTTGGTGGGTTTGAACCACCAGCCTCTGGTTAACAGTCAAATGCTTTAGGCACTACACCACCAGAGTTCCCAAATAGTATTAAAATGCTGAAATACTATGGGTAAAGAGTTCTTACCATTTTGCCCATCCTCCCCCCATAGCCTTCCAATAAAGAGCTAAACAATTAACACTTGGCATAAGAAAGGTCTCCAGGGCTCTGCAGGTTATAAAATATTTTAAATACACTCTGGACATAATAAGTACTGTAATTAGAAATCAAAGACAGAACTAAGACTGTACTCCTGGCATCTATCCAGTCTTCAAATCCTGATCTGCCTAACGAGTAAGAGAGGCTACAAATAAAAACACCTGCAACTATGCTACCAGAGCTCAATAAAGCTGTAAAAAAAAATCTCACTAAGTAGAGACAGGAGCTCTGGTAGCATAGTGCCTAAGGTACTTGACTGCTAACCAGAAGGCTGGCAGTTCAAACCCACCAGCCACTCCTCAGAAGAAAGGTTGGGCAATCTACTTCCATAGTGATACTGCCTCGGAAACCCAAGGAGGGGTCACTGTGAGTCGGGTCTGACGCGACGGCACATAACAACAACAACAAAAAGTAGAGACAGAAAAGCTTCCTTTGGTCTTGATGCTTGATTCTTAAGAAAGCCTTTGGTAAATGAGACATAACAGAAGACCAGTCTACTTGGTGGCCAAAAGAATCAGATCACATCTGAAGCCCTATAAAATGTATTTTAACTGCAGTGTTTACGATGTTGGGGTTGGCAGACTCTAACTGGTCTGTAACCCACTCCTCTTCATTACAAATCCTAAATGAGAGGTGGGAACTCTGGGGGAGTGGCGCCTGAGGCATTTGACTGCTAACCAGAAGGCTTGTGTGTTCAAACCCACGAGCCACTCCTCAAAAGGAAGACTGGGCAATCTACTTCCGTAGAGATACCAAAAAAAAAAAAAAAAAAAATCACTGCCTTTGAGTCACATCTGACTCATAATGAACCCTCCTTGGGTTTCCAAGGCAGTATTTCCATGGAAGTAGATTGCCCAACCTTCCTTCTGAGGAGTGGCTGGTAGGTTTGAACCGCCAACCTTCTCATTAAACAGTCAAATGCCTTAGGCACTACGCCACCAGAATACCGCCTCAGAAACTCAAGGAGGGGTCACTATGAGTCGGGAATGACTCAACAGCAATGAGTTTGGTTTTCTTTTTTCTTTGGTTATAAGAGTTACCTTCCTAGAAACTTTCTTAGGTCCTTATTGCCTCTGAGGTACACTCTGTGCCTGTGCCTGACATTACCTTTCCTGTGTACTTCCCTTGATTCCTCGAGAGCCATCCTGCCCAACACAGAAGCTCCAGCCACCTGTGAGCCATGTGGAGCCCTGGCAATTTGGCTAGTGGATCTCAGAACTGGATTGCATTTAACTTTAGTTAATTTAACAACTAATACTCAATTCATTTTCTTTAAAGTGTGTTTGCAGCCACCTGAGTATGGAAATCTACCTTTTCAACTATAAATTTCATGAAATCTACAAACATATCAAGTATTTTGGGTGAAAACTTAGCATCTGAATTGAAATACACTATAAATGTAAAATATACACTGGATTTTGAAGACCTAATAGCTGCTCCACAGCAAGAAGATGAGACAATCTTCTTCCATAAACCTTGGACACACAATGGGGTCTGCTGTGAGTCAGAATTAACTGATAGCAGTGTTCTTTTTTTTTTTTTTGGGGGGGGGTTAATACAACAAATGTAAAGTATCTCAATATATTTTATATTAACAGCATGCTGAAGTGACACTATTTTGGAGATATTAAGTTAAAATAAATTATTAAAAATAATTATACCTGCGCTTCTTTGTATTTTAAAAAATTTTTAATATAGCCAACAGAAGATTCAAGTTAAGTGTTTGTATTGGACAGCACTGTTTAGAGGAAACTGCTGCTCAACAACTGAGCCTACACACAGTGTCTGGTCTTTGCCCAATTCCTAGCCCACCCCCACCTCCCTCCTATCAATCATATCTCCTAATTTGGCCAGTCTTAGCTCGAATTCCACCTTTTCCACAATATTTGTCAAATCTACTGAACAGCATAAAGTCCAGCCAGCTCTGTGAAAGTTTAAAAAAAAAAATATGTGCTCTGGCTAGGTGTTCCAAGGGACACAGGCCCATGGGCAGAGAAGAGCCAGGTGGATCACAGCAACCCTTACTCCTGTGGCCAGTTGCCTTTTTGTATACAAACCATAGGACTGGCATATGGAGCAGCTATATCCCTAATGGATGGTGATCTTGCTTCCTTTCACCACAACTGCTGTTTCTGGCTCTCTTAATTGGCAGATGTTGCTACTGGACATTTCATGTATATCTCTTCAGAGAGTTTGCAAACTCTTAGAAGGAGAAATATATCCTGAACCAATTTGCATGCACAACAAGAAGCACACTGAACATGGGCAATTGACACAGTTTAGTAGATTAAAAAAAATGCTTCATCTATAATCTGAAGACATATTTTAAACTAAAGTTATATAAATGAGAACTAGTCACATGTCACTTTTTCACTACATCTGTCAAAAGTAAATAAAAGTTAGTAAAGGCTGTCACAGTCAAGGGAAAACCCGAGTGTCCATCATACTTGTTGTGTGTGGTTTTCAGTCACCACAGTCGCACTCTTAAACAAGGTCATCTCTTAGATTGCTCTTCCATGTGTTGAAATGATCAGTTAGTACTTAAGCCTTTACTTTCATTAGCCTGAAAAATATGATTTAAATTGGACATTTCTAAGTTTCCCACTCATTACACAGTGCAAACAATACATGATCAAGTTAGCCTGCAAAACCAACTAATGAGGTTTGGCAAGGAAACAGGAAGACTAAGAGTTTAAAAATCCTAGTGTTAGGGCAGATCACTTCAATTTAACATGTTGGTAAAGCAGTCAGCATCTGAAGTCACAGTGCTTCTCACTACGCACATTCCAGTCAACAATAAAAAGCCTTCTAATATTCACGCCTTGAAAAATCTACTAGAGTAAGGTACTGCTTTTAGAAAGTAAAGCAAAAGTTCCATTTCTAAGATGTTAGAGTTAAAATCTCTTTTAGCCTTTTTTCAAAATCACCACAAAAGAACAAGAACAAGGAACGGAAACACAAACTATTATCAATAAAACTTGGAAATGCCTGAAACTCTGAAACACCACATAGAAAGATGGAAAGCAAATGGAAGAAGGGTAATGAGTTAGCCAAGTGAAAGAAGACAAAATCTGAGTCTGCAGAGAAAAAAAAAAAAAAGAGAAAGTAAGACCATTCCCCTTGTAAAACCCTGAAAAGTTGCAAGAACAGAGTGCTTTTAGGGATATCTATCTAACAGAGCTCAAGAAAAGAGAAGAAAGGGAAAAACAGGGAGAATATTATAAAGAGAAATTTATACAAGAAAATTTCCAGAACTCAAAGATATGCAGAACTGGATTAAAAGGTCCACATAATGAACGATAAAAAGATCCACATTAAGTCACAGCATCATGGAATTTCAGACTCCTGTCAGAGAGATCCTAGTTGATTCTGGGGTGGGTGGATGGAGATGGTTTCCACACAAAGGACTGGGAAACAGAATAGCGTCATTTTTTGCAACAGCAATACTGAAAGGTACAAAATAATAAAAGTGATGCTTTTAAAATTTTAACTGAATATTTCTAATATGTTAAAGCAATAGTCTTAGAGTTTGGGGACAAGAGAGACAGACTGAAGGAACGGACTAAGTAAATCAACCAAAAGAGATATGTTTACCTTTGAATCGTACTTTGAATCACTGAACATGGGCAATTGACACAGTTTAGTAGATTAAAAAAAATGCTTCATCTAGAAGAGGTAGTGATTATGTTTATTAGTAAATTTTGATATCTTTTATTTCAACTTTATTTCCCCAAAACAAAATATATGTCTCTTTTCTAGGCAAGTTTAAGTTAATCTTGACTTACAGAGTTTGGTAATTAAGTTATTCATCAAACTTTGTTAAGTTCAAATTTACATTTAACTGCACTGTTATTATGCCAAGGCTCTACTATTTTTACTCATGGACTTAAACTGTTTCCAAGTATCTTTCTCTTTAACTAGATGTCACATCTCTTGGGACTGTTGATTTATCCATATGGTCAACAAACTAATTAGAAATCATAAAGATGTGACGTTACAGCAGAGTTCCGAAATACCAAAGAAAACTTACTCTTATCTTCTATCCCTATTTTGATGCTCTAAGGAAGTCACTGAATGCTCAAGTGAACCCTAGGCTTTGGCGTCTCAGAATAATAGCAACCAGAATCGACTCTTGTAGACCATTTCCAGTGTGTGTCTGGGTGTCAAGTTTAATGGGTTTGGTTTTTGAATGGAAGAAGGAAAGAGAAGACAGGTGGCTGAGCAGTATGGTGTACAGAATTCATCCTCACAGCTGTATGGGTTATAGTCTTTAACAAGACACTATAATTTAGCTTAAGTCTTGGAAGGAAAACATAATATAAATGCAAAATCCTGACTAATATTTGAGAGAATGCTGACAAGAACCTGTGCAATTATTAGTTTGAAAATAGAATTAGGGTGGAATTACTGCATTTCCAACCTCAAAGAGAAAGCCATATGAAAAAAGGTCTTTTAATACCAAAAAATTGTTCTTTTTCCTCATAAAGTCAGTTATTCTCAAAAGGTTTTATTTTAAAATAAAAATTATTTTATTATGTGATACTTTTACAGCAACTCCTCTTAAAAACTATCACCAGTTTAACAATACTGTGGTGGCTTGTGTGTGGCTGTGATGCTGGAAGCTATGCCACCTGTATTTCAAATACCAGCAGGGTCCTCCATGGTGGACAGGTTTCAGTGGTGCACTAAGACAAATTAGGAAGAATGGCCTGACAAACTATTTCCAAAATTAGCCAGTCAAAACCCTATGAATTACAATAGAGTATTATCTAATACAGTGCACTGTAAGATGAGCCCTTCCCTCCCACCCCAGATTGGAAGGCACTCAAAGTACACAGTGGCTACAACGGTGGACTTGAGCATACTAACAAATGTTTGTATGTTTCATTCAGCTGTACAGAGTGTTGCCATGAATCAGAGCCAACTCCATACCAACTAACAACTAATCTTATGAATAGATTTTACTTTGTTGACTTTTATGACTAGGCCTCAAATAAATAATACTGATTCATTGATTTTAACATAAGTCATCATAATGCTTAGTCAAACTTAGTGGTACTCTAGACATATGAGAAGAGTCCTGGTGGCACAAAGGTTAAGCATTTGGCTGCTACTGAAAGGTCAGCAGTTTGAACCTACCAGCCACTCTTCAGGAGAAAGATAAGGAAGTCTACTTCCATAAAGATTTACAGCCTTGGAAACCCTATAAGTCAGTTCTACTCTGTCCTATAAAGTCACTATGCACTAAAATTTACTTGATGACAATGTGTTTGTTTAATATGCATGAGAAATTCTTTTAAGGATAAATATAACTAATTTTTAAGGAAACAGGAAGAGATACAAACTAAGAATTTCAAATCAGTCTATAGAAGTTATCATGCTGCAGTGTATACCAGAAACTGATCTGCCCGTACCCCTGCATGCTATTTCTTCTCCTTCTTATATAGTTTTAGCACATAGTCCCAGGAAAGGGACCTGCCTCCTCTGGAACGTTTAGCCTGATGCTGTGAAGGGCACATGGTAAACATCGTTGACCAATAAGAAAAGTCCAACCGAAATTCAAACTGATTGTGCATAAAAAGACATTTACAAGCATGGGGAAAATCCATATGCAGCAGAAATTTTTTTTTAAAAAAAATATTTGAATCTTTTGCTTTCTTGTGTTAGTATAACAATTCAGACTTCACTGAGCACATTACTTGGCTTCCTCTTCACACAGCAAATCAAGTCAGTGGATGTGAATTGCATTTGCAGCCTCTGGCCATTTCGTACAGTTTGCTAAAAGGAGATACTCAAAAATGCTAGATAAGGTTGCAGGTTCACTTACATGCATGCATTTTTATTTCTTCTTTGCTCAGTAACAAATGTACATAACCTATCATCTACTTATGCCAGGTAGAGAACAGTAAAAACTCAGCTTCAGGGTTAAAAATGAGTATCTTGTCTAGTCAGTTAACTTTCCTGAGCCTAATCTCTCTCTCATTATACCCTGGAAGGCAAAACATTTTATAGAACAGGCCAGTTATAAAAAATATACTAGTTAAATATGTGACATTACTAAACATAAGAATGACAAGTAGTTCCATTAGCTGGAGTCCTCAGAAGATCTTACATATTTTAAAGTTTTATTCTGGAAAAAAAAATACACACACACACACACACATATGTACACACACACATACATATACATGCATACATACATGCACATGCATATACATGCATACACACACGTACATACACACACACACTACTTGTTCTTCTGAACTTATCATGGTAGACTTTTTTGATAGCTTATTCCTGTACCAAGTGACACTCATTAACTTGTTCATATCAACATACATCAAGTCTCTCCCCTCTGTCCTGCTGCCAGGACTTCATAACCAATGGATTTCTTGCCCTACAGCTGCCACCACTCTTTGGCTTCTGGGTATTTCCAGCATGAAGTGGTAGCTATTCTTGCTCACAGTTAATAAGCATCCACACTCATTGCCAAACACTGTAGTCTCTGTGCTCCATAACTTCAGAGACACCGAGGAATGTTACCAATATGACATTTACCCACACAATTCCATTCTTTCCACTGATGTCTCTAGTTTCTTGCAAGAAACACCCATTAACCATAAATGATTTGGAACTTGAAAGTTCCCAAACTGCTGGCCAGTATGTGGACTCATTTCTAAAGGATGAACTCAGCCTCCACAGCCTGACCATCATCTGACTCCAGCCAGATCACACAGCTTTTTCTATAAGCCCCTGACGGGATTTCTCAGCACCAATTAAACAATTCTCTATAAAAGAGATAGTTCAGGCTCTGGGTTCAAAATCTAGAGCAGCCCCTACTGAAGCTCAGAAATATGACAACCTCTTTGGACCAGAGTTTCTTCTTCAGTAAACAGAATAGTAACATCACAGATTTTGTCAAGATTAAATGGTACAACACATGTGAGATTTCTCACGTGACAGCTCCACAGGAAGTTAGTTACAAATAGACAATACTGCTTTTTGCCTCAACTAAATAATGTTGTTGTTGTTGTTGTTTGCCTTCGAGTCGGCCCCGACTCATAGCTACCCCTCCTTGGGTTTCCGAGGCAGTATCACTACGGAAGTAGGATTGCCCAACCTTCCTTCCGAGGAGTGGCTGGTGGGTTTGAACCGCCAGCCTTCTGGTGAGCAGTCAAGTGCCTTAGGCACTATGCTACCAGAGCTCCTAACTAAATAATAGAGGGAACCAATACAGAACAGCAAAAGGTACTAGAAATAATTAAAACTTGTTTGTGAAAATTATCTCTTTTTAAGTAATGCATGGTACAGAATTATAGCATTTTACAGTTTAACTTTATGCAACAGTGAGAATTACCATAAATTTTAGAGCTGTAACATCCCCTTCATCTACACTGACCTATAGAATAGTTGTTGTTATGTGCCATTGAGTCGGACCTGACTCATAGCGACCCCTCCTTGGGTTTCCGAGGCAGTATCACTACAGAAATAGATTGCTCCATCTTCCTTCCAAAGAGTGGCTGGTGGTTTTGAACTGCCAGCCTTCTGGTTAGCAGTCAAGTGCCTTAACCACTATGCTACCAGAGCTCCCAATAGTAGTACATCATTATTCTGTTATTTTCCTCTTTTCATCAAATATACAAATAGGACACATGACTTGATGTTATGTTGCTTCAAAACTAAGAAAGTAGAGTCCTGGGGAAATAAACAATATAAAAACAAAACAAAAAACCTACAGATCTGAGAAAGTTCAAAAAAACAAAGCATAGTCTTACAAAAAAAAAATAATAATAAGGCAGTTAAATAAATTAGCTATGCTGGGCAAACCATGAACCATGTAGCCACAGCTTAATCATGTAATGATAACTTGCATTCACTGTACTCTGAAATTGCCTGTTGGTTTCATCATAGAAAACATTTAACTGAACCCAAAAATCTGATGGAAAGCTTTACAGCATATTGTAACGCTGCTTTCTACTTCTGATCCACTGCCTGCAGAGCACTCACAGTGTTTCACATCCACTGTACTACTGGATTTTCACAAAAATATTGAGGTACAAAGGAAATCTCAGTTTTTCAGAATAAGAATTAGAAAGGTTGGAAAGGTCATCACAGCTAAGCAGGGACAGGACTGACTCTGGAACCAAGGTTGTCTGACTCCTGAAATGATGCTCTTTCCAAAACTGAATGTTATCGCTTGAGAAAACATTCAAAGAACAGTTAATAAAACCTTCAGCTATGCTAGGTGCTAAGTAAGAGTCTTTGAAAACAAAAGCACACCCTCTCAAAAAATTACCTGCTTCTTTTATATTATGCACTTTATAAAAAGAATCCATTTGTAGCCCAAGGAATTAATGTAATCATTGGTATCTTAATCGTTTTAATGTCTGTTATGCTAATAGCTTGCTAAGAGCTAGAAGATTCTTTCCAACAAGGTGACAGGGATAACTGATGTTCATTTACTTGAACAGCAAACTTTTTGTTGTGTAAAAAATAAAAAGCTTCCAGTAGGGAGATAACCACATCATATAACTTACTATAAAGGTTAGGGCAGTGACATACATTAAATAGGCTATAAATGAAATATTAATTCACTTTTCAACAAATTTCCAGATAACAACTGAGAGACTACAGGTAGAAAAAAGAGCCATCTAGACCATAAACTTAATTGCCCAAGGCCTGTGAAAGAAGATCTTGAACTAAAACATAGGTGCTGTACTTAAGCAGGGAGGCTCTCTGCTACTGAATGATTCACAGGTTCCACCACTCTCCTTCCTCACGAGACACAGGGCAGGGTAGTGTCTTCACCACCATATTCTCTGTATCCAACTTATGACTTAGGAAACTCTTGTGAAACCAACCAGTTGCTTTTTTGTCTTAGAACGCTTCTCAAAGACTATTTGATGCCCAGATTGTTGATGAGGGTATTTCCATGAGAGTATCTGATGGCTAGTCATTATCAAAGCCATGCTGCCATGCTACAAAGCATGAGACTGTGATCTGTCTCACTAACAGAATTCTCAGGCTTTACTATCACCATTTGCATTCCTGTCACTGTGTCTAGGAGCTCCGGTAGCATAGTGCCAAGGCATTTGACTGCTAACAAGAAGGCTGGTGGTTCAAGTCCAACAGCCACTCCTCAGAAGGAAGGCTGGGCAATCTACTTCTGTAGTGATACTACCTTGGAAACCCAAGGAGGGGTTGTTATGGGTTGGATCCGGCTCAATGGCAGTGAGGCTGAACTGTGTCAGTAATGCTCCAATGTTTCAAAATTCACAACAGTGTGGACAGTAACGAGAGATTAATAAGAGAGGGTGACAGCTCTGTCTGCAGTAGTTTGACAAACTTATGAGTAAGTAAAAAGTTGTGGCTATAGTTTGAAAAAAATGATTTTAAATAGATGAATATGAACAGGAAGTACTGCACTTTAGAGTTGAGTTATTGTGTCTGTCCTAGTCACCACCCTAGTGCCCAGCAGAGTTTTTAACACAACATTAATGGCAAATAAAATAACAAGTGAATGAATTAGTGAATGTAAAGCATCCTGGCTTCCATTCTGTAATCCAGTGCTCTTTACATCAGGGAGTGAGAAACTAAGTAAACATCATAGTGGGTATCTGGGTAAAGAACTCAGAATTATGAGTGAACTCGAGGCTACTTTTATAAAAGTAAAGCTCTGCATTGTTGTTACTTTAACACTCAGTATCCATCCAAATAAATTTCAACCCTAATTTTAAAAGCACATTTTAGTTCATATTTCAATTTACTACTCATCCCATTCTTTATAAAATCTGCTAATCTGACAAAATTGAATTTTCTTTTCAATTTTATTCCCACATCCTCCTCTCCATGTAACTTTAGGGAGCTGATCAGGCAACAGGAAGCAAAATAGAAGAGAGGAACATCAAGTTTTAATTTTATAGAATATGAGGGAACAATTTAGACTCATGATAACATGGGATATTTCCACTGTTTTGCATTATACAGAAGAATATGTTTTGGATAATATGTCAACAAAGTATGAAAAATCATACAAAACAGATGCACAGCAAGGCATTTCATTTCCACTTTTATTTGGATATATTTACTAAATTCATTCACATGATATCACAATCCATACATAATTCTAACGAGTTGTTACTTCCTTTATAGCAGCCTTTGAGGTGATGTGCTTTAACTAAAATGACATTGACAGAGTATCAGTTACCTGTGAAGGCTAAGCTATACTGGCAGCTGGGTACCACCTTTAAAAACAAGAAAAATATTAATTGTCTTTGCCAATACTTCATCTGTGCCACAGAGACAGGCTGCTCTCCCCTTAAAACCTCATTTGCATTTGAAGAATGTTATTTCCAAACTGCTTCTTGTCACTCATTTCCAATCTATATGACTTATCTCCCGAATCCAATGCCAGCATGAATTCAGCTAATAAGCATTCCCAAAGGGGAGTTCTTCATGCTTGGTGTTCTGTGGATCTCAACAAGGAAACCTAAAAATGTTGCTGCTTTCCTTTTCAAGCTTAAGGACAGGTGAATTATCATCACCCATAGGCTTGAGAAAAGGGCTTGAAAATGTGGTGACTATTCAACACAAATATCTTCTCTAGTTAAGACTTTATTTAACACAGCAAGCTCTTGAGTCATAACCAAACACTGTTCTGATCTGAGGACAATGAGAATAAGTCTATTAAATGACAGGCCTCTCTATCAGCTGACAGAAGCAGATGGGCCCCAAGTCAAATTGCTTTCTCACTGATATCCTGTAGGATGGAAATCAAGTTGATAAATGACAAACATGAGTTGGAACATTTTTACTCTATTATTCACAATATTTACAAAGATAAACCTTGTAATTCATTAATCTGGCTACTTTTGTCATCCTTGTGGCCATGGCTCTTAATATTAAAGAAAGCTTAAAAGAAAATACTCGAAAAATTTATAACCAAGAATTACATACCCGGCAAAATTGTCCCTCAAATATGATAGTGAAATTAGGAGATTTCCAGATAAGCAGAGACTAAGGGAATTTGTGAAAACCAGACCAACCTTACAAGAGACGCTAAAGGGAGTCCTTTAAACAGAGAACCAAAAATAGCAAATAACAACCAACCATTAAAACACAAGATGATATAATCCAGAAACCAGTTATGGACATATCCAAAGTAAAATGAGCTTACAAGACAGTAAACAGGGAACCAGAGACATCAATTGGCAAGTGAGGACAACTACAAACAAAAAGTGGGAAAAGACAGTGTAGTTACAGAACTTGGATTGGGTAAGAAAATAAAACCATCAATATGCTGCCTACAAGAGACACACCTTACAGATAAAGACAAAAGCAGACTAAAAATCAAAGGTTGGAAAAAGACTTATCAAGCAAATGGCAACTGTAAGAGAGCAGAAGTGGCAATATGGCGATTCCTTCAAAAGTTGGAATTAGAAATACCATTTGACCCAGCCATTCCATTACTAGGTATATACTCTAAAGAAGTGAGAGCCATGACAAGAACAGATATATGCACACCATGTTCATCGTAGCACTATTTACAATAGCCAAAAGATGGAAACAACCTAGGTGTCCATCAACTGAGGAATGGATAACCAAACTATGGTACATACACACAATGGAATACTATGCAATGCTAAAGAATAATGCAGAATCTGCAAAACACCACATAACATGGATGAACTTGGAGGACATTATGCTGAATGAAATAAGTCAATCACAAAAGGACAAATATTGTATTAGTCCGTTATTGTAAAAGTTAAGGAAAGGCTTATCTATAGAAGGAAATTTTCTTTGTTAGTTACCAGGGGTTGGAGGGGAGGGGAAGGAATGCTGTTAGATAGATAGAGATAATTATTGATTTGGGTGAAGAGAAGGGCAATGTACCAAATGTGAGTGACCAATATGGCAGCATTGAGGAAGAGAAAGACATAGAGAGGTACATGGGAGGTACAGACAACAAAGATGAACCCTTTTGTGCATACATTACTGCGTTGTCAGTGAAGGCAATCATGGGAATATGGGTGGATAGATGGGTGGACAGGCTGAACGATTAGGTATGTCTATGAAATGGGAGGGTATCTAAGAACATGTAGAGGGTTGGTAGACAATGGTCCTATCAGTTTATGTGAATGATCAGAATTCCCAGGTATATAGTAAAGCTGACAAGGGGCAAGGCTGTGGTCACTGCTTAGTCACAGCCAGCTACCCAGAGGGACCAAGTAGTTGAACCTGCGGGTTTGGGACCATAGTTGCAGGGGACATCAAGCTCAATTGGTATAACAAAGTATACATTGTTCCACCTCCTACTTTGGCGAGTAGTGACTGGGATCTTAAAAGCTAGCAAGCTGCCATCTAGATACAACGATGGGTCTCTCCTTGTACAGAGCAAAGAAGAATGAAGAAAACAAAAATTCATGGAAACAATTAGTCCTAGTGACTGGTACACCATCCAATCTGCAGCCTATATGACTACGAGACCAGAAGAACTAGATGGTGCTACCACTATCATCCACTGGAAGGGGATCTATGTAGGAGATCCTTGATAGAGAGGGAGAACAATGTGGAACAAAACTCAAAATCATTTGCAGGAAAAAAAAAGGGGGGGGGCAGGTTTGCTGGTCCAATAGAG
>NW_006921637.1:8387882-8399319 GCF_000298275.1 Orycteropus afer afer | reverse complement strand
AAAAAAAAAAAAAAAAAGACCAGAATTACTGGTCAGATGAAGGCTTGTAGAACCCCCAAGACTATGGCCCCAGACTATACTTCGGCCCTGGAACTGGACTCACTTCTTTCTATAGCCAAACAGTAGAAAGACCTACAGATAGGACACCTGCCCTAGAGAGATGCACCCACCTACCCTAGAGAGATACACCCCCTGGAACAATCAACCATGAGACACAGAAGGGCATCATTTGTATAGCGGGAAAGCTAGACAGACAGGAATGCATAAGAAGACACAGGGAGGGACTGGTCACAGGGAGGAGACAGGAGGAGAGCTTTTCATGGTTGGGGATTGTAATCGAGGACTGTGAGGCCTGATGCGCATGAACTGTTGTGTGTAAAATGAAACTACTTGCTCCCATTTCACAATAAAAAAAAAGAAAAGAGAAGAAAATACTCACACAAATCCATTCAATGAATGTTTTTATCCTCTTCAACAAGCAATAACAGCCAATTTGTGAAAGAAGATGGTGGGAATTTTCCATGCTACAAATCAAATGTGTATTTTTCGCTTGATGAGTAATCCTCATATATTTTACTAAAAGGATTAATAGTACTAACCTGTGTTTAGCATAAAAAGTATGTATTTTATTGTGATTTGGGTGAAAGTTTTCATTCAACAATTCATGTACATTTTGTTTCATGACATTGATTGTAATCCCCACAATGCAACAGCACTCTTCCCATTTCTTCCCTATGGTTACCATTTTCATTTGCCCTTTTTTCTTGTCCCTTCTTGCCTTCTGAGATTTATCCCTAGGTAAATGCTGTCTTTCTGATCTCGTATAGTTGATTGTTCTAAGGAGTTCATATTTCCCTGGTGGTATTATTCACCTTATAGGCTTATCATTTGACTGAAAGTTGAGACATAGGGGTGAGTTTGGTGCCAGGTGTCTAAGGGCCATAGTCTTGGAAGTTCCACCAGTCTCTATCAGACTGTTGTTGTTGTTGTTATGTGTCATTGAGTCGGCCCCGACTCATAGCGACCCCTCGTTGGGTTTCCGAGGCAGTATCACTACAGAAGTAGGATTGCCCACCTTCCTTCTGAGGAGTGGCTGGTGGGTTTGAACCTCCAGCCTTCTGGTTAGCAGTCAAGTGCCTTAGGCACTATGCTACCAGAGCTCCTTAGACTAGTCAACCTTTTTTTTATATAATTTTTTGGGGGGTTTTAATGTACATTTTTTTTTCCCCACAGGACCTCCTATTGTGATCTCTTTCAGAGTGGTCAGCAGTGGTAACCAGGAACCATCTAGTTCTTCTGGTCTCAGGTCATAGAGGCTGGGGTTCACATAGTCGATTAGTCCTTTGGACTAATTGTTTCATGTGTCTTTGACACAATTATTCCTCTTAGCACCACATGCAGTTTCTTAAAATATCAAATAATACAGAATCAAAAACCTGCTTAGAACATGGATAAAATTTAAACTGTTATTTCTTACTTATAGTCTAAAGCAAAGAACTATTGCTGTAAGAATAACTTCTTATTAAAGCTTCTGAAGCTGTTTGACAACAGCAAATACTTTCATCAGGGCACCCAGATAGTCACAGGATAAAAAAATATCTAAAATAAACAAAAATATGGATCTAAAAATTTACAAATATACAGATTCACAGAAAATTGAAAGAGTTTTAAATGATATATACTAGGCTTAAAAACTTAATGGCTTACAAACATGGGAGGGTGACAGTCATGTGTAGAGTGAGACTACCAGGCAAACAGTTCTAATCCTTTCAGTTGAGGTTAAAGCATATACAATAGGTATTCCTGATTCATCAGGAGGAAAACCTCTATTTTCAGGGAATGACATTAATGAGAATCCTAGGAAACAAGGCAAAATCTCTATATAAGTATCTTGAATAGTTTCAGTAAAAGAATTTGCATTTAAAATGCAGATTTTAATTATGTGGAGACCAAGTTTTCACTTAATAACTAGCTCTCTTTAGAGGTAGAATATATCATGGGAAAAAATGAATAACAGCTGCAACTTTTCAATTGTAGCTTTTGTTTATCTCTTTTAGCTGAAAATCAGCATTTTAAAGAAACTACACTCTTCCTAAATCACATGTTTAAATATCAAACATAATGGTACCATTACCATTTTTATTAACCAGATCTCTTGTAAAGTTATTTATTTTTGCTGAAGAATAGATCAAGACTGAAAACAGGTGAGAAGTGTTACTGTTAAATCCAAAGGAAGAATATAGTAACATTTTTGTCTAATTCTACAGTAGTAATTAAACTCTGATATAGATAAAAGTCTTGATTGTCAGCATAATATTTTCAGAATTACAAATATGTATTTCTATTAAAAGAAGAGATAAACTTTAATGTCTAGACATATTTTTAATAACTGGATTAAAACTTACTGTAAAATATTTCCAATTATCAAATATTTTCACTTTTAAAGTCTAAAAGACATGCTTCAATTATTTCTAAGTCTCATTCTTTATAAATATTTTTTCATCTTTACTTTCTTTATATACTATGTGTGATTCATAGGACTCAGGAGCAAATGGATTTAAAAAGACAGAATCAGGCAAGGCAATGAGAAACATTTGGGAGATTTCATGTACCAGAGACTGACACTTTCAAGTGGAATTTTAGTTTATTAAATCTTTATTTCATAAACATATTGGGAAAATATTAGAAACAAGGCTACAGAAAGGCTGGGAGCAAATGATAAGTGCGATAGTTGGAGCAGTGTGTCAACTTGGCTGGATCACATGTGTGGTTTAAGCTGTTGTGATGTGGTTAATCCCAGGATGGGATCAGATGATTCTGTTTTGAGCAGCCAATCTGTTGAAAGGGAGTTTCCCTGCTTCCAGTATATCTATGGACATCCTGGGAAAAGAGACATTCTTCTGTGGATTGGGATTCTGTTGTGCTGCCTACAACTGTCAGTGAGTGAACAGTCCACCACTGGGCCTGGAGATCTTCGATTCATCATTCGTTGGAGTCAACAGCTGGTGTACTGCCTGCCAGCCTTGAGCTCCTTAGTCCCTGTGGCTGCAAGAGTTGGGAAAAGCCTCCAGCTAGACGTTTGATCCAGGAACTTTGGACTTGCCAGCTCCTATAAGTGTGTGAGTAATTTTCCTAAGATAAATTCCTCTCTATATACATATATGTAAGCTTTACTGGTTTTGTTTCTCTAGAGAACCCAGTCTAACACAATAAGAAAACCAAGAGACCCAAAAATCCACATAATTTTGCACATTACCTGTAGAGAAAGATGGTATATGACTAGTTTGTTTCCCAAAGGGAAATCATGGCTTACAGCTACACTCTTCACTATAGTAGCCACTTGCCACATGTGGCTAATTAAATCTAAATTAGTTAAAATGAAAATTCTAGTTTCTCAGTCACACTAGCCACTTTTAAGGGTTCCACAAGTATGTATGGCCAGTAGATGCTGTATTGGAGAGTGCAAGATCAAGATAGAAATGATAACCATAGATCAAATTTGCTCAGAGAGTGCCTAAGACATTTGACTACTAACCAGGAGGCTGGCGGTTCAAACCCACCAGCCACTCCTCGGAAGGAAGGTTGGGCAATCTATTTCCGTAGTGATATTGTCTCAGAAACCTGAGGGGTCGCTGTGAGTCAGATCAGACTCGAAAGAAGTGAGTTGGATTGTTAAAGGCCAGAATGCAAGAAAGGATAGGAAAGGATGAATGGAAATGGTAACCATAGAGAGGAAGCTGGAAGAGTACTGCTCCACAGTAAGGATTACAATCAATGTCACAAAACCATATGTGTACGAATTGTTGATTGGAAAACCATTCTCTACAAACTTATCCAAATCACAAGAAGTTAAAAAAAAAAAAAGTAAAATGTATGTAGAGATGATTATGTCAGACATTTGCTAAGTGCTTACACATATCATCCTATTTAATCTTCATATAAACTATATGAGGTAGGTACTATTATAATCCAATTTATAGGCAGAAAGTAAGGTTTATAGAGCATATGTATACTTACATTCCAAGCACACTTTATCTCATTCAAAGGTAGAGCTCATAAGGAGTTCTACTCTGAGATGGAGATAGAGGAAATGTAACCTGGATAGTACTACTAGACCCTTGCACCAACAAGTAGTGTACCCAGCTGAAATGGATGGTGTTCTAAATTAGCCTTCATTATCCTTTTGGCTGAAATATTCTTGATGTTGAGCATGATTATTTTCTATTAACAATGGAAAAGTATTTTTCTTATTCCATTCTTGTCCCTACCTTGTACTTATAAATCTCTAGCCATTTCTTTTCATAGGTTTTACTGCCCCAGCCAATAAAAACTAAGGCCGACCTACACACAATTCAACACATCTTAAGGTTCAATTTTTAGAACAGAACAGTCAACATTAAAATTAATTTGGTGTTTCAAAATTCCTTCATATATAGGTACTGAGCTCTTAAAGATCCTGTTAATAATCAGTGACTTCATGTTATAGAAAGGAACTCCAGTTACGCAGAGAAATAATTTACTAAAAGCTGAGCTATAATAAAGCATATTACCTCTTACATTTTACAACTGTCACTGGCCCAGGTGAGCCAAATGAACTAAGTTATATTATCTCAGCTTTTACGTGGTCAATTTCCCATTAAATTGCTTCGAGAATTACACGTCATTTTTCATCATACATTACTAACTTTTTTGTTTGATTTTTAAGTTCTTCTGAATTGAATGATTGATGGCCTGATGACACTGGCAGAAGATCCACTTAACTGTTATGACATCCCCATGCTCCACAGGCCCTGGAGAATCAAGCATTACTTCTGGCCCTGACTGTCCCACTGTAGCCTCCCATGCCTTACCTTCGGGGTGACCCATCATCATGGGGCTGGATGATGACCACTTTCACAGTCACAGAGGTCCGGAGCAGGTCAATCATCTGCTCATGGGTCAGAGTGGCCACAGCCACTTTGCAGATCTCTACGAGGCGGCTCCCTTGGCGAAGGCCAGCTTTCCAGGCAAAGCCAAAAGGCTCCACATCTGCAACTATTCCTTCAAAGTTCACATGGAAGCCTAACTGACCAAGCCCATTCCTCCTCAAGGTCATTTCCACAGTCTCGCAGCCTCTCGTCACTATCTGAAAGTAAAGAACACTGTTAAAGAACCCCTTCCCACTCAGGCTGTCATGAACACTCCATGATAGAGGTGCACACATGGGCCTCTGCCTCTATTGCTCTTCTCCTTAGCCCTCATGGCACTTGTTAGCACAGTTTAAGGGTGCCCCCCCCCATCTCTTCAAACTGTAGAAGTGAAAGAAGGGACATATTTAAATCCAGAGCCTACCATGATTAGTTGTGGCATCAATTGCAAAGAAAATAATTTAAGTAAAACCACAGTTCTAACTCCTCAAAGGCAAATCTGTTCCTGATACAGGTATGCTGTTTTTTCTAGTCGCTGACCTCAAATTCATGAGCTTAAGATGGGCACTGATATTCTCTCCTCTTCTTTCTATTGTACAAATGGATTGTAACCAATGGAAAAATGTAGACTTTTGAAACGATTACAACTTTCACTCAACAAGTACTAAAACCTGAAAGACAATTTCACTCAACATTTTTTAAACCAATGGCCCACACCCACATTAGAGCTAACACTTAATGTCATACCCTGAAGCACAGGCAGGGTAGCAGGAGGTCAGGATCTTAAGAAAACTGCATGGCATCAGTATTACGGACATCCCACTCCTTCTGCTCATCTGGGTGGTGAGGAACCTTCAGATCATATATGTGGTAGCCAACAGGTTCTTTCATCACCTATTGACAAGGCAAGTTGGCAGGAGATAACCCTTACAGACAGCAGGGCCTCCTGCAGGCCTCCTACTCTCCTTTAGCGAGTTACTGTGAAAACAGAAAACCCAGGAAGAGGCCTGGGACAACCCGAGTACGAGTAGCCCCAATGTTCTCACCTTTCCCAACAAAATGACTTCATAAAGATACCACAAAAAGGAACAGTGGGACAAGAAAGGTGAGCGTGCCTCACATGGTGCACTAAAGTACCTGCAATTCATTTCCATGAGAGTGGTTTCCCATGCAATGGAAAAAAAAAAAAAAGAAGGGCTCATCAAATGTTATTTGATGACATCACTTATTTGTGGGAAATTTAAAGTCAGAATGCATTATACATGTATCCTATCCCCAAAGCACAGAGCTAATGTATAAAGTTTCATGTAATAAATGCTTCATTCCCATGAAGCATGCTCTGAATACACAGACACTTATTTAATCAAACCTACAACTGTAAGTGCAGCTGTGCGAATGGGGCTGGTTTCAGTGCATCGATACCACGTCTGCTGTCTCTATGGTTACTAATACCTATGTTCCAAGTCAGCTTTTCACAGACAGAAATGACAGTTTGAGGCTTCAGGAAATGTGGAAAGGGACTCCTAGTCTTAGCCAATGGGGAAGTTTTGAAGGTAGAAGTTTCCAAACTTATGAACTGAACTAATTTAAAATTGTTGAAAAAGTACTTCTATAACATGCACAAGCTGAGTAAATTTTTCCTCTACTTCTCTTCAACTTTTTTCTAAGCTTCTTCAGCAAAAGACTATGAATAAATGTGCCCCACCTTCTTTCAGGTACTAGTGCAATTTCAGCTGAAATTTAATATCCATATTAGACTGAAGATTTAATAACTGAGCTTTGCCTTAGTTCAACACATTGTCTCTTTTACTTATTTTCTCCAACTCTTTACCACTTCCCACACGTTTGCTTTTTGCTATTTATCTCCTCTAGGAGCTTTGGTGGCACAGTGGTTAAGTATTTGGCTACTAACTAAAAAGTTGATGGTTTGAAACCACCAGATGCTCTGCAGGACAAAGAAGAGGCAGTCTGTTTCTGTAAAGATTTGCAGCCTTGGAAACCATATGGGGCAGTTCTACTGTATCCTACAGGGTTGCTATGAGTTGGAGTCAACTCGACGGCAGTGGGTTTTGGTTCACCTCTTCTGTTCTCACTTTTTATCATCTAAAGGCTGAGTTTGAAGGACAATTTTCTCCATTTATTTTAAGCTCTTCACATATGTATATGGGCTCAGTTATGAAAATGATGGTCTCTTATTACTGTGCTCAGGACTGACTATATAATTTGTGAGGCTCAGTACAAAATAAAAATGCAGAGTACCTGTTCAAAAAGTATTAAAAATTTCAAGATGGCAACAAGAGACCAATAAACCAAGTGAGGGCTCATTTGAGTGCAGGCCTGGTACAGCTGTACTGGTCATCCTCTATGAAGCCAACCCTGACTGTTCTTCTAGGCATATGTTTTTATTCCTATTCTGTGTCTTCACCTATGTCCTAGACACCTTTACTTTTACTTCTGTCACCATGAAAACAGAAACACTGACTCGGCCAAACTCAATCTGCCAGACTCAATCACAGTATGTCTAAAACTACTGGATTTTCTTTCTTTCATTTTTGTTATTACCAGCCTATATTAACACTTATATTTCAATTCCTTCAACAGTCTTTGTGTTGGCTTGTTTCCAGTATCTTATGTTGCAAATTTTATTAGACACAGAACAACTTTCCTCAATATATTCCACATACTAGGCACATTAGCAACACAGTCACTGCTTTAGGAAAATGGTAGGGTGGGGTCCACATAATAGCAAATGTGTCAGAATCGTATGGGTCTTCTGTGCTATTAAATTTAATAGTGCAAATGTGCTGTCTATATATACCTATGACATGCAAATGGCTATCCAAAAGCATTGGGTTGTATAGTACTTTCAGAAGCACAGATAATAATGACTCAGTGGATCTGTTAAAAAAAAGTATTTGCAATATTACAGAAAACACAATGTATCCTGAGACTGACAAGTACAACTCAGAGTCAATTCTCTAGGCATACAAACCACTCACATACTCAATTTTTCTCCAATTAATATCTAGGTTTGCTCACATATCCCTGATAATATTGTTGAACACACTGTGGCTCTTTACTATAAATAGTGCCTGTAAATAATGAAATTACTCTTCTAAGGCTAGCAGATATTGACATGATTTTATTGTCTTTTATACATGGTCTTGATTAACAAAGTGAAGATTTATATTTGGTAGGAAGAAGGAATCAAGAACTGAATATAATTTCTCCTTTTTCAGCATCCATTGTTGGCTAAATCTTCTCTAATTAATGAAATAATACATCCTCCTGGGAAGATATACACAGGAGAAATTCTATTCTCAAAGGATGTTTTCTTCTAATGTTGTTCTTGTTGTTAAGGATCGTCAAGTCATCTCCGACTGATAGTGACCCCATGCACAGCAGAACGAAACAGTGCTGGGTCCCGCCCCAGCTCCACAATCCTTGGTATACTTGAGCCCATTGCTGCAGCCACTGTGTCAATCCATCTCGTTGAGAGCCTTCCCATCTTTCATTGACCCTCCACCTTACCAAGCATGACATCCTTCTCCAGAGAATGGTCCTTTCTGACAACATGACCAACACAGGTGAGATGAAGTCTGGCCATTCTTGCTTCCAAGGAATATTCTGGCTGCACTTCCTCCAGGACAGATTTGTTAGTTCTTTTAGCATTCCATGGTACTCTAAGCATTCTTTGCCAGCACCACAACTCAAAAGAATCAATTCTTCTTCAGTTTTCCTTATTCATTGTCGAGGTCTCACATGCATATGAGGTGACTAAAAATATCATGGCTTGTGTCAGGCACACCTTAGTCCTCAAGGAGACAACTTTGCTCCTCAGGACTTGAAAGAGGTCCTTTGCAGCCAACTTGCCCAGTGCTATACATTCTGATGTTCTGACTGCTGCTTCCATTGCCAACAACTGGAGAATCAAGTAATGTGAAGTCTTTGACAACTTCAATCTTTTCTCCATTTATTGTGATATTGCTTATTGGTCCAGTTGTGAGGATTTTTGTTTTCTTTATATTAAGATGTAATCTATACTGCAGACTGTACTCTTCAATATTCATCAGTAAGTGCTTCAAGTCACTCTCACTTTCAGCAAGCAAAATTGTGCCATCAGCATATCGCAGGTTGTTAATGATTCTTGATGCCAATCCTGATGCCATGTTCTCTTCATATAGTCCAGCTTCTCGGATTATTTGCTCAGCATATAAATTGAATAATTATGGTGAAAGGATACAATCCTGCCACACTCCCTTCTTGATTTTAAAACATGCAATATCCTCTTGTTCTGTTCAAACGACAGCCTCCTGGTCTATGTGTAAGTTCCTCATGAGTACAATTAAGTGTTCTGGAATTCTCATTCTTCTCAATGTTATCCACAATTTGTTATGATCCACACAATCAAATACTTCTGCATAGTCAATAAAACACAAGTAAACATCTTTCTGGTATTCTCTGCTTTGAGCCAAGATCCATCTGCCATCAGCAATGATATCCCTAGTTCCATGTCCTCTTCTGAATCCAGCTTGCGCCTCTGGAAGTTGTCTGTCAATATACTGCTGCCACCATTTTTTATCTTCAGTAAGATTTTACTTGCGTGCATTATTAATGATATTGTTCAATAATTTCCACATTCTGTGAGATCACCATTCTTTAGATTGGATACAAATATGGATGTCTTTCAGTCAATTGGCCAGGTAGCTGTCTTCCAAATCTCTGAGCATAACCAAGTGAGTGCCTCCAGTGGGGCAACTGTTTCTTGAAACTTCTCAATGGGTATTCTGTCAATTCCTGGACCCTTGTTCTTCATGAATTCCTTCAGTGCAGCTTCGACTTCTTCCTTCAATACCATTGGTTCTTGATCATATGCCACCTCCTGAAATGGATGATGATCAGTTCTTTTTGGTACAGTGATTCTGTGTATTCCTTCCATCTTCTTTTGATGTTTTCTGCAACAAACATATCATAGATAAACTTAGAGGACATTATGATGCATCATTCAATATTTTGCCCATAGAATCTTTCAATATTGCAACTCGAGGCTTTAATTTTTTCTTAGTTCTTTCAGCTTGAGAAATTCCAAGCATGTTCTTCCCTTTTGTTTTTCTAACTCCAGGTCTTTGCACATTTCATTATAATATTTGCCTTTGTCTGCTCAAGCTACTCTTTGAAATCTTCTGTTCAGCTCTTTTATCTTGTCATTTATTCCATTTGCTTTAGATACTGTCTGTTCAAGGGTAAGTTTCAGAGTCTCTTTGGACATCCATTTTGGTCTTTTCTTCTTTTCATGTCTTTTTAATGATCTGTTGCTTTCTTCATGGATGATGTTCTTGATGTCATCCCACAATTCTGGTTTTTGGTCACTGGTGTTCAATGCCTCAAAACAATTCTTCTTATATTACCACACACACACACAAAGGAAATAGTTTGATTTGCTTTTATTGCTCTATTATATATGTTGTTGTTGGAAGGTGCTGCCATGTCAATTCTGACTCATAGCAGCCCTGTGTTCAACTGAACAAAACACTGCCTGGTCCTGTGCCATCCTTACAATTCCTGCTATGCTTGAGCCCATCGTTGAAGCCAATCCATCTCATTAAGTGTCTTGCCCTTTTTGGCTGACTTTACTAAGCATGATAACCTTTTTTCCAGGGACTTCTCCCTTCTGATAACATGATCCAAAGTAGATGACATAAAGTCAGGCCATTCTCACTTCTAAGGTGCATTCAGGCTGAACTTCCAGGACAGATTTGATCATCCTTCTGACAGTCCAAGGTATCTTCAGTACTCTGAGTCAAAACCACAATTCAAATGCAGTAATTCTTTTTCTTCAGTCTTCCTTATTCATTATACAGCTTTTACAAGCACATGAGTTGACTGAAAAGATCATGGCTTGCATTAGGCACACTTTAGTCTTCAAAGTGACATCTTTGCTCTTGAACATTTTAAAGAGGTCTTTTGCAGCAGATTTGGCCACTGCAGTACAACATCTAATTTCTTGACTGCTGCTTCCATGAGTGTTGATTGTGGATCTAAGTAAAATGAAATCTTTGACAACTTCAGTCTTTCCTGCATTTGTTGTGGGGCTAATTATTGGTCCATTTGTGAGGATTTTTGTTTTCTTTATGTGGAGGTGTAATCCTATTACATACACTCAAACTAAATTCTGAATCTTAGTTTGTTAAAATTGGAAATAGACATACAATTATTAAAAAGCTAGAGGGGATTTCCAACAAGATGGCGGACTAGGCAGAAAGACTTCAGAGACCATCTTCAACAAAGAAAAGGGAAACCAATTAACACAGACACAGAAGATAATCTTGGACCCTTGAGCCTTGAAAGGAAAGATATAGAAGTGGACTAAACCCTAACTAGCAAAATAATTTGCATGAAAATACCAAAAAAGGAGACATACAGAGCTGTAGTCTGCCAGTGATCCTGAGCACTCCTGACGACACAGACAGCTTGGGGATTCCTGAGTGGTGGTAGGACCTGAGAATTAACCTAAAAATCAGCCCTGCTAG
>NW_006921637.1:8369310-8380547 GCF_000298275.1 Orycteropus afer afer | reverse complement strand
AAAAAAAAAAAAAAAATGCTAGAGGTACTAAAAGGTGTTGAACTAAAAATCACATTTTAGGAAAATCCTTTTTAAACCTGATTTTTTTTTCCCTCCCAATTAAGTTTTTCTAACTTAATGGGGAACTGAGGCTGGAAGAGTAACAACATAAAAAGTCTGTTATATAAGACACTTCACCAAAGAAGACATTCAGGCAGCTGAAAAACACATGAAGAAATGTTTGTTATCATTAGCCAGTAGAAAAATGCAAATCAAAACAGCAACAAGATATCATCTCAGTCCAGCAATATTAAAAACAAACAAACAAAAAAAGCAGAAATCAATAAATACTGTTGAGGGTAGGGAGAGACTGGATGTCTCACACATTGTTGGTGGAACTGTAAAATGGAGAAACCTCTGTGGAAAATGGTGCTTCCTTAAAAAGCTGGAAATAGAAATATCATATGGCCCAGCAGTCACACTACAAGGTATACAGCCTGGAGAAATAAGAACTGTGACATGAACAGATAGATGCACATCTATGTTCATCACAGCACTATTCACAATAGTATAAAGATGCAAACAACCTAAATTCCCATTAATGGAGTAATGGATCAACTGTGGTACACATGCATAATGGAATACTATGTAACGATAAACATAGAGGACATTATGCTGAATGAAATTACAATAGTGCTATGAGGCCACTATTATAAGAAGTCAAGAAAAGGGTTTCACAAAAAATATTCCCAAATATTCTTTGAAGGTTGCTAGGGGTGGGTGGAGGAGGGAAGTTGAACTACTAAGTAGAGGATAAACAAATGTTGATTTGGATGAAGGGAATAAAATGAATTAATAAATAAATAAAAGGATGCATAATCCAGACAGATTTGTATAGGAAGTCTTGCTCCCTTCCCCCCCAAAAAATCTGTTGTATAAACATGCCAGAGTTGAATCTGCAAATAAGTTTTAATTGTTTACATAGTTAACAATGATCTCTATTCCTATTAATTATCCTCTCAGAAGGTACTGTCATATCTGTCTCTACAAATAGATATGATACCTAGAAAATTCTTGTTTTTGGCTCAAATACTATAAAAACACATCTCAATGTTCTCTTGAAAGCTGGCTTAACTTTTCCTTTACAATCAATTTATGACAGGACTTTTTCACTATTTATGTACTAAGAAAGTGCTCAAAAAGACTCAACATTTATAATTAAGCTCTGTGTCTGTAAGAAATAGTAATTCACTCCCTAAGTGTTGTAATTATGGTCAAATTTCCATAGTGAAAATGACCATGAGCCTGGAACTGAAGAAATAAGGGTGGTAGAAATACAAAACATGTACTTACTCCTAATCTTTGAACAATTTCCCTTATGTCTTCAGCACAGTTATCCACTGCAGATATAAGGATACATTCTCCTCTTTCGTAAAACACCTTGATACTCATTAATCCAGATGTCCACCCAATAACATCCCTGCAGGAGCAGTTAAATACAACATTCTTGGAATCCTTTTCAATCAACATTATAAACTCATTGGAAATTCCAAGAAGACATTCAATGTCAGAAGACTGGCCAAAGTCCCTTGCGATTACATGCCACATGATTGCGCCAACGCTATATAAATGTGCGTCCTTCCTTGGCTTTACTTTCTCCTTCTTCTTTGCACCCAGTGTAATGAAACTGAATTTCACAGAGGTATCCACTGTGGCAGTCGTGACAAAGTTCTCCGCCAGATCTTTCAAGTACTCTTGTCTTGTTCTAGTGGCCATCGCCCGAAATTTTTCTGATTTATGGGCTGCATTTTCTGCATTGATTACTTTGGCTAAGAGGAAGTCCCGAAACACTGCTGATTTTGGAAAAGTTACACCTTTAGGAATTGGTGGACCAAATGATGGCACATCTTTTGATCTAGAAACTCCAACACTGGGAAAGAGAGAAAAAAACAAATAAGATTAGCCATGATACCATATTATTTACCTTCAGAAATCTGATATATACCCACACTTTTTACTTAATCCATCTATCTTGATGTAGCTTCTTGTTTTCTTATTTTCTGGGCATCTTAAATTTTCTTTAAAAATTTATGTTATTAAAAATTTTTGTTTTAAAACAAAACTTTTCAAACTCAGTTAGTTGATAGGGGTAATGGATCCCCAATGGGACAGGACAAGCAGTCCCAGATGGTAGCTGGTTGGTGAAACCTCATTCTGTGGCTGATGATCCCTGAGAAAGCTGGTAACAGTTCCAACAGAACTGAGTCTAGCCTCATCATACTTATAGGGTCAACAACAATTTTTTTAAAACTTTTTACTGTAATTTGGGTGAAATTTTACAAAGCAGATTTGTTTTACATTCCACAGTTCATACACATTTTGTTTTGTGACACTGGTTACATTCCCTGCAGTGTAACAGCTCTCCTTCCACTTCCTCCCTGAGGTCAGTTACCCTTTCCCTTTGTCCTTCTTTTCTATGCATTCCTCCCTCCCTCCCTTTCTCCCTGTATAAATACTGCCCTTCTGATGTCCCATGGTTGATTGTTCTGAGCAGTGCATCTCCCCAGTGCAGGTGTTCAGGTTCTACATAGGCATGTCTATTGTTTGGCTGAGTTAAGACATGTGAATGAATTTAATTCCAGACCTGAAGGGACTCAGGATTGGTCTTGTGGGTTTCACTAGTCTCTATTAGACCAATAAGCCTGGTTCCTTTTATGAGTTTGAGTTTTTTCCCACTGTTTTCTTCCACTCTATCCAGAATCTCCAATTTTGATCCTTTTCAGAGTGGTTGGCATTGGAACCGGGCACCATCTAGTTCTTCTGGTCCCAGGGTCCTACAGACTTAAGACTCTCATGGTCCACAGTCCTTTGGACTGTTTCCACATGTCTTTGATTGTCTTCACTCTTCTTTGCTCCACATGTGGAGAGAACAATAGTAGCATCTTAGATAGCTGCTTTACACAGGGTCATATTTTGAAAGTTTCACTTTTTTTAAGGATATGCTCACTTCACATGATTCTACTTTAGAAATATAAATGAAGATTTTGTGGGAGAAATATTTTAAGAGATTTCATGAAGAAATCAAATGTATATTGATAGCAATAGCCATCTTAATTTATCGAAACTAATAATGGTCCCCTGTCGGAGCTCTGGTGGCGTAGTGCCTAAGGCATTTAACTGCTAACCAGAAGGCTGGTGGTTCAAACCCACTGGCCACTCCTTGGAAGGAAGATTGGGCAATCTACTTTCGTAGAGGTACCACCTCAGAAACCCAAGGAGGGATCGCTATGAGTTGGATCTGACTCAATGGCAGTGAGCAGGAGCAGTCAGACAGGAGCTCTAAGGAGCTCTAGTGGTATAATGCCTAAGGCATTTTGACTGCTAACCAGAAGGTTGGCAGTTCAGACCCACCACCATCTCTGTGGAAAGAAGATGGGGCAATATACTTCCATAAAGATTTATCACCTCAGAAACTCAATACGGGTGCTATGAGTTGGAATCAGCCTGATGGTAGTGAGTTTGGTTTTGAGTTCAGTCAGACAGGAGTTTTAGCTGTCTTAAGCCCTTTTTTTTAAAAAAATAAGATCAACTATAAAGAGTAAACTAATGAATTAACTAATGATCAGAAGAGTTGATATTGAATGAATCCACAACATTTACAGCATCTGCTTCCCTAATCTTATCAGTAACAATTGCTGAATAGGCTACTGCAGATCAAGAATTCTTACTAATTCCACATCTTCTTTGGCTGATATTTTCTTTTAGGATAAACAAATGAAGTAATTTTTCCTTCTTTTCATCATCAAGGAAATCCTGGTGAATTAAGGATTAGAAATATTTTATTGAATTTTTTTTTGTCAGGTGTGAATTCATGTTCTGGTCGTTGATTAGGCTCTGAAACAATCCCAGGCCTCAGCTTCTCTTAACTTTCTTTTTACTATTTTATTGGTTCTCTAGAGCTGGTATAACAGAAATATCACAAGCAGATAGCTTTAACAAACAGGAATTTATTTCCTTATAATTTAGAAGGCTAGAAGTCTGAGTTCAAAGTGCTGGCTCTAGGGGCTGGGTGAAGGCCCCTTGACCTTGGGCTTCAGCTCTGCCTACTGTTCCAGGCCCACTAGAGTGGGAGACTTTTTCTGACTCACATGCAGCTGCTGGCTGCTGAAACTGCAAACCCAAGATTGACAAGTAAAATGGCACAGTCCCAAGATTAGCAGACAATACAATAGGCCACTAGTCAGCTACAGAAACAATCCCAAGATCAGCAGGCAACATGGCAGGCCACTGAGATGAAGACTCAGCCAAATGCAGGATCCAGATGTGCCACAAGCTACAGACCTTTTCCAAAGTTTCTCCTTATATACAGGAAGCAGGACACACCCTGAAGGCAGCTACTTAGCTGCTCATAGCAGATTCCACCAAAGAGTCCATTACCAATCTCATCATGGAAAATAACAACATCCAGCTGTCCAGCCACTCAAACCATGGCCCAGGCAAGTTGACAAACAACCTTAACTACCACAACTATACACTCAGCAGTGGACTTAACCAGCTGTAGGGCATTGAGCATGGAGAGAGGTAACAGATGAGATGGAGCCCCAGTTGAATGGAAGGGGAGGGGGGGATTGCTTCCTTTGGGGATAGAGCAAACTCAATCATGAACAGAGCCTGGTGATGTTGGATGGTGGTGTGTGTGCTAAACTGGGGAAAGGGAGGGAGACTTGACTTGTGTCCTTAACATGAAAGGAGAGTCCTAAGTAGGCTTCAGAGGTTGGAACTGCAGGGATCAACCTCACAATTGACCCATCCTCCCTTCACTACCATCCTTAGAATGGACACTTGGCTTTTCCACTCAACTCTGTGGATCTCAAACTACTCTGTGACTATATCTTGAATTCACTCACTAAAGTGAGTTACTAAAGCATTAGAAGGTGCTGTGGTGACATAGGGGTTAAAAGCATTTAGTTGTTAACCAAAAGGTTGGTGGTTTGAACCCACCAGCCACTCAATGAGAGAAAGATGGGGCAATCTGCTTTTATAAAGATTTATAGCTTTATAAACCCTATGGGGCAGTTCTACTCTGTCCTGAAGGGTAATTACAAGTTGGAATTGAACTGATGGCTGTGGCTTTTTATTTTTTAAAGCATTAGGGAAAAATTTCCTATATCCAAAAATTTTCAAGAACTGCTCTTAAGGTGAAACTCCAATTCTTCACTTTCCTCAATTCTGTGGGATGGTGCAGTTACCTAGCATCAAGTGTCTCCAGCATTTAAAAAGACAATACTGTGGGAAGGGAAGGGAAGGAACACTGTCAAATAGGAAGAGACAAGTATTCATTTGGGTGAAGAGAGGGGCAATGTACCAAATGTGAGTGATCAACATGGTGGCATTGAGGAAGAGGAAGATGTAAGAGGTCCATGGCAGGTACAGACAACAACCAAGTGCATGGATACTAGGAATGCAGCTGGCTGTGGTGGCCCTGGCTACTAGTGCTCTTGCTGGTTCAGCCACTTCTTGATCATTTATAGCTTGTCATCATTGCTGCTGCTGCCTGGAGCCCACAAGCGTGGAATATATATATATATATATATATATATATATATATATATATATATATACACACACACACCACACACATACACACACACACACACACATACATACACACACATATATAAGTGTGTTATGTTGTTGTTGTTAAGTGCCGTCGAGTCAAACCTGACTCACAGCAACCCCTCCTTTGGTTTCCGAGGCAGTATCACTATGGAAGTAGATTTCCCAACCTTCCTTCTGAGGAGTGGCTGGTGGGTTTGAACTGCCAGCCTTCTGGCTTGTAGTCAAGTGCCTTAGGCACTACGCTACCAGAGCTCCTAAGTGTGTGTGTATATGTGTGTGTGTGTATACACACACACACACATATATATATATTTATACATATACACTATGTATATATATATACATACACACATACATATGTGTGTTGTTGCTGTTGCTATGTGCCATCGAGTCGGACCTGATTCATAGCGACCCCTCCTTGGGTTTCCCAGGCAGTACCACTATGGAGCAGATTGCCCCATCTTCCTTCCAATGAGTGGCTAGTGGGTTTGAACTGCCAGGCTTCTGGCTAGCAGTCAAGTGCCTTAGGCACTATGCTACCAGAGCTCCCACATATGTGTGTGTATGTGTGTGTGTGTATATATATATAGTGTGTATATATATATACATATCTACACATATATATGTGCATGTGTGTGTGTGTGTGTATATGATTTTTCTACTGGGTTGAAATAAGAATGTGTTCCAGAACTCATTAATTTACCCAAATAATTTGATACCGTTTATTGATGATTGAAATATAAAACCTTTCAGCTCCTAACACAGAAAATACCACCCTGAGCAGATATGTGGGATTACTAGGAATTCTTGGTCTGCAGTGGCTATTCAGTAATTGTTATTGGTAAGAGTAAGGGGAGCAGATGTTGTAGATGCTGGGATTTATTCAACACTCATTCTTCTAATCCTTTATAATAAAAAGGATTTTATAATCCATAAATAAAAAGATGAGCATTCTTTAATATGCAAGTGAAAGTGTCAAGACAATAAAAGCAAAGTGGTTGAGAACACAAGTACAGACTATGGAGTTAGTCTTTGAATTCCAGTTCTACCACATACTAAGCAACTCTCAGCTAGTTACTCAATCCCTCAGTGCCTCAGTTTCCTTAGTCCGTAAATGGAGATTAAAATAGGGCAATCCTCAAAAGCCTCTTGTGAGGATTAAATTATCATTATCATAGTCACAATCAATCATTATTTTAAAAATTGATTAATTCTGTCATCTAACTTTTGTTAAAAGGACCTACTTGTTATATTTTCTGAAACAGAAGTCATTATTCTCCAGAGACATCTCCCAACTTTTAATTGATTTTTAGCTACCAAGCCTATATAGTTAAGTCTTCTCATTCACTTACTAAGACATGCATTTTGCAAAGAGTTTACCTTGGAAAGCATATGAAAACATAAATCCCTTCAAAGTTAGTTCTACAACTATTCAAATTAAAGATACCTCTGTAATGTGGTAACTACATTATTAGGCCGCACAATTTTAATCAGAGGATGTCATCTTAGCCCTCGCTTTTCTGAAGACTGTTAAGGCACATGGTTCCTCACTAACTGGTACTACAAGTCTTCATCAGTTAGGCATCACCGCCACTGAGGATCTGCAAAAGCTCATAAGAGAAACGATATTCATGGGTACTGGCCTGAGATAGGTGTGTTCACCCAGTCTTCTGTGAAATAGTTTCCTGGATTCAGACATAGCAGTTCAGAAAACAGACAACTAAGACTGTATTTTATCACTTCCTTAAGTAAACATTATTTTGATGAATTTATTTTCTTATCAGCTTATCAGAAATACCATATGAAACTGATCTACAAGGTGTCTATGGAAAGTTTGGGCACTCCAACCTCATTCCATAGAAGAGAGCAAATACAGCTTATAAAATGTTATGGAATTGATTTGACTATAATATTCCAGAAAAATTACTGATTCTTTAAGGGATACTGGCAAAGTTGTTAAACATGATGTATCTAAATATTTATGAGGCACTTCCAAAAATTTGAGGCACAGTATGGACATCTGAATCTCAACAGTAAATGTCAATTTCATAACAATGTGGTTTTCTAAAAACCAATGACTCCATCTCTGAATGATCTGTATGTGCTATCTTCTTTCATAATCCATAATGCAATTCCCCTTTTTATATGTAAGATCTATACCAATATTGGTTTCAAAAACATCCTTCCCCCAGCAATTTAATTATATTTTAAAAATTATTTTTCTGATGAACCACATTGTAATATAAGCATAAACTAAAGATGGAAAGTAATTAAAAATATTCTACTTGATCTAATAATAGCAGCCAAATATATGTTTCCAATCCATTAGGGAAGTTCATTTAAGATTATTTTCATAATTACCATTCTTTGGGTTAGATCCAAGAGAAAAAGCCAACTCACCATGTCTGCACTAATGTTATCTATTTTAAGCACATCATCTGCACAGAATAGATACTACATTTTTTCAATATCCATCTCTAACCCAGATATGTGTGAGAGTCAAATTGAGAGGAAAAATTCTACCTTAGGCCACACCAGCTCTATTTAGTTAGAATACAGGTAGGTATGCATCACTTAGGGAGCTCTGGTAGCATAGTGGCTAAGACACTTGCCTGCTAACCAGACGGCTGGCGGTTCAAACCCACCAGCCACTCCTCGGAAGGAAGGTTGGGCAATCCTACTTCCGTAGTGATACTGCCTCGGAAACCCAAGGAGGGGTCGCTATGAGTCGGGGCCGACTCGACGGCACATAACAACAACAACAACAACATGCATCACTTAACCTCCATGATATCTTCTGTGAAATAGGATGTTATACAATTTGGACTTTGTGCAACACCATAAAATCCATAGTTAAATCTCTATAAAGTCTATAAAATTAAAATCTTATTGGAGCCCACTAGACAAAGTCTGAGAGCAGTATACACTCAATACAGGAGGCTTGCCACTTGTGCAGCTTGTTCAGGTAGAAGCTGCAGGCAGCACAATTAGGACTTTGCTCACTCCCAGGAGCATGGGTGGGGGTGTGGGTAGATGAATGGGAGTGATTGGGGGAGTAGGGGGTATGTGTGGGCATGAGAGGTCTGGAGAAGTGGCCATGGAGACCAAGTGTGTGGATACTAGGAATGCAGCTGGCCATGGTGGCCCTGGCTACTAGTGCTCTTGTTTCTTCACCTACTTCCTGATCATTTATAGCTTGTCATCACTGCTGCTGCTGCCTGGAGCCCACAAGCATACCAGACCCAGCAGCGGTGCCTGAAACAGGAGTGGAGGAGCTGTGGCAGGCACCACTGTCTACTTCACCAGAAATGATAGACAGTATCCCTGCTGGGCAGGTGAAGGAATCCAGGAGGAAAGGAAGGAGAAGGTAGAGTGGCACTCTGGAGCCTTGCTGCTCATTTACGTTGGGAGTTTGTTGTTGTTGTTAGGTGCCGTCGAGTTGTTTCCGACTCATAGCAACCCCATGCACAGCAGAAAAAATGCTGCCTGATCACATGCTCCATGATCCCTGCTATGCTTGAGCCCATCATCGCAGCCCCCATGTCAATCCATCTCATTGAAGGCCTCTCCCTCTTTCGTTGACCCTCCACTCTACCAAGTATGACATCCTTCTCCAGGGAATGGTCCCTTCTGACAACATGACCAAAGTAGGTGAGAAGTCTGGCCATTCTCACTTCCAAGGAGCATTTCGGGTGCACTTCTTCTAGGACAGATCTGTTAGTTCTTTTAGCAGTCCATGGTACTTTCAGCATTCTTCACCAGCACCACAACTCAAAAGCATCAACTCTTCTTCAGTCTTCCTTATTCATTGTCCAGCTCTCACATGCACACGAGACAACTGGAAATATCATGGCTTGTGTCAGGTGCACCTTAGCCTTCAAGGAGACATCCTTGTTCCTCAGCACTTGAAACAGTTCCTTCGCGGTTGAACTTTCCAATGCTACACATCGTCTAATGTCCTCACTGCTGCTTCCACTGGCATCAATTACAGAACCAAGCAATGGGAATTCTTTGACAACCTCAATCTTCTCTCCATTTATTATGATGCTGCTCATTGGTCCAGTTGTGAGGATTTTTGTTTTCTTTATATTGAGACATAATCCATACTGCAGACTGTATTCTTCAACCTTCATCAGTAAATGCCTCAAATCATCCTCACTTTTAGCAAGCAAAATTGTATTGTCTGCACATCTCAGGTTATTAATGATTCTTCCTCCAATCCCGATGCCACATTTTTCTTCATATAGTCCAGCTTCTCAGATTATTTGTGCAGCATATAGACTGAATGAGTGTGGGGAAGGATACAACGCTGATGCTCTCACTTCTTGATTTTAAACCATGTAGTGTCCCCTTGTTCTGTTCGAACAACAGCCTCCTGGTCAAGGTACAGGTTCCTCATGAGTACAATCAAGTGTTCGGGAATTCCCATTCTTCTCAATGTTATCCATAATTTATCATGATCCACACAATCAAATGCCTTTGCATAGTCAATAAAACATAAGCAAACATCTTTCTGGTATTCCCTGCTTTGAACCAAGATCCATCTAACAACAGCTATGATATCTCTTGTTCCACTTCCTCTTCTGAATAGCGTTTGCACCTCTGAAAGTTCTCTGTCAATATACTGCTGCAAACGTTTTTTAATTATCTTTAATAAGATCTTACTTGTGTGAGATATCAATGATATTGTTCTATAATTTCCACATTCTGTGAGATCATCTTTCTTTGGAATGGGTACAAATATGGATCTCTTCCAGTCAGTTGGACAGGGAGCTGTCTTCCAAATCTCTTGGCATAACCAAGTGAGTGCCTCCAATGGGGCATCCATTTGTTGAAATATCTCAATCGGTATTCTGTCAATTCCCGGTGCTTTGTTCTTTGCCAATTCTTTCATTGCAGCTTTGACTTCCTCCTTCAGTACCATTGGTTCTAGATCATATGCCACTCCCTGAAATGGATGAAGATTGACCAGTTCTTTTTGGTACAGTGACTCTGTGTATTCCTGCCATCTTCTCTTGATGTTTCTTGCATCATTCAATATTTTGCCCATAGAATCTCTCAATATTGCAACTCGAAGCTTTAATTTTTTCTTCAGTTCTTTCAGCTTAAGAAATGCCGAGCGTGTTCTTCCCTTTTGGTTTTCAAACTCCAGGTCTTTGCACATTTCATTATAGTAATTGGTTTTGTCTGCTTGAGCTGCTCTTTGAAATCTTGTATTCAGCTCCTTTATCTTGTCATTTCTTCCATTTCCTCTAGCTACTCTCTGCTCAAGGGCAAGTTTCAGAATCTCTTCTGTCATCCATTTTGGTCTTCTCTTCTTTTCTCATCTTTTTAGTGATCTCTTGGTTTCTTCATGGATAATGTTCTTGATAGCCTCCCACAATTCTTCTAGTTTTTGGTCGTTGGTGTTCACTGCATCAAATCTATTTTTTAGATATCTCTAAATTCAGGAGGGATATATTCAAGATCATATTTTGGCTCTCTTGGACTTATTTTAATTGTGTTTAACTTCAAGTTGAACTTGCATATGAGCAATCGATGTTTTGTTCCACAATCACCTCCTGGCCTGGTTTTGGCTGAAGATATTGAGCTTTTCCACCACCTCTTGCCACAGATGTAGTCAATCTGATTCCTGTGTG
>NW_006921637.1:8361800-8368772 GCF_000298275.1 Orycteropus afer afer | reverse complement strand
AATTTTCCTAGATTCATACTTCGTACATTCCATGTTCCAATGATTAATGGATGTCTGTAGCTGTTTCTCTTCAATTCAAGTGGTGCCACATCAACAAATGGAGATCTCGAAAGCTTTACCTTATCCATATGAGTAAGGCTGGGTTTACTCAGGTGATGCAACACTTTCCCAGTCTTATTTTGAGAACCTTCTAACCTAACTGGACTATTCATAAAGTTGCGCGGTAATGTATCAAATAGTGTTTCTTTGCTATTCATAAGGTTTTCCCTGGCCAATTCTTTGAGAAGTGGGCGGACTCTTTCTTCTTCCTAGTCTGTCTCAGTCTGTAAGCTGGGCTGATACCTGTGCCCTATGCGCATCCCGCTGGGTTTGAAACTCCAGTGGCTCAGCCTCAAAACTCACATCAACACGTCACCATGGTAGGACAAACTGACAGACAAGTTTGTCTCCCTGTTGGAAACCTCTCGTACCACCTTTACCTGGGTCCTTGTGGCTGACTCCTCCTCTGTCCAGGTTCCTGGGCCTTTTAATGCCCTTTATCCCACTCTCCCGCCCTGCTGCTTTGGGCGAGCCTGGGTTCTCTCTCCTCACCTGGATCCCTGCAGCTGACTGCTCCTGTCTTGGTTCCTGGCTTTTAATCCCCTTTCTCCCACTCTCATGTCCTTCTGATTTGGGCGTGGCTAGGTTCTCTCTCCTCACTTGGATCCCTACGGCTGACTGCTCCTCTGTCCAGGTTTCTGACTTTTTAAAGAGTTTGGGGTATTTAAAACCATTAAGGGAAATGAAGGTTGGGCAATCCTACTTCCGTAGTGATACTGCCTCGGAAACCCAAGGAGGGTTCGCTATGAGTCGGGGCCAACTCGACGGCAAATAACAACAATAACATAACAACAACAAGGGGAAATAATAAACAGGAAGAGAGCTGCTTTCCCTTTAAAACAAACAAACAAAAAAACACCTTATGGGACCATATATGCAGTTGGACACTGTCCAAATGGACATTAAGTGAAGCACACTAGTATTTCACAATAGGCCCAGAAAATCGGAACAGTTAAAGCTGATTCAAGCATAATTAAGGCTAAGGACCACTAATTTTCAGACTTTGTGCTCTTTTAAGACAGGCTGGATGAGGGCAGGAGATGTAAATGGCAACATCCAACATACGGAATAGTTTTCTTTGGCTATAGATGCTTTTGCCCTTGAGGGTGTGTGTGTCACAGTCTTCGAAGGCTCTGCCCATCTTTCAGTGCATTCATTTTCCCTGTCCACCCTCAGTTGGTATATGAATTTGCAACTACTGTTTTTCAGATTATAAAAGGAGGCTGACAAGTGCCAGGAACTCCAATAGGCATTTTGCATAATTTATGCTATTTATTCTTCATAACAAGACTTTGAAGTGGGTACTATGATCTTCAATGTAAGACAAGGAATTGAAGGCTTGACAGAACAAAATAACTCCCACCAAGCCCCATGATCAGTGGTGGAGCTGAGACTCAAACACAGTCTATTAGAATCAAAGGCCCACTCTTTTTACAAATACCCCACACTGCATGACATTGCGGTTGTAGTTACTGTCTAAGAAAGAGTATGAATAGGTAAAGACTAAAAGTAGGTTTGGTAGACAGTGTCTCTGGCTCTGAGGCACTTACATGGCCTCCTATAATCATCAAAGCAATTGTCAACTCTATTTCAGCAGACTTGTGGTATTAAGTGCTTCCAAGATCTTAGAATGAGAAGAAATGCTTGACTTCCACAATGACAATAATTACTTCTCCTAAAAACAAAAAGTTAAATGTCCAGATCATCCAATGTGGAGGCTGGGATCAATTAAGCTGGTGGATCTGGCAGGGGTTGGATGAAGTTTGAAAGAGGAAGATACAGGAAACATTTAATCCACCATTTTGAACTGCAAGGCTTTTTTAAGGGGGCAAAATAGGAAGAAAGCAATTATTTCTTAAAGAAAATAGCTAAGTGGTGACAGTGGAAAATATAATTAGAAAGTATTCTCTGGGAGTAAGATAAGAATCAGAAAAACAGAGCTATTTTGGGAAAGGCTGCTTTGTCAAAGTAGAACTAGGAGAGTAGTAGATCAGGGAGCAATGACTCACCTGTAGCACACATTTTCAGTGCATGAATTATGCACTCGGACAATGACAAAGACATGCTGAAAGTGAGACCGGATGCTTTTTGGAGTAAAAGGAAGTGCGCCAGGCTCTTGGAAGACAATGGTAACGATGTCATTTCCTATGTGCCTTTTTCTCAGAAGCTGTAGTTAAGAAAGTGAACATATGCACACAAGAGTTACAAACATGTTTTTCTTTTTTAAAAAAATATAAATATGTATAATTTACTCATAGTTTAATTTAAAAGGGTTATTTAGAAAAGTAGAGTCCTAAAATATATAAATATAAATATATATATAATTAGTTTATCTTTTAATTTAAAGGACTTATTTACAATAGTGTAGTCATTTCATGGAAGTAGTCTTCCTAAATCTGGCACAAGAAAAATGGGCTTTGCCCAAAACACCTAAATCAGAAAAACTTAAATATTGAACTTTATCTCTCTTATTTAAAAATTCAATTTGTGTTCCTTCTCATTAATTTTTATTCAGTTCTTCTTTTTATACCTCTAAAATAATAGCACTTTAGAGTTCAAAGAGCTTAAGGAAATTTTACTGTTTAAGTCCTTCCATGTAGAAAGAAGAGACAGAGTTTAAGAGAGGTTATAGATTTGCTAAAAGTTATAGACTATTATGTTAGAAGGCCTAGCCTTAGTTTATACATTTTGTTAGTTGTACATAACAACATGAGTTTTTGCAACAAAATATACAGAAACTGTCATTTTAGTTGTGAATATTTTGAAACCCATTAATTGAAACTAAGCATTTTAAATGTAATTCAGAAACACCGAATTCCACCAGAGCAACAGCTAGAAAATGCAAAAGTCTGTAATCTCATAAATCACAAATGTGGCAGGGGAGAATGAACCCCACAGCAGTAATATCCTAACAAAGCCTTTACTTTTGATGTTCTCTCTGCCAAGAATGCCCCCCTTTACTCCCAATTTCTCTTGACTATCAAGGCCTCTGCTTAGATATCACCACATCTGAAAACTAACCTGCTGTCAATTTTGTAATGATGCTCCACCCATACACCCTAGGCCTGTTCAATCACAGGAGACATTGTATTATTCTATTGTACCTGGTGGTCTACTATCCTGCATCAGACTAAACCACTATAACCTGACTTATGACTTTGACTTATCAAAACCTGACTTTTGATCTCCTAGTTTCTAGTGACAGGCCCAGTGTATAGTGGGCACTCAATACACTTTTGCTAAATGAAAGCTGCAAATAAATGATTACGAACACATAAAACTGCATTAAAATGTGATCAACTCTTTCCTCTGAACACAAAACTAATAAACACATATATACAGGCACTGTATAAGTTTATGCAAGTGAAGGCATAGTATCTATGCTTAAAAAGTTCGTGATCTTCAGTTTTAGTAGATATAATAATCTTTTAGTGATGTAACTGCAGGAGTGGGTAATCTCAGCTAGTAAATCTCTTTACTAGCAATAACAAAGACAACAACCACCTGTCTTTCTTTAGATTCATATGGTACCTACTGAACATACTTCAGTATAAAGAGTATGAAGTTAAATGGTTAACGCCTTCTTAAATGCAGACACAAGAAAGGACTTCATTGCCAGACCCCTGGTTTCTGATTTAATATGATAAAAGGCCTGGGAAGTGGGAGTGAAAATTTCATTCTTTCATAAATCTTCACATGCCACTTAATCCCAGATCTGTATTCTGAGAAATCCCTATTTAAATCCCCACAGTTAAAGTTTTATGTAAAAAAAAAAAAAAGAAAAGAAAAAAAAAACACCTTATTGTCTGAGGAAGTTTTGAAATATATATGGCATAATTCATTAGTCAGACCTAATGAGCCATCTGTAGTTTTAAAGAAAACTTAGCTATATATTTAGGTAAAATGTACTATTCCAAATGTAGTGAAAAAAATCAGCAGCAAATTAGGTCATAGTCATTGAGTTATCATTTACCCATACAGTATACACAGATGCTGGCTACACTAAATATTTCATGTAAAGAACAAAAACAGAAGCAAGGATGAGTATATGAAATAAACACTGACAGACAAGCTGGAAACTGACTTAGCCAAGATATTCTTCCCTTTTCTCTCCAATAACTAAAATAAATGATTCATATGTAGTATAATACAACAAGGGGAATTCAGAAACAAATGAATAAAGAAAAACCTAACATCATTGTGTTCCCCCATTTGCTGAACAAAGAACATAATAACTTACGCTGTGCTTTATTCAATATCCTTGAAATACAGGAATCCTGAAACTGCCTAGCAGATAACAAGCTGATGATGGCCAAGGCCAGTCATTGGGTTTTGCGGCTCCTCCTGCCCAGGCGGGTCATTGAGTTGCTACTTCTTGCCAGCTGGCCTTCTCAATTACACACACAGGGCTTAGACTGACTCATTAGCCAGTTTTTATTGCAGCCGTCAGTGCAACAGCAAATTGGAAAGCCATTCTTATCCAATTTCTCTTCCTCTTGAAGGAAGACATTGGGCACAATTGTATACTCTCTACCACAAGAATATTTAAAATCCAAGTTAAAGGAATCTATAAGGCTGGTTACCTTGACAACATGCCAAACTGATTTTTTTTCTTTTGTAGGCATATTCTTTCCCTTTTAAAATGGGCCAAAATGTTCATAAGGCACTTTAGTTAATCCAACCATGGTCACATAATACACTTTGGGGAAAAAAAAAAATAATAAAACAAAGAAGGAGATTCATTAAGAAATACAAAATCTAAAGCTCTTAGAAGGAGAATAAAATAAGAAAAATTAACACTGTGGCCATTAATAGTATGCCTGAATTTGTTTAGAAACTAATGAAATATAACATCTACCAAAGCACTAGTGATTGTTTTTTCAAGATTTATGTTAAGTATTAAATAACCTAAGTAAGTTCTTGAACTTCCTATATAAAGCTTATGTTTTCTGTAGTATTTAGTTATGTTTTTATCTAGTCAATTAAATTCTGTACAAAGTCTAGAAATGGCAGGAGCTATAAAAAAATGCAGACCAACAAAATATGAGGGGCAAATGTTCTCAGTTACGAAGATACCTACAACATTAATGTTTTAGAGACATTTAAAAAATGTCATCATCTCAGGCTGTAAACTTAACTTTACTATACATGTAAAGCTCATACCACTTTTCAGCTCCAAGAGAACCAACTGAGTGTCTTCAACTGCAAGAGTGAATTAATAAATACTGTATTATACAGATTTATACAGTCATTTCTAGTAAATTTCCAACACTTGGTTCAAGCTGTGAAACAGGAATAAGCTCTTGTTATGACAAGGAAAGTGAAAATGTGGTTCTTCACTCACTTCCATTGCAAAAACTACACAGATGCTGCAGAAATAGCAACTTTTGGATTTTTTTCAATTCCCTAAGCAGACTTAAGGGTTTTGCAGGACCATTTTTAACTTGGTGCATCAACGAAAAGCAAATGAAAACAAACAACTGTCAGGCAGGCATATTTGGCTAGATCAAAAATGGCACAAAGCTCAACTGAGTCTAGTTGCCTCTACATAAATGCTTTCATTTATAATAATGTTTTTTTTTCTTTTTTTTAAAAAAAAAAAAAAACTCAACAAGAAAGCAAGAAGGCATTTTTGCACCTAATTCTGGGGGGTAAGCAGGCTGTGACAGAGGATGTGGTTCTGGTTCACAAGGTTTCTCAGAGTGAAAATTAGGGCAGAGAAAGCTTAATTTGAAGATGGAAAAGGCAGATCTCAGAGAGTCTGTCTTCAGGAAAAAGCAAGTATCTTTCTGAAAATTAGCCAGATTTGGTTTTGGCCAAAGAGAAAATTGCATCATTTAATGAGTATCTTGTAAGTTTTGATATTCTAAGAGATGAACTTAGAATTTAGCAAAAAATTATAATTATAGCCAATAAAATCAATCACAAGTTCTAGTCACTGGTCTTTAGGTCCTTATCTTCTCAATGAGTTTCTACACAAGGAAGAGGATGGACTAGGCTAAGATCAGTAATTTTCAAATGTTATCTCAGAAACCTAGGGTTTGGTCCTAATCCTTAGGTGTCTACATGGGACTATGATACCATGCCAACCAAAACAGCTCCAACTTTATGCACACATGAAAAAAAGAGAAGTTTACTATGTGCCAGGCATTGGGCTCCCTTATCTGTTTGATATACTTAGTTCGAAGAAAGAGTTTCTCTGCCAAAGCAGAATTTGAAAACCACTAGACCAGCTAATTTGTAAAGATGTTTCCACTGATAACATCTCATGATACCTTAAACATGACTTGTCTACAGAACATGCAGAATAGAATCTCACAGGGGATTCAGCCCTAGGAAAGGGGGTCGACTGCCAAACAGGTCCAGATAAATTTATGGAAATTACCTGAAAAGAGAAATGCTCTAAGAGTAGTGTCTGTTATCATTCTCTAGGCCTGGCAAGGTTTTCTTCATAAGAGTCAGAGACATTTCAAAGATTAGACTCTTTTGCAACTTTGGTGAAATTTCTAAAAACTCTTAATACATCTTGGAATCAACTTCCAGCTTGATTTATTATAAGAACTAACATAAGAAATTAGATCTGATGTAGAACAGGCTGGACCAGTCAAACAGTCAGAAATACTGTGATACTAATGAGTTCAAGGTTACAGGACAATTCAGGTACAGGCAAGTTATCTTTGCTAAGTTCTGGGGCTTCAAATTGCACACATGAACCTAGCTGGTCATTTCATATGTATGTATGTATGCCTTTGGTATTTACATGGTCTGTGCATCCAAGTATGGTAGGTTGTTGTTGTTGTTATTTGCCGTTGAGTCGGCCCCGACTCATAGCGACCCCTCCTTGGGTTTCCGAGGCAGTATCACTACGGAAGT
>NW_006921637.1:8347932-8361700 GCF_000298275.1 Orycteropus afer afer | reverse complement strand
CAACCTTCCTTCTGAGGAGTGGCTGGTGGGTTTGAACCGCCAGCCTTCTGGTTAGCAGTCAAGTGCCTTAGGCACTATGCTACCAGAGCTCCATGGTAGGTTAGAGATAGGGAAAGAGTTCTGGAGCCCATACAACCCATAACAAATTTGGAAAGTACATTTCCAGATTTCATGGTGGTATCATATATCTACAAACAGAACATTCTGATGACAACTCATGATTAGCAAAATATTTCACTAATTAACATGTAAACATAATATTCTGAAATTGATAATGATCCCTTTACTCTATTAAGTATTCATCCTCCTTAGCCTTTTCATAATCAATCTTTAGGGTTGGGGACAGGAAAACAACATGTAAATTAAGTCAACTATAATATTCCTGTCCTACATCTACTGAATTATAAAATAATAACAAATAAAACATATGGAACATTCTCCATTTTAATGTTTTACATGTATTAACTCATCTAATTCTTATAACTACCACCTGAGAAAGGTTTCATTCATTCATTCAATAAATGCTTACTCACTGGTTACTATGTCCTAGGTGTAAAGGGATATCCCAGTGAATGAAACAGATAAAATCTCTGCCTAAAAGGAAATAAAAGAGGTGTGTTCCAGATCACAAGCTAATAGCTGGGATTCAAATCTAGGAACTCTGGCTCCAGAATTCTTGTTTATACCAACTACAACTTTCTGCTGAAGCTCTGTTTTCAACCAAGAAAGAAGCCTCAACAAAGCCTCACAAAATTCTAACACTAAGAGAGAGCTTTATAGCATCTAATCCAAATACGGGAGCTCTGGTAGCATAGTGGCTAAGACACTTGCCTGCTAACCAGACGGCTGGCGGTTCAAACCCACCAGCCACTCCTTGGAAGGAGGGTTGGGCAATCCTACTTCCGTAGTGATACTGCCTCGGAAACCCAAGGAGGGGTCGCTATGAGTCGGGTTTGACTCGATGGCACATAACAACAACAACAACAACAATCCAAATACATCCAGGATTAATATCTTTATAATACAGCATTGCTTTCATTTGAGCTTGGGTGCTACTCTAGAATCCTTCTCACTATAAGTGCTCCAAGGTGGTCATGTTTGCTATCCAGAGGAGGTCCTCACTTTAAATTAAGGATACCAAGGTTTCCTGAGAGTCTAAGAACTTTACCCAAGGCCACAAGGCAAGTGACTGGCCACACAGTCTTCACTCATGTCCTCTATATTATGTTGACTTGTCCAGGCAGTGTGAGCAATACACAGATCCAAAGCCACATACAGGACCATATCTCTTCCACACACAGTAAGCATAATAAACAAAACAAAAACAGTTTCCATGTTTTACACTTCCATCCCATCAGCATAACTTAATCAATGCCATGGGTTATCATTCAAGTTTTTTTTTTAAATTTTTCCTTAGACTAACTAAAGAAGTCTTTGGGCTTCAGAGGCATAGTCTCAATTTACAGGTTTGTTTGTTTGTTTTTTAAAATCTCCAGCTTGAGATATTTGAAACTCTTATACACAGGCTCATACATATTATATTCACTTTCTACTTTTCTATATTTTTATGTGTAGGATCTTTGGAGGCGTTTCAGTAAAATAAAGTCAGATACAAAGAATTCTTAAACCCTCAGATTTTAATTACCATACAATCAAACTGGGGAGGGATAGCCAGTTTAGCTTTCTGGCAAAAGTAAAGTTAAGCTGACTTCAAAATGCCAGAGGTTTCCATACGTGAAAGATAGGGCCAATTCAGTTTAGAGTTCAATGACTCAAGTAATTAGGGCAGTAGAAGCGCTTTGTGGTTTGACTACTTAATGACTTGGGGTCAAAAGTCACTAGCTCTATTTCTGCTAAAGTACTGACAGGTTTTCTTGGTGTGAGTAAGCCTTATCAGTTTTCTGGGCAATAACTCCCACTGAGTTTAATTAATGAATGATTCACAATTATCTGCTGGAAAAATCTGTCCTAAATTAAGCTTCTTTAATAACCAGTGAATCCATCTGGCATTATTCCAAATAATTTAAGTGTTTAGGTTAAAGCATATATAAATATAACCATGAATCTAGTGATTTTAATGTCATCTCATAAAACACATATAAACTGAGCTAGCAATGACCATGAGAAGAACAGTAAGAGAGGCTGTTGCCACATAAGAATCAGAAGCTAGTTTCTAAGCTATAGGACCTGGGCTAAGAATCAGAAGCTAGTTTCTAAGCTATAGGACCTAAGGCAGTTCTTGCAACTAGTGATGAAGGAAGAGAAGGCAGCTGCTCAGTTCTTTAGAGAAATGCAGATTTTTTATTTTCCTAATAGAATTTCATGAGCATTAAAAAAGAAAGAAAGAAAGAAAGAAAAATGCTCATTTATTTTACAAATACTTATTGAGCATCTCTAGGTAGTCCTTGGTGATTTAACATATTCAGAGCAAGGGAATAGAAATTACGTAACATTATGTGATATCAGGAGAATTAAGTTTCCTAAACATGAACATAAACTTTGTTTCAATCCTTGATGTAATCAAAATACAAAGTCCTAAAATTAAATCACGCCATGAATCAGTTGTAAGAGCCTAGGTAAATTGCAAACCTTTCTGTAAATGAATCTTCAGAAACTGAGGCAATGTTCTCTAAAGAGTCTTTAGCTCTAGCATTGTAAGAGCCAGCAAGATTCAAAATAAAACAGAATGTAGTTGTCTCTATGCCGCAGCTATTCCTCTATCTCAAACAATCCTCCAAGTCCTGCCATGCTTACAGGCAGAGTAGACACGACATTTCAAATATTCCCAGCACAAGAAAAACGTGGTAATTCTATGACCTGTCTTTGCAAAAATCTTGCTCAACTTATTTTCTAGTATACCTAAAAGTTATTATATATTTTATGATGTATGTATCATTCAAGTTTTTAAAGATTCTTTATTTTTAGCAAGTAGCTGCATACAAAGTATAGTATCCTTTTCCTCTAAAAATGTCAATAAATCCAATGAAAACTGAAGGAGAAAGAATGGTTGAAATAACTGCATTACCAACTATAATAGTTACAAATAATATTTTGTACAAATAAGTTATTTACCCACATGCAGAAATCTAAGTTCAGGTGATGTAATTGCCCTTTTTGTAATGAGACAGTTGACACTGATTTAGTTTTAGCATTTGCCACCAAGCAATAAAGGTGACCATGGAACACTTACAAGTGTTATAAGAAAAATCCTAAAAAATTTGTGCAGTAATACTCCCTTTGAAACCCAGTATTTCCAATGATAGGTTAGTCAAAGTTTATTAATGCTACTCAAGAAAAATTAAAAAAAATAATAATTCTTTGCAAATTCTGAATCTGTTTATATCATCAATGGGCTGAACAGATTTAGTACTCACTGTAGAAGGAGCAGGCTAGGGGAAGACGTACCTGTTGTCTATTATTTGGCATGTAGGGCAGCATAGTTGACACATGGAACATGAGTTCATAATCTTTGTATGTGGTATAGAGGGAGTGAGTTCCTGTAGAATCAGCTAAAAACAAAAAAAATAATTACAAAAAAAGTTAGGCAAATATAAAATTTGAACTTTTGCACTTAGAAGGTCATTATTACAACAGCTAGTTTAATTAAAAAACAAAAATCAAAATAAAACTCTAACATACCGGAGTCTTGGTATTAATCAGCCTGTTTTCTAACCATATACTGTTTCTAAGTGTTCAGTTTTCTCTACACCTTCTCTCTTTCACCTGCTTTGGTTTTATGCTTGTTCTTTTATCCTATGTTCTCACCTTCAGAATACTGATGCAATATGTAAGGAGTATAGCTGAACAGAGGAGTAAAGAAGCTGGAGGTTTGGTCTGGTACAGTTCTGAGTGCAATTATTTGAAAGAGTGAACTAACCAGTAGTTATTCTTACCCTGTCCTTTTGTGAGCTTGTGTATTTACAGATAATTCTTAGTTATCCTTGGGCATTTGATTTTATAGGATCCCAGTGAAATGAAACAGAACTGACAAAACAGGAAATGAGAACAAAATGGTTATTTAAAAAATTTATTTCACTGAATGATGTAATTGCAAGATTCTTTGCAAATTCCAAACCCATCTGTATTATCAATGAGACTATTTCAGATTTAGGGTTTCAGACACAAGAACCAACACAGCAACTATATTTCAGTAGTAATCTTGGGGTATAGTTTTGAGTCATTTTGCATATGGGGAAAAGAAAACAAATATATATATAGAGAGAGAAAATAAGTAATAAATAGAGTACATACTGCTTTTCCTAGTCATTAATTTCTAGTTAGATGATCTTTTAAACATGAGAAACAGTGATGCTCAACATCATTTAAAACAAAGTTTATTTCTGTTTCTTTGAAATTAATCCTTCAGAGAGTAATCATTTAAAAATTTTTTAAGTTAAAAAATTAAACATTTTATTCTAAAAATGAAAAAAATTTAACCTCCATGGACCTTTATTATTTTCTTTCTGAATCCTGTAGTATGCCCTTCTTGCCAAAATTATGTTTGGTGCAGAGATATATCTGAAAATTCTCTACAAAAGTATCATATATAGTTTTTGGACATTCTGAAGAGCTACTTACATAAGGTAATTTCATGAATAAGGGAGGTACATAAAGTATTTACATTATTGATAGAGATAAATCAATTTGGGATGTTCAATATTCATCTAATAGTTTGTGTGCCAACTATTCCTGAACATAAAGGTATTTTTTTCTTTTAACTATTCATTAAATGTTGTTGTTATGTGCCGTGAAGTCGGACCCGACTCATAGCGACCCCTCCTTGGGTTGCTGAGGCAGTATCGCTACAGAAGTAGATTGCCCAACCTTCCTTCCAAAGAGAGGCTGGTGGATTTGAACCGCCAGCCTTCTTGTTAGCAGTCAAGTGTCTTAGGTACTATGCTACCAGAGCTCCTATTCATTAAATAGGGTGAGCATATTTGTTATTTTCCATAGGACTCCTCAGAAAGCAGTATTCCATTTTGATTTTTTGGCTCAAAACCTTAACACCAAATAGTAAACAAGCTAAGTACCAGGAAAAGATTCAATGAAGAACTGAATCATGGATAACAATACTTAAGGTCAAATGATGCAATAGCCAACGTATATTCAATTATTCCCATCTCAACACTATGTCACTAGATGATAAAAATTCAGTAAGAGAAATGCTGATATGTACTTTTAGAGTTTAGTTCACAAGTTTCAGATTCAGGACATTGCAGCAGAGAAGAAAAATACATTTTTGGAAATGTGGTCAGTTGTCTATTCCAAGGAATATTAATAAATGAGTTTCTGAAATTAAATATACCAAAAGTTTTTATCTCAATTCAAGCATAGAATGGAGAAATAAACTGACAAGCTGGTTCAGGGGTTTGGTACAAATGTTTCTAATAAAAAAGGAAATATAGACCATCATGGTGCTCCCGAGTTTTGTCATTCTTTATATCTAGATGAAATAAAGGCTACCCATGGCCTAGTGTCCGGACTCCTCTCTGGTTAGCAGACATTTTTAGTGGCTCACATCCTCTCTGTTCTGACTCCACTTCATTTTGTATTTACCTATTTTAGAGCTGGAAAAGATCCAAGATATTCTAGCACACTGCCCTCCATTTTACTTGTAAGGAAACTGAGGCCCACATTTAACAAAGGTTTCAACTAGAACATGATTCTCCAAAATCCAAGGAGAAATATTTTTATTTGTCTATGAAAAACATTCTTATGTGAGCATTCCATGAAACATAATTCTTAGACTATCTTCTCTCTGCTGAAAGAATAATGCATTAACCTTCTGTGTATCTCTCAGAGTACCTAACAAAATACTTGGTTCATAACAGAAATAACTTAAATACTTGTTGATGATTAGAGTCAACATATCAAAAAATATCTCTCATACTATCTTCTCCTTGAGCTAAGGTACTTAGTACTATATCTGTAATGTATCAATATTTCCAAAGTTATAAAAATTCAAAGCTGATGTCAAATTCTATATGTAGGAAAAAGATTATCTATGTTGCGATTTTATGCAATGTAAGATCTGGAGTTCTTAAAACTTTTTCTCAATCCAACCCACTCAAGAGAGGGGAGACCCTCTCATCAGTAGTAACAGGAGTGAATGTCAGCAGCAATTTTCAACCAGGAAGGACACTTCTTAAGGCAGCATATTTGCATCTCTAGGAGGTGGCTGGCAGTTTTCAGATAACAGGAATTTGAAAAAAAGAAAAATTAGAAAAGCCCTCTCTGATCTTAAAATATATGGATATTCCTATTTTATATACCATAAATTATTTCCTAATCTTTATGTGTCTGAAGAATAAGCAATATGGATTCAATGTACTATCATTTTCAACCCTGACATATGTAGAGGATGCACTGTAGCACATATGAGTTAATACTGTCTCCATGTTTTTGGTATCCTGTAACTGTAACTTTAAAAAACTAATCTAAAAGCTGAGAGCTCATGATAGGTACATAATGACTTGGGTCACTACACAAAAAAGCACAAGGCTGATTGAGGTGGAGTACCATTGATGGTCCGAAACTGACTGGACTTTTGAGCATGAATTGGAGATGCAGAGGAAAGAATGGACAAAAGAGAGCCATATGACCATCAGGCTGCCTTCGTTCCCATCCAGCTCTGCCACCTTGAATCTCCCACACTGTACTCTCCTTTCATCATGTCTCAAACTTCCTCATATGAGGAGTGGATTAGGGGCTCTCCAAGACTCTCACTCTACTGCCCATCAATTTCATTAAAAGAGCCAGCAAAATTACCCTGGTATTTTAGGGGCTAGCAACTAAGTAACACTACCAATAAAAATATTAGAAAAATAAAGAATTTATGAGGATCATAAGGCATATGATCATGTAGATGATGATATGAAAGAGAATCATGTCACAGTAGAACTGAAAGCTCCTGTTTTCAATTGGCCCATCACTCAGGGGAGCCTGCCCGACTAATGTCATTGAAAAAATATGATGCTTTTAATCACTATTCCAACACCCCAGTTAAGATCCTGAATCTTCAAGCAAACATAATAAGCCCGGTGACAGGGCATGAATGAATGTATCAAGAATATTTTGTCTCTTAGAAATGAATGTAGTACTTGTCCTTGGTATACAGGAAACAAGAGCATAACAGAAGAGGTGAGGCAACAGAAAGAAGAAAATATTAAAAGATTCTTCCTGAAACACCAGGGAACCTCTCTGTTGGTGTTACAAAGGAAAAAGAATTGACCGTTTGAGCTTTTGATGTGAAGCACAGATCTTTTGAGAAATGTGCTTTCTTTTTTCATCTGAGGAAATCTACACTCTACCCCAAATGAGCTTGTTTGCTAGGCTGTTCTGGGGTCAAGAACATGAGGGCATGCTATGACTAGCTTAGATTTACACAGTCTGCCTACCTTTGGAGAATTAAACTTGCACACACACACAACTATGAAGCTTACTTTTATTGTCTAGCTGAGCTCGATATTTACTAAATCCTTTCAGCCGTACTCTCTGGCCCAGAAGATCAAGGAATTCTTCAAAAGCTGGACCCGCTGTCTCATTGTTATACATCTCTTCTTCGGTGCTCTGGCCTGCTTTGCAATAAAGGATCCCAATCTTGTGCTGAAAGCTCAGCTGAAATGGGGGAGAAATGTAATTACTTGGCAAAGAGTATCAGACAAGCTAACTTCAAGTAAAATTAAAACTATAAAAGCTTAGAATTAGTTTTAGGAAAGCATGCCAGAACAATTTACATAAGCAAATAAGTAAAACAGTAAGTGACTATCACTGTTTCTGCTGTTAAAAATATGTAATAAAACCAGAAACCCAGAATATAGCTGGAGAAATGTCAGAAACCTTAAGAAATACAATATATGGGCCGGGCTACATGGAATTAGCCAGGTTTCTGAAAAGGACAGGCAGTCAGGTCAAATATCTACTTAAAAGTACAAATGTAGAAATAATGAGTATTACATACTCCATCTGGTAATTAGCATTACCTACCAAGTCAAAAGTAATGGCCACAAGCTTTTAAAAGTTTTCTATTTTTCTAATTCCTAATGCTTTTTATTTGAACACACATGGTAGCACATAAGACTTTTAGGAAAAAATATGCCAAATTGCAGTCTGGTAAGAAAGGCATCACACTGGAAATTGTGATACATATATATAAATAGGGGAGCTCTGGTAGCATAGTGGCTAAGGCACTTGACTGCTCACCAGATGGCTGGCGGTTCAAACCCATCAGCCACTCCTCGGAAGGAAGGTTGGGCAATCCTACTTCCGTAGTGATACTGCCTCGGAAACCCAAGGAGGGGTCGCTATGAGTCAGGGCTGACTCGACGGCACATAACAACAACAACATATATAAATAGAATAATGTTTTGTTTTTATAAAAGTAACTTTGGCTGTTACAAGCATTTCTTACATTTTTGACTGTTTTGGAAAGAAACATCTGCTAAACATGCAATAATTAGCATAAAGAATTTTCAAAGCAATTGAAGAGTTCCTGTTGTAATTCTATCTCACACGGTTGAAGCCACTGGCCTGCATTCCCCTGTGGCCAGGGAGAAACAGGACCTCAATCCATTTTCACAGCTTCCCTATTCCCCCCAAAGAAAACTACTTCTCCCACATGACATCAGCACTCTTAATCTTACTACCAGCAACCTGAGCCTCAAAGACTGACAGATTATTAGACGTCACTGATTCCCAAAAGACATCAATCCAGAACACTGTTTACTTTCAGTATCGAGCTTTAAAATAGAGCCTTAATAAAAATGGATAGTTGACTGTATCAGTAAAATAATACTCATTTCCCTTGAGCAGCAAAAGAATAAAAACAGGCTCATCTACATTACCTAATGAAAACACACAATGTGAGAGAAGACGGAAATACCTGCTTGGATAGTCTAAGCAGGCTGCAGCAAGCATTTCATTACATGTCAGGAAAAATTTAGAGGTGAGTAGGTAGAGTCAACCAACACTATATTCTGAATGCACTCCAGTCATGACTAAGTGCTATAGGGAATATACAAGAAAGCATCATCTGCTTACAACCTGAGTGAATCAGCTACTTGCACTGGTGAAAATGTATTGGGGTAGGGGAGCATACCCTTGGGCTCCTGACAGAGTTATAGCTACTTAATCACCCAGGAAAGAGAATGATCTGCACCTTGGGTGTGATGACTTGAGATGGGGTGCATAAGCATCATGAGTTTTATTGAACTAGTAGGGCCAAGAAAAAGAAAACTTCCACTCATCCAGAGGAAAAATTATCTGATCAACTGAGTTATCCAAGGAAAGGAGAAACCATACTTGCTGCAAATAGACCATCATCTTTAAAAAATGTTAAGTACATTTGGGAAACACCTATGAATAGTAATATTTCTTCTGACTAGCATTCAGGAAAAGCCCAAATGACTAGATATACTTCTCTGCTTACTGTGCCATTTGTAACTTACCTCCTGTCAACTTCACACCCCTTTCTTCCCAGCCATCAAACAAGCCAGCCTGTCTGGATCCTACCTGTGAACATGGTTTTTGTTTTCATCCAAGAAGCTCCTGGCCCATGGAAATCAGAGGATGTGATGTGGCTAAATCAGATTTCAAAGCCCTGGGTGGACAGCTGCCCAGATGCCTACGGGCCAGAGCTCTAGCTCCTATGAAAAGGTGTGTACCACACCTCTTCTGATAAATGTGCCGTATGAGTAGCTCACAAAATGGAACTTAGGGTAGACAAATACCTCCAATGACTTAGAATAAAACACCATGTTAGTCCACTAAATATAATAATATAATGAAGTATTTAGAGATCTATTTTCCCTAAATCACTGTCACAGCTATCCTTATCAAAACAATGTAAGCACAACATCAAGCATGACTATTTCTGTCCTGTATCAAAAAGCTAGGAAAATATTCTACATCTTGATCATGATACAAAGCAAATTAGAGACTCCAGCACTTCATGTACTAAAACAGCCAACTGTCTCAGACCCAGGTTTCATTTTTAACCCCTCTAAACCTCAGGTTAGGAGCTCTGGTAGTGTACTGGCTAAGGCATTTGACTGTTAACCAGAAGGCTGGGAGTTCAAACCTACCAGCCACTCCTTGGAAGGAAGGTTGGACAATCTACTTCTGTAGTGATACTGCCTTGGAAACCCAAGGAGGGGTCACTATGAGTTGGATCTGACTGGATGGCAGTGAGTTTGTTTTTTTTAAACCTCAGGTTGAAGGAGCCTTGGTGAAGTGGTAAGCACTAGGCTGCTAAATGCAAGAAAGCAGAAACTAACAACACTAAGTAACTGGCAGAGTTACACTTTAGGTTATGTTTTAAATTATCTTTTTAAGACTGGAAAACCCTTGCAATGGCAACATAAAATTAGCCCATTCTCTACTGGACAGATTTATTATTAGGAAAACTGAAAACAAAAACAAAAACCCCCATCATTATCTGGAGTAAACTCTCAACCACAAATTAGTGGCAACTCTCAAGAGGTTAATGGTGGCTTTAGAAACTGGGATGTTATAAAGGTGTCCAATATCTTTCAGAGATGAAAATAATATTTTTTACAGTAACTTTTTGAGATAAAGTATCTTTTCTTCATGTAATATGGGAATCAGGTATTAAGAGCTGTAGGACCTTAAAACAATATATTATGGTAAGCTTAAACATCATCAATATATAGAAGTCTTACGTTCTAAAACTGAACAAATGTAACCTCAAAAGAAAAAGCTGAAGAAATACATCTGGAACATTGAAATGCATTGGGCTGCTTATAAGTACAATCCAATTTTCAAAATTACTTTCTTAACATCAAATTGTAAATAAATGTTCATTAAAAATACTTAAAATGCTGAATTTTAAAAATTTCAACCATAGCATTGGGACTATTCTGCTGTATCCAAAACTCACTACTATTGTGTAGATTCCAACTTGCAGTGACCCTATAGGACAGAATAGAACAGTCCCACAGGATTTCCAAGGCTATAAATCTTTTTTTTAAATTTTATTGTGATTTGGGTGAAAGTTTACAGAGCAAATTCATCTTCTGTACAGCAGTTCACATTCACCTTGTCTCGTGACATTGACTGTAATTTCCCACAACACAACAGCTCTCCTCTCACTTCCTTCCCATAGCCACCTCTTTCCTGTGTCCTTCCCTCCCATGCATTCCTGCCCCCTACCCCAAGTTGTCTCCCTATGCATACATAGCCCTTCTATTCTCCCATGATTGATCTCTCCAAGGAGTGTATCCACCTAAGCCAAGGCTGTAAATCTTTAAGGAAGTAGATTGTCTCATCTTTCTCCCATGGAGTGGCTTGTGGGTTCCATCCACTGACCTTTTGGTTTGCAGCTGAATTCTTTAACCACTGAGACACAAGAACTCCTTATTCTGCTGCATATATATCCCAAATACTTAGTTTTATGAAGAGGCAGTCAGCTGAAGTTGCTATAATGTATCTCTTTTTACTGCTCTACAAAAGAATCCTTATTTGCACAGCAGCTTCCACAGTGCAGACTGTGAGGTCTTCCTGAATGGGGGAAATGGAGGCATCTGCATCTTCTACAGCAGCCTAAAGGGGCCACACATGCCACCTACCAGGCAAGAAAATAAACCTGACTCCTGTTATTTCAGTACAGTGATTTATTTTAAATGGACAACAGAAATTTACTAGAAATATAAAGGGACAAAGAAGTCACCATATGGCTTGGCAAATTCTTCTTACCAATAAATATTCCTTATACATGACAATGGATGCTGTTCTGCCCTATAAGCCTATTTGAACATTAAGTATTTGGTGCCACCCATGTATCCTCTCTAAGGAATTCTGGTGGCACAGTGCTTAAGGCATTCAGCTACTAATCAAACGATCAGTAGCTTGAACCCACCAGCCTCTCTGTGGGAGAAAGATGAGACAATGAGGCAGTCTGCTTCTGTAAAGATTTACCGTCTTGGAAACCTTATGGGAGCAGTTCTACTCTATCCTATAGAGTCGCTATGAGTCAGAACTGACTTAATGGTGGTGGTGTTTTCTGTTTTTTTGTTTTTGTCAATATATATCCTCTCTATATCTTCAGAATAGCATGTTTCCTTCAACTATTTTGTGGATATTTTGTACATTTCACCTACTTTACCAGTCATGATACTGGTAAACCTATTTTGGATATAATATGGTTTTAGAAGTCACTTGCTCACAATTAGTTTTAGATGGTTTGGTTGTTGTTTCTAAAGTGTCAGGCTTTCAACTCCTTTTTTATTGTGATTTGGGTGAAATTTTACAGAGCAAATTCACTTTCCATACAGCAGTTCACATACACCATGTCTCATGACATTGACCACAATTTACCAGGATGCAACAGCTCCCCTCCCACTTCCTCCCCATAGTTACCTCTTCCCAGTGTCCATCCCTCCATGCACTCCTGTGCCCTGAGCTGTCTCCCTGTGCATAAACAGCCCTTTCTCCCTTGATTGTTCTCTCCAATGAGTGTATCTACCTCAACTAACTTGTTCAACTCATATGCCTAACTTTTGTTTGGCTGGAAACCACAGGTGTGGGTTCAATTCCAGACCTGAAGGGCAGCTAGGGACCATAGTCTCGGCGGTTCCACCAGGCTCTACTGGACCAGCAAACCTGGTCCCCACTCCCATTTTTTTATTTCTCCAAATGATTTTGAGTTTTGTTCCACATTGTTTTCCCTCTCTATCAAGGATCTCCTTACATAGATCCCCTTCCAAGAGGATGATAGTGGTAGCTGGACATCATCTAGTGCTTCTGGTCTCATAGTCATATAGGCTACAGATCAGATGGTGTACCAGTCACTGGGACTAACTGTTTCCATGAATTTTTGGTTTTCTTCATTCTTCTTTGCTCTGGATGAGGAGAGATCCATCATTGCATCTAGATGGCAGATTGTAGCTAGCTTTTAAGATCCCAGTTGATACTCGCCAAAGTAGGAGGTAGAACAATGTTTGTATAGTATGTTATGCCAATTGAGCTTCATGTACCCTGTGACTATGGTCCCAAGCCCACAGGTTCAACTACTCGGTCCCTCTGGGTAGCTGGCTGTGACAAAGCAGTGACCACAACCTTGCCCCTTGTCAGCTCTACTATACACCTGGGAATTCTGATCATTCACATAAACTCATAGGGCCATTGTCTGCCAACTCTATACATGTTCTTGGATACACTCCCCACTTCATAGACATATTTAATAGTTCAGCCTGTCCACCCATCTATCTACTCATATACCCATGTTTGCCTTCACTGACAATGCAGTACTGTATGTGCAAAAGGGTTCCATCTTTGTTGTCTGTACCTCCCATGTACCTCTCTCTGTCTATCTCTTCCTCAATGTCACCATATTGGTCACTCACATTTGGTACACTGCCCATCTCTTAAACCATATCAATACTTATCTCTATCTACCTAACAGCATTCCTTCCCCTCCCCTCTCGACCCTAGAAACCAACAAAGAAAATTTCCTTCCATAAATAAACGTTTCCCTGACTTTTACAATAATGGACTAATAGAATATTTGTCCATTGTGACTGACTTATTTCACTCAGCACAATGTCTTCCAAGTTCATCCACATTATGTGGTGTTTTGCAGATTCTACATTATTCTTTAGCGTTGCACAGTATTCCATTGTGTGTATGTACCATATTTTGGTTATCCATTCCTCAGCTGATGGACACCTAGGTTGTTTCCATCATTTGGCTATTGTAAATAGTGCTGCGATGAACATGGGTGTGCATATGTCTGTTCTTGTCATGGCTCTCA
>NW_006921637.1:8345714-8346573 GCF_000298275.1 Orycteropus afer afer | reverse complement strand
TTCTTCTTCAATACTGCTTTGCTTATCCGAGGTCTCTTTCTTTCCATATAAAGTTAGTGATTGTTTTTTCCATATCCCTAAGGAATGTTGATGAGATCTGGATAGGGTTTGCATTGACTGTATAGATTGCTTTGGGTAGAATTGATATTTTCACAATGTCCAATCTTCCTATCCACGAGCATGGGATAGTCTTCCATTTATTTAGATCTCTTATGGTTTCTTCAAGTAGTTTTTATAGTTTTCTTTGCACAGGTCTTTTGTGTCCGTGGTAAGATTTATTCCCAAGTATTTTATTTTTATGGTTGCTATTGTAAATGGTGGGAGCTCTGGAAGCATAGTGGCTAAGGCACTTGACTGCTAACCAGAAGGCTGGAGGTTCAAACCCACCAGCCACTCCTCAGAAGGAAGGTTGGGCTATCCTACTTCCATACTGATACTGCCTCAGAAACCCAAGGAGAGGTCGCTATTAGTCGGGTCCAACTCAACGGCACATAACAACAACAAATTGTAAACAGTATTGATTTCCTTATATCTTTTTCAGCAATCTCTTTGCTCGTGTAGAGGAATCCAACTTATTTTTGGATGTTTATCTTACATCCTGCCATGATGCTAAATCTCTTAATTACTTCCAGTAGATTTTTGACTGCGTCTCTTGGGTTTTCTAGGTAGAGGATCATATCAACAGCAAATAGGGATAGTTTGACTTCTTCCTTACCAATCTGGATGCCTTTGATTTCCCTTTCTTGCCTTATGGTCCTGGCTAGGACTTCCAGCACAATGTTGAATAGAAGTGGTGATAGTAGGCATCCTTGTCTGGTTCCTGTTCTCAAGAGGAATAGTTTCAGTCTCTCTCCATTGA
>NW_006921637.1:8305154-8343758 GCF_000298275.1 Orycteropus afer afer | reverse complement strand
ATTGCCACTCTTGCTCTCTTACTATTGTCATTTGTTTGATCTATCTTTTTCCAACCTTTGATTTTTAGTCTATTTTTGTCTCTACCTCTAAGGGGTGTCTCTCGTAGGCAGCATATTGATGGGTTTTGTTTACTTATCCAATCTGCAACTCTCCGACTCGAGTGGTGCATTTAATCCAATAACATTCAGGGTAATTATGGACAAGTATGAATTGGTTGCTGTCATTTTGTTATGTGTTTTTCATGGTGTCCCTGGTTTCCTCCATATTATTTTCTGTGCTGAGCTCATTATGTTTATGAATCATGTTATCATTTTCTTTCTTGCTGTTGTTTTAGTATGTGCTGAATATTTGTGTTTGTCCTCCTTTTTATTGTGATGTGAATGTTTATCATTTTTTCCTTGAGGTTACCCTATGATTTACAATTTTCTCCCCGAGTTTACAACAGTACATTCTATCTTGCAACTCTCTTAACTGCCTCACCATTTAGAAGTTCTATAGTATGCAGTATTTTTCCTCTTTTTGTTTGTAGTTGTCCTCACTTGCCAATTGATGTCTCTGTTTACCTGTTTACAATCTTGTAAGCTCATTTTACTTTGGATATGTCCATAGCTGTGGTTTCTGTGTCATGTCATCTTGTGTATTAATGGTTGGTTGTTATTTTCTATTTTTGGTTCTCTGTTCAAAGGACTCCCTTTAGCATCTCTTGTAGGGCTGTTCTGGTTTTAACAAATTTCTTTCGTTTCTGCGTATCTGGAAATCTCCTAATTTCACCATCATATTTGAGGAACAATTTTGCCAGGTATATAATTCTTGGTTGAAAATTTTTGTCTTTCAGTGTTTTATATATACCATCCCAATGACTTCTCGCTTACATGGTTTCTGCTGAGAAATCAGAGCTTATTCTTACTGGCTGACCTTTGTAAGTAACTTTTTGTTTTTCCTGTGCTGCTTTCAGGATTCTGTCTTTGTCCTTGGTTTTGATGAGTTTGATGATGATGTTTCTTGGTGATTTTCTTTTGGGGTCTATCCTGTTTGGGGTTTGTTGGACTTCCTGAGTGGATATATTCTCATCTTTCAATATATCAGGGAAGTTCTCCTCCAATAAATCTTGGACAATTTTCTCAGTGGTTTTGTTTTTCTCTTCCTGTTCTGGAATGCCAATGACACATATGTTATTCCTTTTGATGGTATCTCACATGAACCTTAGTCTTTCCTCATTTTGTTTTGATTTTGTTTCTGATTGATCCCTTTCCAAAGAAGTATTCAGGTATTTGTCTTCAATCTCATTAATTCTGTCTTCCATTGCATCAATTCTATTCCTTTGCCTTTCCAATGTGTTATCTATTTCTGTCAACTTAGTATTAATCTTCTGGATTTCTATCTATAGATTTAGAATCATTTCTAATTTTTCATTTATTTTGTCATTTTGTTCTTGTATTTTCTTCCAAAATTCTTTGAGTTTTTTTTCTGTGTTTTCTTTGATTTGTCTCTCAATCCTTTGAAGGTACCTAAAGATAATTCTTCTGAATCCTTATCAGAGAGTTCCAATGCTGCTTCTTCCTCAGGTGTGTGTTCTGGGTCTGTATCCTGCTCCCTTGTTTCTACCACTTTATCCTGCTTCTTTCTGTGGACTGTGATGGTCTGTTGTCTCCAAGACATCATGACATTGATGGATTTAGCTCTCTATTAAGTGTTTGTGAAGAGCAGCCAAGGATGATTCAGGATCTTCTTGGTTGTTTTTATTATTGGCCCGTTGATGGAGAAGGAGGAAGTGGCTCTTGCTTAGTAAGTGAAGTTGCAGGAAGTGTGGGTGTAGTTGTGTCTTATGGGGACTGTTGCTGTCTCCCACTCTGTTAGACAAGAATTACAATTGAATAACAATAAAAAAACTAAAGCACATGGACAAAAAAACACACCATGTAATCACACAGGAACAGTAACCAAAAAAGGGAAAAAGAAGAAAAAAAAAAAAAAGGAAACCTGCAATATCTGTGGATAGGGCACTAAAATAAAAAGGTAGAGAAGGAGACTAATGAAGATAAAAAATGGGAAAAATGGAGAAAGGAAAAAAAAAAAAAAAAAGGAATGGTGTTAACCATGAGAAAAAAGGAAAACAGAAAAAAAAAATTTCAACCAGGAACAGGGAAAAGAAAAAAAGCTGAAAACTAGGACCTGGGAGTGGAAGAATAAATAATAGTAAAAAGGACAAAAGTATTAATAGTAATAGTAGTTTTAAAACAGACAAATACAAGCAAACTAAACACCAGCAAAAAAAAGTGAAAAAGGAAAAAATGATTAAAATTAAAAAAAGGGAAAAAAATCGGTGGAGGACAGGGTAGGGCCCCCAGGCTCCGTCTGAGCACACAGACTGGGATGGAGTTCCTAAGGGCCCAGAAGGTGGGTGGGAGTGGGGGATGGCCACACCTCTGTTTACCAAGTGGGTGTGGGGTATAAGAGTAAGAAGAGTAATGTCTCACCTTTTCAGTTGTGCAGGTCCTGAGTGTCCTTGGGGATACTGGCAAGTAGAACCTATTCTTAAGTCCCTGGAATCTCAGATAGCGCTGTCTCTTTAAATATCCAAAATGGTCAAGCCACTTTTAAACATTCAAAATGGCGGTGCCCTCGGGATAGGCAAAAGTCCACAGCTCAGCCCACCTTTCTCTTTCCCTACTCCGTTTATTCCCCAGGTACCAGAACAGTCCTCCGTGCAGTCCCTGGCTAGCAGGGCTGAATTTTAGGATAATTCTTAGGTCCCACCACCACTCGGCACTCTCCAAGTGTCGTGCCATCAGGATCACTCAGGATCGCTGCTAGACTGCAGCTCCGTATGTCTCCTTTTTGGAATTTTCATGCAAATTCTTCTGCTAGTTGGGGTTTAGTCCACTCCTATATCCTTCCCTTCATGGTTCAGGGGTCCAGGATTATCTTCTGTGTCTATGTAAATTGGTTTTCCTTTTCTTTGTTGTAGAGGGTCTGTGCAGTCTTTCTGCTAGTCTGCCATCTTACCAGAAATCTCCAGGCTTTCAACTCTTGAGACTTGAAGATCTCAGGTTTATTTATTTTGAATGTTAAAGTGCCTACTCTTTGCTAATAATGTAATGCTAATCTGTTAGACAGTTGAATTTCAATTTCGTCACTTTTAGAATCTCTGCTACCTGAGATATCAAATACTCTACTTCATCATAATGAGTATTAATGGGTCAACAAAGAAATTGCTCATATTCTCTCTAAAACATGTGAAGGAATTTTCCTTGGAAAATTCTGAAAATATACATGAGTATTGTCTTTTTCTTAAGCATACATTTAAAAACAAACACACTCATTTCAAAAAAATCATATGCACTTGGGTTCTATCATTCAGTTTCCCCTACAAGTTATCTAGCATATAAAATTTTAAGGATTTCTTTCTGCCTTCTGGGCCAACATCCCAGTCATGTTGGACAATGTCATTAATCACACAATTGAGCACCAGGCCATCATCATCAGTCTCTATCCTCACTAGCCTGTATATCATTATGATCTTTCCAAAATATAACTGATTATGTCACTTCCTGATGGAAAGCCTTCAATGGCTCCCTACTACCTGAGTCCAGTGCAAATTCCTTAGCCTAGCATTAAGATCTTACATCCATCATTCTCACTCACTTTCTTGGTCTTATTTCTCACAAGTACCCTTTTCTTGTAGAGAAACTAGATTCGCCATAATTTCCTAGAACAGCCAATTACTTATCTCTCTCTCTTGAAGTCCTACCCAAGCCTAAAGGTCTGGGTAAAATGCCACCTCCTTCAAGATTTATTCAGCCAGATATTATTTTTTCTTTCCCAAAGCACTCCCTATATTTGATATTTATGCCTCTCCAAAATCTATTACCATATTTCCTCCTGTATAGAGTCCTTTGTGCTATTGGTCTTATTGTCCCTATGGGCTTAGTCTTAGTCATCTTTAAATCTTCCTACTATATGCTCTTCACACCCATCTATTAGTATACCATGCACACAGTAGACAAGAATACATGTTTGTTCAGGAAAAGGGCCAACTTAAGTTTCTCACACCCTGGAAAAAGATACTTATCTACCTCTAATGATCATGCAATCAGATGTGCTCTGGCTAGATGGAACATACCAAAACCTTGGTAAAAACAGTAAAAGTCACAACTCAGCAGAAGGTACATTATACTACAAGGGTATCATGTTTCTTATAGTATAAATGCATATTTGTGGAAAAACTAGGGAGAAAATGCTTGGTGGCATTAAAAATAAATGGTTTGAAAAGAAAGATGCACGGGGAAATTTCTAAACATTTAGACACACAAAAAAAAATTCACACCCAAACCCACATTATACATACCCCTTGTTCATCAAGCTTGAGTAGTTGTTCCGAGACCTTGGGTGAGTTAGAAGCCTGTCTCAGGCACTGGATGCTCAACTCTGGAATGACATATTCCAGAACTTCTTTCAGAGGTAGTCCTCGTGCAGTACCATGCCTAGCAGTGGAGGGTATAGCATCTTCTAAAATTGCTCCTCTCAGTGTTGTAAGCTGCAGAGGGGAGTAAAGACATCAATTACCAATTATTCTTGATTAGCTATTTTGAAAAGTAATTTTTTAGATGCCATACAAAAAGAAGAGAGGTAAGGCTCTTTTTAGAGAAGGCAAAGGAGGCTAAAGGACTCAATTTGAAGAAGCAAAACTAACACTCAAGTAGTCTTTAAACAACAAAAATATATAAAGATCAGGGGGAAGTCAAGCTGGATTGAGAAAATGAGACATATGCTTAAAGAATAAGGAAGACAAAGTACTGTTATGCAAAATAAAGACATTTTCTACAATTCTTTGTTTCCTACATGTGAATTATACTGAGGATAATTGCTTTTCTTCCATCCTTCCTTATTTTTAGTATTTTCCCCATTTCTTTATGTCATATTCTCTCTCATTCCCTTTCTTCTCTTCTATTATCCATCGCTGACTATTCCTAAGGCTGAACAGGCACACCCAGTGATATCCTGGGCAAAGATGTCCTGGGTAATTGTGCCCTGGGCAGGTTGGTTCAAGGCTGAGAAGTCAACTTCTGAGGTTTGCTTGTGGATCTGTTGCATGCCCTCAAATATGACATGAATGCATGGGATCACTACTCTGAACACATGCCTCAGATCTAACAGTGAGCAACTGAAATAATGACACCCAACAACAACATTAGAAACTTAATTTTTATTTAATTTTAATTAAACTTAAGTAGTCTCATTTGGTCAGTGGCTACTGAATAGGACAGCACAAGTCTAAAAAGTGACTTTAAATTATGTCAATTCAAGAATGGGCTTTATCTTACAGCCTAGATCACTGGAATGCCTAAGTACTAGGGAAGATACACAACGGTACATATGCTCATGCAGGCTTCAAATAACCAGAGAAATGTTTTCTTTTCTTTGTCAGTATTATCTAGTAATAGTCAACCAAAACACACTTCTAGAATATTGCCCAAGTATAACCAACCACTTGCCATTGAGTCAACTCTGACTCATGGAGACTCCATAGAGTTTCCAATGGTTGACTTTTCCAAAGTAGAGCACCAAGTCTTTGTTCTCACGCACCTCTGGATGGACTTGAACCACTAACCTTCTGATTGGCAGTCAAGAGCATTAACTATTTGTACCACCCAGGGATGGTCTTCTAACTAAAATGGGTTAAGATACATAGGTCTGTATTGTGTCATTTCTATAACAATCTCAGTTATTATTCTAAGCAAGAGAAGCAAGGAATTAACCAACGTAATGAAGAGGTGGTAGGCAGAGGCACTATGCTGATAAAAACACTAATCAAACAGTGTCATCCTACTGAAGGCTATTTTTTGTGTTAGATTTTAGAGATGTATTTAAGCTCTGTTTTATATAGATTGAAAAACAAAAAAACTAAAAACAAAAAAAACCTCACTGCTATGGAGTTGATTCCAACTCATAGCAACCCCCTTTGGGTTTCTGAAGTGGTAAATCTTTACAGAAGTAGATTGCCCAGTCTTCCTTCCACAGATAGACCGAAAGCAATAGTTTATGCTTATCCTCCCTGTCTTAGCCCCACGTCTTGCATTTTTATCATTTTATCCAATGTTCATGCAAGGTGGCAGTCAAAATCATTACCATTTAACATCCATGGCAAGTTTCGTAATTTTTATACTGCAACCCTTTCAATTACCATAAAGTCCACATGCATTCTTTAATGTTAGAATTGAAAAATAAATTCAATGCCATATCTAAAGCAAAGCAGTGATACTGAATGTTATAGTTAGAGCTGTGTGTCAACTTGGCTGGACCCCAGTTCTGTGTGGTTGTTCCCATGATGGGATTGGATGACTGTGTTCTGAGTGGCCAATCTGCCCAAGGGGAGTTTCCCTAGGGGTGTGGCCTGCTTCCAGGATATCCAGGGACATCCTGGGAAGAAAGACATTCTTCTGTGGATCGGGACTCTGGTGTGCTGCCTACAACTTTCCGTGACTGAGCTGCCCACCGTTCGGCCTGGAGATCTTGGATTCGTCTTTCGTTGGCATCAACAGCCAGCATACTGCCTGCCAGCCTTGAGCTTCTTGGCCCCCTGTGGTTGCAGAAGCTAAGGCTGCCTCCAGCCTGACGTCTCTTCCAGGGACTTTGGACTTGCCAGCTTCTATACGTTTGTGAGCCATTTTCCTAAGATAAATTTATCTCTCTCTTTATATATATTGCTGGTTTTTGTTTCTCTAGAGAACCCAGTCTAAAACACTGAAGGTATACTGAAATCAACTATACTTGTCACCTAGAAACCGTGATATCATATCCTGTGCATCTCAGGGCCCTTCTCTAGGGTTTGAGGAGCCTGGCTCTGTAGGAGGGCTGTGAAGGTTAAAATCCCAGCTCCACAGCTCACGAGTTATGAGACTTTGGATAAGTAATGTGCCTAAATCTCTGTGCCAGCCACCTTATATAAAAGAGGGAAATATATAAGGAAATACATGTAAAGCACTTAAAACAATGCCACATATATGGCAAGCGCTTAAAAGTTATCAGTTATTAAAGCTATAATCAGATATTTGGATATAAACTGGTATTTGCAGTCAATAGTTTTATATCCTCAAGGTTAGTTATGGGGATACTTGTATACAAATCTTTATACCAATCAGTGGTAGAACCATTAACAGAAGAAAAAAACACCCATAGACAAACATGTCCTAAAGGGGGTATCTCCTAATCAAGTGGCTGAAAGACAGTTTTTATTGATCTTCAGACTTCAGCCCACAGATAGTCACAATGCACAGCAGTTCCATTACCTCACTGGTCCTGAAAGCTACACGATAGTTGAACTGGGACCCTTCTTTCTCCTTAGCATCTTCAACTTTCTCTCTCCGGATGCTTATGGCCACAGGGCCAAGGTTTTCATCTATTCCAAAGTAGTTTTGGTGCTCTATAACGGAAGACAGCAATTGAATAAAAAAAACCAGAAAGCAACAAAGTACAAGGGTGTATACCTTTTGGCTTGTGTATCAGATCTCCAAAGAAATACCATATGAATCTGGTGAACAATGGCTCCCCAACATGGTTGATGTGTAAACACAACAGATCAAAATTTTTGGTTTCTGGATGAGAAGTGGTTTATACATTTTTCATTGGCTGTTACTTCCTCCACTCATTCTACTTTTCACTAGTTCAGTAACAGCAGAAGCCCCTTCAAAGTTATAATTTTGGTGTCATAGTAATAGCATCATGGGAAGGAGTGTGTTGTCATTCTTTCAGAGACTCAAAAGAGGGACACAGGTACCTGTGCAACCCTTACTGAAAAAGGATTTCCTACATCTGGATAGTCATTTTCTTTGACAGAGTGAGGATATGATGGGTGACCTAACTAGCCACTCAGACTAGTCACATCAATTATGGCAATCAGTAGAGTGGCAAAGAAGTTAACATGTGACTAAAACATATAACAGTCTGAAGCAGAATTCAACACAAGACAAAAAACACGTAAAAAGTCATTCAGTTGCTGAGATCAAATTATGTCTATTAATACTATAAATTAGACTATTGTTATCAGCCAATCATTTTTTTTTTTTCATATAAATCATTGGTTCTCATATAATCTCAATATAGGAATAGGCCTTTGTGGCCATTCTGATAATATAACATAGGGCTCCTCTTGAGAATACCCTTCCCAAGAGATAGTCATTCGTCTTTTATTCATAAAGAAATCAGTTGCTGTTGAATTAACTCTGATAGCCACCTCATGTCAGAGTGGAACTGTGCTCCACAGGTCTGCAATAGCAAATCTTTTGGAAGCAGATTGCCAAGCCTTTCTTCCAAGGCACCTCTGGGTAGACTTGAGCCTTCAATTTTTCAGTTAGCAGTCGAGCACATTAACTGCTTGCATCACCCGGGAACTCCCTTTCAAGCATACATTCAATAATTATGTCTACCATGTGCCAGGCAGATAGGGACACAGAGTGAACAGTACAAAGCAGTGGGGACACAGAGTGAACAGTGCAGAAGAAATCCATACTCATGAAGCTAATACTCTAATTTGAACTCATCCAGTGATGGGAAGCTCACAACTTTGTTAGAAAGTCTCTTTGGATTGCCAGTCAAAGTTCTTTGTTCATGAGCTCTGCTAAAAGCAGTCAAAAATGCCTCACTGAAACTTCCAAACTTTTAAAGTTTTGTCTCCGAAATCATTCAAACTAACATAATAGTCAAGCTATGATCCAACACATGCAAAACAGAGGGAACATTTACCCAAACATCTATTAATGCATCTTAAAAATGCATCTGCCTATTTTTAGCAGCCCCATCTCACCAATAATTCATGCAGAGCAGGTGGTAAACGCAACCCCCCAGGTGTTATTCATTTATTTCCTAATGAACTGCTGCTGGGTCAGTTCTCCAAGGTCTCTACTTATAAAATCAATTTTTCACTCTGTATGCAAGACTTCACATTTATCACTTTTGAATGTCACCTTCTTGGTTTTAGTCAATCTTTCCAGAATCTTAATTTTCAGTTTAAAAGAAACAAATATATTGAACATTTATAACTTTGGGGAAAAAAAAACACAGGTATTCGAAAGGTTTTTGTTATACTAGTATTTTCTGCCACAAAAATTTTTGAAGGAATAAGAAATTTTTTTTTACAAAGTAGAAAACAGAATAGGTTCAATGAAGAAACCAGCACCTGCATTGCTCCGAGCAAACATTACTCACAGGCACTAATGGATATTGGCTATCTACTGAAAAGGCAAACAATTTTCTTCTTTACTGCTTCTAACCAAATGAGATGAACTCTGACATTATTTCTTCTGAGTGCATCATGGCCAGAAGAGCCGGTAAACTATTTTGGGGGCTAAAATGTGAACTGTTGACTTAGTATAGTTTTAAATTTACACAAAGGAAACAAGCTTTTTTTTTTTTTTTAATCAGTAACACATTATGTACTGATAAGGACCGAGTTGACTGTTACAAATGCGAACACCACCAGTGAAATAAAACATGCATTGAAAAAAAAAAATTCTGGGTTTGAGGAAAGCCAACCCTGAAACAGTAATCTGTTGCTTTAATCAACACAATTAAGAACACACACAGAGTTAAAAATAGTCAATAAAAACAAATTAAAAGTTAATTATGTACTTTAAGGCATCATCATTTTATTATTTCCTTAAATTGGCATTAGTGACTAGCATTATGTTAGATCCTTTAAATTAATGAGTAAACCTCATAATATGAATCAAAAGAGCTTCAAATTATGTCAGGGCAAAAGAGAATAAACAAACAATCAAAAAACTCTTTTGATGGTAAAGTTGAGAGTCCTAGGTTAAGGAATCAAATCACAAATTCTAACACCTGACAACTAACCTTGTGAGAATGTGCACTGCTCTCACAGTTAGCAGGTACTTTAGCAATACAAGAGGTTTGAAAGAGAGCTGAACTGTAAAGGAGGTGAGGAGAAAAAAAATTAACAGAGACCTTGTTCTTCTATTCACTGCTGGTGATAACACAAAATGGTACAGTCCCTTTGAAAATAGTTTCAGTTTCTTCTAAAGTGAAACATACATATACCATATGACCTAGCAATTCCATGCCTACAAATTTAATCAAGTGAACTGAAAACCTACATTCACACAAAAATGAATACACAGGTGTTTACAGCACCATTATTCATCAAAAACTAAGAACAATCCAAATATCCTCCAGCTGGGGATGAGTAAACAAACTGCACATCCCTTCAACAGAATACTACTCAGCAATAAAAAGGGAACAAACAACTGATACACGCAAACCAGAACTAACGCAAACCCATTGCTATTGAGTCAATTCTAACTCGCAACAACCCTACAGGACAGAGTAGATCTTCCCCATAGGGTTTCCAAGGCTGTAAATCTTTACAAAAGCAGACTGCCTCATCTTTCTCTCTCGGAGTGGCTGGTGGGTCCCAACTGCTCACCTGCTGGTTAGCAGCCAAGCACTTTAACCACTGTGTCACCAGTGCTCCTTGATACATGCAACAACATAGATTAATTTCAAATATATTATGCTAAGTAGAAGAAGCCAGAATCAAAAGGTTATATACTGTATGACTGCATTTATTTAACATTCTGAAAAGGCAAAACTATAGGGACAGAAAACAGATCAGTGGTTGCCCTGGGCTGCAGGCAGGGAAACAGGCTGATTACAAAGGAAGATGGAGGTTTTCAGGTGTGACGTGGCTATTTTAATTCCTGATTGTGGTGGTGGTAACACAACTATATATATTTCTCAAAAATTTCATAACTGTATACTTAAAAAGGGTGAATTTTACTATATATAAAGTAGAGCTTCTTTGAACAATCTTGGAAAGAAGTAAATGGAAGGGCAGGCTGTTGTTTTTCACAAATGGATGAGGCCCTTCAGCACAGACACAAGTCATGACCATTTTACCATTTCCAGAAAAGTTTTATGCCCACATCAATGAGGATAATATGTATTCCTTAAGCAATCACTCTTCCTCATTCCTATTTTCTCAGTCCTTACCCACTACAAACATTCTTCCACACTACTCTGTTCAAAAGCACCAGAACACCTTGTGGGCAAATCCAACAACCACCTTTCAGCTCTGTTTCACAGCACACATCTTCCATATCTTACACTATTGGCCACACTCACTACTTGTTGGACCTCTATACTTCCTAGGCTGTTGAAACATCCCCTCATAGATAGATGTGTTCTAGATCTTTCCATCTGGCCTCTCCTGTGAGTGTCATCCTTGGTCCATAGCTGGTCTTTTCTGATTCTGTCTCTGTCTTTATAGTTATGTACTTGTCTACCTATTTGGCCATCCTTCCATACACGTACATATCTTCTCATTTAAATCTCTCAATTATATCATTCTAAATCCACTAATAAATCCCATTAACTCATAAACGTCTGGGAATACCTAGTCGTCACAGTTCCTGACAGACACTCTATTGTTTCCTATTTCTAGACCTGTGTATGTACTTCTTTTCCCCCCTCTGCTTGGCACGATGGAGGAGCTCTGGTGGCATTGTGCCTACGGCATCTGACTTCTAACCAGGAGGGTGGAGGTTCAAACCCACCAGCCACTCCTTGGAAGGAAGATTGATCAATCTACTTCCACAATGATACCACCTCAGAAACCCAAAGAGGGTTGCTATGAGTCGAATCCAATTTGACGGCAGCGGGTTTGGTTGGTTTTTGGGGGCCTGGCATGACATCCATTTTTTCCTTCAACTTGACATTCTTTCTAACTGTTAAAGACTCAATTCAAACATCATTTCCCTGAGAAATAATCCCTTCATCTCCAGATGAGGCTTCAACAAAGCCTATTATACTGCCCCACAAATGATAGGTGCTTAATAAATTGTTCTTGAATTACTGAACTAAATTAGACTTTCTTGGTACTGCCAATGGTTTTATCAAACTTCAATGAGGAATAGCAAAGTAAATATGAGGAAGTAACTCATTTCATGCTGGGAAAAGAGAGTATGAAAGGTTTTGAGATACAGAAATGTAGTAGGAATTTCCCACAGTGAGAGGGACAATTTAGTCTGTTGGCATATATATAAAACTGAGTGTGTATGCTCCAATGAAAGCTCACACATTATATTAGTTTCCTATTGCTGCTATAACAAATTACCACAAACCTGGTAGCTTAAAACAACACATACTTAGTTTTTTCCAGTTCCAGAGGTAAGAGGTTCAAAATCAGTTTCACTGGGCCAAAATGAAAGTGTCCACTAGGAGAGAATCCCGTCCTTCACTTTTCTCATTCTAAAACCGCATTCCATGAATTCCTTGGCTCCTGGTCCACCTTCCATCTTCAACAAAGCCATAGCATCTTGTTTCAGGGATCACATTGCCTTCTTCTGTGTCAAATCTCCCTCTGCTTAGCTCTTACAAAGACACTTGTGATTGCCTTTAGAGCTCACGCAGATAATCCAGTATAATCTCCCCACCTCAAGATCCTTAATTTAAATCACATCTGCAAATTCTCTTTTGGTATACAAAGTTAACATTAACAGGTTTCAGGGATTAACAGCTAGATATCCTTGGAGGTCATTATCATGCATACCACACATATTTATCATTCACTCAAATACCAAGCAAGAGAGGTGTCTAAACTGTGGTAGAAATTAATAAACACTGGACCTATAAAAGTGAACAAGACATAGTGCCTGCTTCAAAAAGTTTATAGTCTTGCAGGGGTAATAATATAGCCAACACACAAAAATTACACATTCTAAATTCTGTGATAGCAGTAAGAGGTACAATGGAAACACCATAAATAGCCAGTATAGAACAAATACAGAAGAAAAATACCACTTATGTAGCAAAAGCAAATGGCACAAAGCCCATGTGCTGTTGTTGTTGTTGTTTTGTGCTATGGAGTCGGACTCGACTCATAGCAACCCCTCCTTCGGTTTCCAAGGCAGTATCACTACGGAAGTAGATTGTCCAACCTTCCTTCCAAGGAGTGGCTGGTGGGTTTGAACCGCCAGCCTTCTGGTTAGCAGTCAAGTGCCTTAGGCACTATGCTACCAGAGCTCCCCCTTGATCACTTACTAAATAGATTATAATTCTTTTGGGTAGTCTATATAATAATCATGACATCTGTGGATCCAAATCAAACTCACTGCAATCAAGTCTATTCTGACTCATAGGGACGTCCAGTGGGTTTCCAAAGCTGTAAATCTTTACAGACTGCCTCATCTTTTGTCTAGCAAGTGGCTGGTGGGTTGGAACCACTGACCTTCTGGTCAGCAGCCAAATGCTTTAACCAGTAGGCCCCCAGAGCTCCTTGATATTTGTGAATAAAAAAAAAAAAACTCACTGCCATCAAGTTGATTCTGACTCACAGCAACCCCTTTTGGATTTCAGAGGCAGTAAATCTTTATGGAAGCAGATTGCCTAGTCTTCCTTCTGCGGAGGTACCTGGTGGATTTGAACTGCCAACCTTCTGGTTAGCAGTCAAATGACTTAGGCACTGTGCCACCAGAGAGCTCCTTTTATCTTCCCAATCCTTTTATTGCTTGCCTTACTGTACAAGCTAGAATCTCCAGTATAATGCTGAACAGAAGTGGGGGTAGCTAATAAAAGTTTACCATTAAACATGCTGTTTGCTGTAGGGTTTTTTGTTTGTTTGTGTGTGTGTGTTAAATATTCTTTATTAGATTACAGAAGATTCCTTCTATTCCTAGTTTGAAAAGTTTTTTTTTTTTTTAAATAAACCATAAACTAATATTGAATTTCCAGTGCTTTTTCTGTAGCTGTTAAGATGAACATACACATTTTCTCCTTTACTCTGTTAATATGATGAATTTGACTTTTAACTTCAAACTAAACTTGAATACACACACAAATATATGTGTACATACAATTTTTTTATATTTAGGATTTTTGTATCTATTTATGAAAAATATTAGTATGCAATGTTCATTTTCTAACAGGCATCAAGGTTATACTGCATTCATAAAATCAACTGGAAGGTACTCCTCATTTTCTAATCTCCAGAAAAGTCTGTGTATGATTGGTTTTCTTTCTTGCTTAAATATTTACAAAAAGTCACAGTGAAACCTTCCAGAGTTGGTGAAGCTATTTGAGTCTGGATAGTAAATGTTTTAATAAGGGATTCAATAACTTTATTACAAATAAAACTAGTCAGATTTTCCATTTTTTTGTGTGTCAATTGCTCCCCTCCCCACGGAGGTGTCTGCGGTGTGGTTAAGTTTGTGTGTCAACCAGGCTGGGCCCGGTTGAGTAGCTGGGCAGTGGAAATTAGTATTCCCCATGACTGGTAATCAACTTCATGGTGGAATCTACTGTGAGCAGCTAAGTAGCTGCCTTAGGTGGTCTGCTTCCTGTATATAAGGAGAAATCTTGGGAAAGGTCTCTAGATTATGGCATGCTTGAACCCTGCATGTAGCTGTGTCATTGTTCAGCAGCCTGCCATGCTCTGCCAATCTTGGGACTTTCAATGGATTTGAATTAATGGTCTGCCGTGTTGTTTGGTAACATCGGGACTGTGCCTTTTTACTTGTCACCCTGGGCTTGTCAGCCTCAGCAGCCAGCACCTGAGTGAAGAAAAGGCTCCAGCTTCAGTGGGCCAGGAGCAGGAGGCAGAGCTGAAGCCTAAGGCTGAGGTGCTTTCACCAAGCCCCTAGAGCCTGGCACTTTGAACTTGGACTTAAAGCCTCCAAACTGTAAGAAAATAAACTCCTTTTTCTCCAAGCCATCCCATTTGTGGTATCTTCTGTTAGAGTAGCACTAGGTAACCAGAACAGTGTCCATTTTTCAAATTTATTATAACATTCTCATCTTTTCAGGGAATGCAGGATATACAGTGGTATCCCTTTCTTCACTCTCGATATGGGCAATTTGTACCTTCTTTCTTTTTGATTAGTTTCTAGTTTTATCAATTTCTAAGAACCAGCTTTTTGGCTTTGTTGAACTTTTGTCTGGTTTTCTACTTTGGTAGTCTTTTCAGCTAACTTTTTTGTTATTGATTTCTAGCTTAATTCCACATTGGTAAGAAAATATGTATTTCATTCCTTTGCAATTTCTTGAAACTTGCTTTATGGCCTTGTACATAATTTACTTTGATAAATGCTTTGTATGCACTTTAAAAGTATGTATATCCTACAGTTGGTGGGAGCTCTGGTAGCGTAGTGCCTAAGGCACTTGACTGCTAATCAGAAGGCCGGTGGTTCAAACCCACCAGCCACTCCTCAGAAGGAAGATGGAGCAATCTACTTCTGTAGTGATACTGCATCAGAAACCCAAGGAGGGGTCGCTATGAGTCGGGTTCGACTCATCAGCACACAACAACACAACAACAACCGTTGTTGGATTTAGTGTATTAAATACGTCAATTAGGTCATTTGTTAATCACATTTAAATCTCCTTATTGATTTGTTTCTCTGCTTACTCTATGAGTTACTGACAGAGGTATTAAAATCTCCAATTACAATCGTAGAACTGATTTCTCCTTTTAATTCTATCAGTTTTTGCTTTAAATATTTTGCAGCTACTTGGTGCTATACAATTTATCATTATGAAATCTCTCCATCTCTAGTGATTCATCTTGCCTTAAAGTCTACTTCATATTAGACTTACAAGGTAGGTACCAAGCTGTTCTGTTGGGAACCTCAGCTATCAGTGCAGACAGGTCTTTTTGTCCTGAACTAGTCAGTGTCCCCAGGGAAGATTCTTCCATTCCCTTGTTTAGAGGTATTTATTCCAAATTAGGGAATGGGGCTAGGTTGAAAATCTCATTTTCAGTTAAGTGCTTTATTCTCATCCTTAGCTATGCCTATTGTTCAATTTCTCCAGAATAAATCTTCTGCTTTCTGCCCGATTTATGGGGTAGACAAGAGACAGGAGAGAAAATCTGGCCTTTTAAAAACTTGAAACAGATTCCCACTTAAACTCTCATCATTCCTCCTTCAGAGGTACCTTGTTCTTTGGCATGAATGAACTTGCTTCTTGGTGGCCTCTCCCTTTACTTGCCACCCAACAGCACTGGGGTGGTTCTATCCAAGCTGCTAAAACTAGTCTTGCTCTTCCATCTGCTTTGGCATCTCTTGCCTTCTGTTATGTCTCTCTAGTTCTCCTTTAATCTTCTGCACCCTTGTAAATTTTTTACTATCATTTTTACTGGGGTTTTGGAAGCAAAGAAGAGAGATAACATGTTTTTTTTTTTTTCTTTTTCTCCCCAGTTTCCCATATTTAACTACCAGTCCCAAGCCCTTTTAATATACTGATAATTCTAATAAGCCTGATTATTGGTTTCTGAATTCAGACTTTCCATGTATCACTTGCTTAACCTTGAGTTAGTTATATAACTTTTCTTAACCTAAACATCCTCCCCTGCAAAATATATATGAAGATTGGGCAATCTACTTCCGTAGTGATACTGCCTTGGAAACCCAAGGAGGGGTCACTATGAGTCAGGACAGCACATAACAACAACATTATAATCATTAGCCTGGGAGGGGCATTATAATTGAAAGCAGGCATTCTACTGACAGGAAAACTACATCAAAAAAGAGAAATACACATTACAAAAACACACGCTTATGAGTCTTTTTGATTTTGAATCTAACAATCCCACACAATTCAGAGTCACCTTGAAGGGGACTAACCCTTTTAATCTCAAAATGGTAATCTATAACCTGTTATTGTGTACATTCGATTTGATTCCAATTCATAGTGACCCTATGGACCATTCTACTTTGTCCTCTAGGACTGCAATGTTTCCTAGGCTGTAATCTTTATGGAAACAGATCACCAGGTCCTTTCCCCCATGGAGCAACTGGAGAGTTCGAACCTCTAACCTTTCAGTTAGCAGGCAGATGCTTTACCCATTGGGCATCAGGGCTCCTTCCTAGTAGAAACTATCCAGTGAAATATTACATATGCCATTTGTAGTAGTTAAGGTTGTATGTCAATTTGGCTGGGCCATGGGTTTGAGTGGCTTGGCAGCTGGATGTAGTTATTCTCCATGATGAGATTATAATCACCTTTATGGTGGAATCTGCTTTGAGTACCTAATCAGTTAAAGGGGAGTTGCCTTTGGGGTATGGCCTGCTTCCAATACATATGGAGAAGTTTGGAGCAAGGTCTCTAACTTTTTGGTACATTTTGGATCCTGTGTTTGGCTGAGTCTTCATCTGCAGTTCCTGGACTTGAATCAATGGTCTGCCGTATTGTCTGCCAATTTTGAGATTGTTCCTGGACTTGACCCAGTGGCCTGCTATGTTGCCTGCTGATCTTGGAATTGTGCTGTTTTTACCTGCCAACCTTGAGTTTGTCAGTCTCAGCAGCCAGCAGCTACGTGAGTCAGGAGATGCCTCTGGCTCCAGTGGCCCTGGAACAAGGGGCAGAGCTGAAGCCCAATGCCATGGGGCTTTCACTCAGCCCCTACAGTCAGCACTCTGAATGTGGACTTTCTACACTGTACAAAAATAAATTCCTTTTATTACAGCCATCCACTTGTGGTATTTGAGTTATAGCAGCACTAGAGAACTAAGACACACTGTATTCTCCAGCAGACTTATCATGAATGCAATTTAACCTCTCCTAGGTAGATTAAAACCAAAACTGAAACCAAACCCACTGCTGTTGAGTACATTCTATCACATAGCAACTCTATAGGACAGAGCAGAGCTGCCCCATAGTTTCCAAGGCTATAATCTTTACAGAAGTGGACTGCCACATCTTTTCCCTGCAGAGCCGCTGGTGGGTTCAAACCAAAGGCTTTTTGGTTTGCAGCTGAGTGCTTAACCACTGTGCCACGAGGTGATTTCCATAATCACCTAGGAGAAGTTAAGCTGTATTTATGATAAGGTTCCTAGAGAATACAATGGCATATATTTCACTGAATAGTTTCAACCAGGTATTTTCTATTTTTAAAAGTGTGGGTACCCTTTTAAAATATATGTATATAATGTATATAATACACTTTTCATCAAAGATGGCAGGCTAATTGATGGGGAAAAAGGAAAAAAAAATCCCTCATGCTTACCTCCCCAACCCATGTCTCATTTCCACTTTCATTTTTTCTGTGTGTTTCAAACAGACATACACTCTTGGAATTCAAGTAGAGAGATGGCATTTCTGCTACTTACAAGCATCACACCTTTGAGTTTACTGAATTTATGCCTTAGTTGCTGTTTTCCAAGGAATTTCTCCATGCTTTCAGTTTCACTGGAGAAGACAGCAGGCTACCTTAATGTTTTTCTAAATAAATCAAGTTCTGCTTAATAATGTAATATGTGGTCTAGTTTTTACAAAGGTACTTTCACATACCATAAAAATGTGAACAAAGACTCTGTTACTTCTCATAGTGTTCAGGGAGGAAAAAGTTAACTCTTTCAAGTGATATTCTCAATCCCTTTCACGAAAGATCAGTTTGCTAATCTGTATTACAAGAACCTATTTCCACCGTGGGCAGAGGACAATGAGAAAACCTTAATCAGATGCTGTGCATGTACACCCTGACCCACCCAGAGCTTTCGCTTATACCAAATCAGATGATATCCATAAAACCAATTCAAAGGTGAATCAAATAAAATCCTTCCATGGCAAAATGAAAAGACTGTTGAGAAGGTGAATGAAAATCCACATATGATGCAAATACAACAGGTCAGATTAAGAAAAAAAAAAAGAAAATCAGTAAGAATGCAGTGTAGAAAACGAGATTCAGTGACTCCACTGCATTTTTGCTCTTTAGTAAAGGAGAAAAAACAAAAAGCAAAATTCTGACTCAGAAGAGGAAAATAAAAATTGGGCTACATGAGACCCCAGGCTGAAGACTGTTTCTAGGTACTGCAACATCTTGGAAGGGAGATTTATTTGGTACATCACTATTGAATTGAACAGATAAGGATCACAACTCTGAAAGCCTCTTGCAGTCAAGTATGTCTCAAAACAAAAAAAAGTGTTAGCACCAAGTGGGTCATGGCACCATTTGTAAGTACACTAAAGACACAAGCAACATTTGATCTGAGCCTACAGTCCTTCACTTTATTAATATGCACTGCAAAGGATTTCTTGTTGTTTTTCCATAAAGTACACATAAAGTTTAAAGGCCCTTTGTTTTTTCAATAGCAAGATCAATGAACTGTCTGCTCACTGCAGATCTGGGTTACATCCCTGGTTGCAGTTGTCTGCTTTCTAAATTCCTACTTTGTGATTTAACTTCACTCATCTTTACCTCCAAACAACTGTATGTCTGCACTTTAATTCACCTTCCTTGTTCATAACATCCCAGGAGTTACAAAGAAAAAGTCAAAAAAGGACAATGAATGAATAAAACAACAGAACCAGTTTTAGCAAATGATGAGAACATTAACAGTCATTTGATAACCTCAATAAACTCCAAACACCCTGCTAATGTTTCATGGTTTAAATTAGTGAACTTGCCATGATGGAAGAAAAGATGCATTTTTTGCTTTGTGATGGCTTCTTTGGGCAAAATTTAACCGAAGTATTAGCTAAGCTTGAGAGAACTGAGGCACTGTAATAAAAATAAATAACAAAAATATTAAACATACTTTACATAAATTAATTCATTTATTCCTCTCTAAATGTAAAGAAGTACTATTAATATTATCTCCATTTCACAGATAATAAAACTGAAACAAAGAGGTTAAAGTGACTTGCCCAAGGTTACAATCTAGTGTGATATAATTAAGTTGCAAACCTAGGCAGTCAGGGCCTAGAAGCCTTCTGATGTAAAGCAACTCAAGAGTGAACAAACTCATGTAAAGGCTTAAATTACAAAACTCAAATAATAGATGGTAAAATGGACACAACTAAAGAAGAGATGACCAGTCTGTCCTGAACATAAAGATTATCATGAAAGACACACTTTTAAGGAAATCTGAAACAAATGAAAGACTCTGCAGCAGTAAAATGTATCATCAAACATTTCCTTTAGTAATCCTTAATTTTTAGTATTATTTGCTAAAAGAATGAGACGGAGGAAGAAAACACTGGGAGAGCAAGAAAGAAAAGTTGTCTAAGAATTCATTATAGACAAGCTGAAACAGAAGCCATTAATAATGGGGAGAGTTGTCTAGCTCTTATTCCTTAGATAGGAAAAACAGTGAAATACATTTTTGGATCTGAAGAAATATAAGGCAAGTTTTACTAAGGCAAGTTGTCTGAGACCTTATGTTCTAAAGAACTTTGCATCCAACTTACTGTTGTTGGCTGCCAATGAGTTTATCCCAAGTCATGGAGACTCCATGCACAACGGAATGAAATGCTGCCCAGTCCTGAGCCATCACCATAATCAGTTGCAGACTGGACCATTGTGATCCATAGGGTTTTCACTGGATGATTTTGGGAAGTAGATTGCCAGGCCTTTCTTCCTAGTCCATCTTAATCTGGAAGATCTGCTAAAACGTTTTCAGCATCATAGCAACATACAAGCCTCCAATGACATACAGGTGGTAGCTGGCGTGAGGTGCACTAACCAAGAATCAAACCCAGGGCTCCTTCATGGAAAGCAGGGATTCTACTACTGAATTACCAATACTGTCCAACTTACTGTTGTTGTTGTTATGTGCCATCGAGTCGGACCCGACTCATAGTGACCCCTCCTTGGGTTTCCGAGGCAGTATCACTACGGAAGTAGATTGCCCAACCTTCCTTATACCCTAAGGGTAGCAAAATGCTAGCAAGTTTCCCTAAGTAAACTCTACAGACAAATTAGAATGCTAATTCCTCTTCCTAGAGAAACAATAGATTAGTTCCATTTTTTAAAGAACAGGCTGAAAAGACTTAATGATCCTTTGGCCCCAAAAGTCTTTCCAGGTTTGAAATAACATACAATGCTTGGTAAGTTTCCAGAAAGCTTCAATGGGTGAAAATGTAATTGCCCATTACCCAATGCATGCAAGATAGAAAGCCCAAGTGTGTTTCCACTGCCATGCAATGACAACAGCTGATGCTGTATCTCATGTCAGCTAAGCCACTCTTCTCTAAGCTCAATGGGAGCTCTGTTCATGGAAGGAATACTGCCCAAGCGGAGAGGTTGAGAACTGAGTTGATTATGTTCACTGAGGGAGGGATTTGTGCCTTAGAACAGTACTATTGTTAGATACTTTTATTGTTAGTACTCAGTTCACCCATCTAAATTAATAGTGTCTGACTCCCTATTAATTTTCTTCAATGACTACATAAAACCAGGGGAAGAAAGCCACCAGGAATGAAATTGAAAGCAAATGCAATCATGCATCACTATGCACTGAGGTTCATTTGATATGTAAAGGTATACTTCTGCCTACAACTGTCACATTAGTGAAACTTAAGTGAGTGTGTTTAGAATGGGTGGCAGACTTCACCAGACACCTTTCCCCAGAGCCTACTCTGCCATATGGTTCTCTCTCCTTCTTTCTCTCTACATCTTTCAATCATTAAAATAAAGTACTACCATTTTAAATATTGTACCAGTGATGTGGACAATAGTTTCTTTTTAGAACAAAAAGTCTTGCAAATTTATTTCAGACAGACTTAGGAGGTTTATGTTAAGTGACATGTACTGTTCTAAACCTGTTATAAAAACCAAACTCACTGCCATCGAGTTGTTTTCTACTCAAAGGGACCCCTCCTTGGGTTTCCAAGGCAGTATCTCTATGTAAGTAGATTGCCCGATCTTCCTTCTGAGAGGCTGTTAGGTTTGAAATGCCAGCCTTCTGTTTAGTAGTCAAATGCCTTAGGCACTATATGCCACCAGAGCTATTTATTACAGTAAAACCTATGAAAGCCAGAACCTGTATAAGGCAGTAACCTGTCAAAGAAGGAAAACTCAAATATTATCCACAAATAGAACCCGCTGCTCACTGCTGTCAAGTCAATTTCGACTCCTAGCAACACCAACAACAACCAATAGAAAAGAGGTCAAAAATGGAAAACTTGTGAGACCTGGAAAAACAAGTCAGTCCCATCAATTTCTGGCTCTCACAGGTTTCACTGTATTAATATGCCCATTTGAGAGATTAACTAACTGAGGCACAAAGAGATTCAAGAACTTGCCTCAAGCTGAGTTGGGATGTGAACCCAGGAGTCTAATTCCAGAGTCCATGCACTCAACAAATTAGTCATGTTGCCTCTCCAGCCTCCACTTAGCAAAAATCAACCTCTGAGTATAATTAAAATGATTTACCAACTGGAGAAAAGATAATTCCCTAGCAACAATAATAAAAACTTAATATCAAGAAGGGAGAGGTGAGAAGGGCTACTGCACAAATTCTACAAGAATCCTTTTATTTGTTCAATTAGAAGATTCACATATAATGTATTATTCTTCAGTTAAAATACTAATGAATGACATTAAATACCATGGAGTTTACATAGAATAGGGATAGAAATAGCAAACTTAAAGATTTTGCCAGGAAAAAAGCTCTAGAAAAATTCCTGGATGTGTTCTAGATCTTCTACAGGAGTTTATTGTCACACAATCTGCCTGTGTCTTCAGGCAGACAAGTGGCACAGGTCGGAGCTGGACAAAGTCAAGGGAAGGGGCCTTCAAAGATTAAAGGCGGGCATCTTGGGACAGAAACTGACCTTGGAATGGCCAGTCTTAAACCCTGCATCTCTGTGGATATTACTATCCTTGGAGACTCATTCTACTCTGAAGCAGTTAAGCACTCTTTTGAAGATTTCTCCATAAACCAGAAAGAACCCAAACTCACTGCCATCGAGTCGATTTCGACTCATAGCGACCCCTCTTTGGGTTTCCGTGTCATTATCACTAATGGAAGTAGATTGCCCCAACTTCCTTCTAAGTAGTGGCTGGTGGATTTGAACCGCCAGCCCCTGGTTAGCAGTCACATTCCTTAGGCACCGTGGTGGTTATGTTTGTGTGTCAACTTGGCTGGGCCTGGTGAGTGGCTGGGCAGCTGGTATCAGTTATGCCCCATGATGAGACTAGCAATCAACTCCATGGTGGAATCTGCCACAAACAGCTGAGTAGCTGCTTTGGGTAGGTGGTCTGCTTCTCATGTATAACAAGCAGCTTTGGGAATGGTCTCCAGCTTATGGCATGCTTGGACCCTGCATGTAGCCATGTCGTTGTTCAGCACTTGCCATGCTCTGCCGACCTGGGGACTTACAATGGACTTGAATTGATGGCCTGCCATATGGTTTGGTCACATTGGGACTGTGCCTTTTTACTTGTCAACTTTGGGCTTGTCAGCCTCAGCAGCCAGCAGCTGCCTGAGTGAAGAAACATCTTCAGCTCCAGTGGGCCGGGAGCAGGAGGCAGAGCTGGACCCCAAGGTTGAGGGGCTTTCATCCAGCCCTTAGAGCCTGGCGCTTTGAACTTGGACTTAGAGCCTCCAAACTGTACAAGAATAAACTTCTGTTTGTTAAGGCCATCCCATTTGTAGTACATTCTTGTCAGAGCGGTACTAGGTAACCCGAACAGGCACTATGCTACCAGAGCTCCTATTTCTCCATAAATACAAAATCTTCCCTGTAAAACCAAATCCAGCTTCTCTACCAGGATTTCTAAAAGATACTAATTTCTTTTCTTGGACTTGTTACAGAAAATCCCAAGAGGGGAAAGAAAATAAGTTGGGCATAAAGGTCATATTCAGAGAGTTCAATGGAGATTTGGGAGTTAGGGATCCTAGGACATCCCAACCCTCATCTCACAGCCAGGGAACCTAGGACATCCCAACCTTCATCTCACAGCCACCTTCATCCTAATGTACAGATTTTCACTGGGCAATTAAAAGGGATTACCTTTTTGCATTTCAGTAAGAATAGGAGAAATAGTAAATTCAAAAACTTAGCGATTTCTGCACAACTCAAGGTAACTTTGAGAAAAATACCCAGGGCACACAACAGATGTATATGCACAAAGAGACTGTGTGTAACTAACATTTTGTCACTTCTACTCTACTTGAAATAGACAGTGAAGTTGGCTGTTTATTGGAATCCTATGTTGGTTCAATAAAATAACATATAACTGTAGTCATTACTTGTCTAAACCATAAAGTCTTTTTTTCTTTCTTTTTGTTTCAAATAAATAAAATCTCATTTTAAAAACATCATGAACATTTATGACTTTTTTTAAAAACTTTAAAAAAAAAAGGTTTTGTTGTCATTTGGGTGAAAGTTTACAGAGCAAATTCGTTTTTCCATGCAGCAGTTTATACACATTTTACTTCATGACGCTGACTTGCAATCCACAGCTCTATTCCTATTTCCTCCCTGTAGTTACATCTTCCCTGTGTCCTTCTTTCCTATGCATTCCTGCCCCCTGGGCTACCTCCCTGTGCAACTCCTGTCCTTCTTATCTCGCATGATTGATTGCTCTAAAGAGTGTATCTATATGGTATAAATGTTCACCCTACATACCTATCTATTGTTTGGCTGGAAGCCACAGGAGTAAGTTCAATTTCAGGCTTGAAGGATAACTAGGGGTCATAGTCTCAGGGGTTTCATCAGGCTCTATTAGACCAGTAAGCCTGGTCTTTTTTTTTTTTTTCTTTTAGATTTTTTTCCCATTCTATCCTGGATTTCCTGCACTGATCCCTTTCTGAATGTTTGATAGTGGTAGCCAGGAACCATCTAGTTCTTCTGGTTTCATGGTCACATAGGCTGAGGTTCACATGGTCCACTAGTCCCTTAGACTAATTGTTTCCATGTGTCTTTGGTTGTCTCCTCATTCTTCTTTGCTTCAGATAAGGAGAGACCAATTGTTATATGTAGACGGCTGCTTGCAAGCATTTAAGACCACAGTTGCTATTCAACCAAAGTAGGATGTAGAACAATGTTTTTGTGTAGTATGTTATGTCAGTTGAGCTGGATGTTCCCTACAACCAAGGTCCCAAGCCCAGAGGTCCAACTCACTCCATCCAGGGTGGGTGGCTGTGGCTAAGAAGTTACTATAACTTTGTCCCCTGTTATTTCTATTTATGTGGACATTCTTACAGCACATACAAATAGATGTGTAGAAATATTGTCTGCCAATCTTATGTAAAAAAAAAAAAAAAAAAAACCCACATTGCAAAGACAGTAAAGGGTTCCCATATACTTCTCATTGAGGTTCCCCAATTGTTAACATTTTATATTACTTTGTTACATCTGTCACAATTAATAAATTAATGTTGTTGTTGTTATGTGTTGTCTAGTCAGACCAGACTCATAGCGATCCCTCCTTTGGTTCCCGAGGCAGTATCACTATGGAAGTAGATTGTCCAACCTTCCTTGTGAGGATTGGCTGGTTGGTTTGAACCTGTAGCCTTTTGGTTAGCAGTCAAGTGCCTTAGGCACTATGCTACCAGAACTCCCAATAAATTAATAGTGATACATTATTACTAATGAAAGCCCATATTTTATTCAGATTTCCTTAGTTTTTATCTAATGTCCATTTTCTGTCCCAGAATCCCATTTAAGATACCATGTTAACATTGCGTTGTCATATCTCCTTAAGTCTCTTAGCCATTCCAGTTTCTTAGACTTTCCTTGTTTTTAATACCTTGGCAGTTTTGAAAAGTGCTAGACAGGTATTTTATAGAATATATCCTTGGTAGGAATTTGTCTGATGTTTTTCTCATGACTAGACTAGGGTTATGAGTTTTGGAAGGAAGACCCATCATGTCAAGTGTATATACTATCAACATGACAAATCCTTGTTGATGATGACCTTCATCACCTGGCTGAGACAGTGTTTGCCAGGTTTTTCCACTGTGAAGTTACTTCCCATATACTATTCTTTGGAAAAGACTCACTTAGCATAGCTCTCACCCAAGCAGGGGAGATAGGTAGGAGCTATGACTTATTTTTATAATGATAAATTACTTTTTCAAGTCAAGGTACTTTGGTGACGTGAGCATTCATTAATGCATTCATTAATGTATTCATTAATGTATTTGGTACTAGTCATGCTGTAGGTATACTGCATCTACAAGAGGGCAGGAATATATGTTTCTTCATCTCTGCGAGTCCATCAAGCCAACAGGTTTTCTCTCAGACCAAGCAAATCGTCATTAATTCATCTGCCTAGATCATGGTTGGCAAATACTTCCTATTTTCCCCTTCACTTATGGCAGATAATGATAACTGATAATGACTATTAAAATGCTGATATAGCTTTGTACATAATGATATGGAAGAGTGGTAAGCTCCCTAGCAATAGTAACAGTTATTGTTCAGTTATTGTGCTGTTTACATAAATTTATTTACATCAGAGAAAGCCTACAAGGATAAAGATGAAATTACCAATGGTGATTATACTAATGGATTTTAGGTGATTTTATTACATTTTCCTTATTGTCCTCCACATTTTCTTATCAAAACCATGTAATACTTACAAACTGATTAAAACTCTGAAAGAGATATATATCCATAGTTAATCTTTCTCAGTTTTATCCTCACATTCAGAGGAACACAAATACTATGTCAGCAGAATGGTGTAGTAAAACAATGGTCTATGAAGTCTCAGGAAATGGTTTTCACATCACTCAGCAAGTTATCAAGCAGGCCCAGTTTTATTCTTCCCTCTGATTTTACCTGTACCCAAAACTTATTCACTTAGTCTCCCAGGACTGTTCATTTCTGTGCGTGTGAAATGAGTTTTAGAACTCTTGAGCAAGCCCCCATGTGTCACTTCACTCCCACTCATTCCAAGCTCTGCCTACACTGGTGCCCAGCAATGAGCTCGGCTACAGTGCCAAGAGCCAAGTAGGATTAGAAGAAGGCAAAGCCTGCTGCTGTGGTACACTGAAAACCAAAGGATATTTTAACAAGCATGCTGGAACCACATGGCCAATCACTAGTAACATACAATTAGAATCTGTATCTTAGGGTCCTTTATCATGGCCTCTATTGTTTCACAAAAGGAAAAGTTGGAGAAGAGGGAGACAGAAATTTCACTATGAGAACCATTAGAAACACAATGGTTTGGGAAGCTCCACCCATATTTCTTCATGGTCATGGCCAGTGAAAGTAAGGTATATGTGGTAGTTATGTTTGTGTGTCAACTTGGCTGGGCCTGATTGAGTGGCTAGGCAGCTGGTGGCAGTTATTCCCCATGATGAGACTGGCAATCAACTCCATGGTGGGATCTGCCACAAGCAGCTGAGTACTGCTTTTGGGATGTGGTCTGCTTCCTGTATATAAGAAGCTTTGGGAATGGTCTCTAGCCTATGGTGTGCTTAGATCTTGTATGCAGCTGTGTCATTGCTCAGCAGCCTGCTATGCTCTGCTGACCTTGGGACTTAAAATGGTCTTAAATTAATGACCTGCCGTGTGGTTTGATAATATTGGAACTATGCCTTTTTACTTGTCAACCTTGGGCTTTGGCAGCCTCAGCAGCCAGCAGCTGCCTGAGTGAAGAAACACCTCTAGCTCCAGTGGGCTGGGAGCAGTAGGCAGAGCTGGATCTCAAGATTAAGGGGCTTTCACGCAGCCCCTAGAGGAAGGCACTTTTAACTTGGACTTAAAGCCTCCAAACTGTTTGTTAAGGTCATGCCATTTGTGGTATATTCTTGTCAGAGTGGTACTAAGTAACCAGAACAGTTTATTATTGAGTATTCAGCATGCTTGCTACAATCCCCGATCTTTCTAAAACAGCTGTTTCACTGAAGGCTAGATGGATTTGCCTGGACAAGCAGTGTTGCTACACAGTTTACTGCGGCAAGCCACTCCTCTTCATAAATCCTTTTACAAAGTTACTAAAAAGCCTTTCAGGAACTATGTGTCATAGGAATACACCTCGGCTTAAAGAGTAGGCATTTCATATTAACTACACATAAAAGAGTAAACCACATCATTAAATTCTTTACTTTAAACCTTTCCCAGTGATTGGGAGCCATTTACTCCTTTCAGAAATTAAGTTTCACACAGACTTGCAGAACAGAAAAAAATAAAAGGCACTCCAGAAATTATAAGGAGATCCCGGATAGCCTGCTTCCAAAGATAGAAAAAATTCTGTGAGAATAGGGAAAGATTAAAAGAAGGAAAAGCAAAAATAAATCTGCCAAAACATTCCATTTATGCCAGTTTGTCCAAGGTCTCTTTTTTAAAAGCAATGATGTTCCTGCAACTTGTGATGTGCCCATAAATAAAAGGGCAGAGCACAGCTGTGTTTAGGTATTGTTAAATACCTCAGGGTGTGAGGCTGCTGCCGGTACCTAGACATCCCAGCCATACTAACCTCTTCAGAGTCTAGGATGGTGCATCTGCTTGGCTCTACAAAGCAACCAGCAGGAGTGGCAGCAGATGCCATTGTAGCCAACTTCATTTTCAAGTCATAATGGGCCTCAGGGGAAGAGCTAAATATAGGAGGAGCCAGGGCACAGTTCACAGCTGTACTGGAGAAAGAGCAGGGAGGCTGGCCAGCAGTTTTATTCTCCCTCTCCTGGTTACCACTCTTGCCCACGGCCTGAGTCCATTAGCCGGCACAATACTATTCTCCTCAGAATCAAAGAACATTAAAGTGACCTTAGGGATGCTGCCTATTCCTTCATTTTGCAAGTAAACAAACAGAGGCTTTACAGAAGCAGGGGAAAGCTGAGGGTGGAATCTAGGCTTTTCTGACTCTCTGAGCAGTCTAGGAGGCAGCTATCTGACTTGTTCACATATGCACAGCAAAGCCCACAACCAGAAAACAAACCCAGTGTCACTGCACAGCCAAAGGATATATCTACATCCATTCACTACCATTCATACACAGAGCATCTACCCAGATTCTTGTTCGCAATTTATTTAACTTGTTTCTCGCTCAAAACAACAAAAAGTTGGATTATGTCATTTCCAAATCCTGCAAAATCATAAATAGCAAATGAGAGTAGGTAGAGCAAATAGGCCATCAGCAGAGAATTGTTTAAAATGATCAGTAAGCGACAGTTTAGAGTTTAAGAAGAAACCTACAAAAAATAGTCAAGAAAAATAACAGAATCCAACAACCTAAAACTATATCTTAGAACAGATTTTCACAACATAATGAGTTAAATGGTGGTGACTTTCAATATACAACACATTAACTTTTCCTCCATATACTTTTAGAAGTCAGAGAAGGGTCATAATACACTTAAGGAGGCCACAAGAGTGCTAATGAGATGCTGGCACTAAGTATTTGCATAAATATACCCATATAAATATGTATGTGTACATGGACATGCATGTGTTTATGCGTGTATTTCTTAAGTCATAATATCTTAAAGGGTGAATCACAAACTATTTACAAATTTCAGCTAGCCAGAATGACTCACACCTGAAGATTTTAAAGCACAATATTTTAAGAAACTTTATTTTACTGCTAGCTTTGGCTGCCATGGCTTTATCAAGTAAAATTCTTAATTAGAAAGTCTATTTCCCATGTTCCCCCTTTTCAAAAATATCAAGTTCCACTTAAAGACCACCCTTGAACAATGTTTCGTAAAGTGCTGCCCCTAGGTGAACAGTTATGAGGGCCATTAGTTACCTGCACAGCACAAACAAGAAAGAATGTCCAACGTCCTCTGATTTTACTGTCAGGGATGGTATCACTCACAGTAGTGATGAAATCATGCCAAACAAAAGCGCTGATGGAGATTTGAGTTGGAGGGAGGGAGACAATGGTAAACCAAGACCTGTTACTTCAATTCCATTATTTTATTATGTTATCAACATTGGATATGCATAGGGGGAAGAAAAAAAAAAACCAAACTCACTGCCATCAAGTCAATTCTGACTCATAGCGAACACCATTGTATTTCTGAGGTGGTAAATCTTTACGGAATTAGATTGCTCCCATCTTCCTTCCACAGAGAGGCTGGTGGGTTTGAACTACCAATCTTCTAGTTAGTAGTCAAATGCCTTAGGGACTATGCCATAAGAATTTCCTGATGTCTGGGTTATCTGCCCCCCCTGCCCCCGCCATACTCTCTCTCACAGAAGGAAAAAAAATAACTAGATTCAAAGAAGATTATATGCAAACATTCTAAAGACAGAAATCAATACAACATAAGCTCAAAGTAAGTCAATTTGCAATTATTCACATGAGTGTAGAATCCCTTATTCTCTAAGGAATAAGAGAGGACCTTACAAATCTGTTTAAGCCCAAGTGGGGAAAGTCAGCCTCCTTAGGTGTTCTGGGAGTAGAAGGAAGGGTACTACGTGAAGCTGGAAACTGAGGAATATGGTCCTGAAAAGTGTGCCATACTATAAGCAGGGGAGACAGATGCAGGAAGAAGACAGTAAGAGATACTTGGGCTGTTTTTTTGGAAGAGTCACCAACCAATGTGTGAAACCTGTTTCTTTGTAGTCTCTAAAGCACCATAGATCCTCATTTCCCTGAGATAATTTAGGGTACTTTGTAAAGGCTGAGGATTCAAACACATGACTTCTGAAGAATGTTATCTTTCAAGACTAAAGATAAAAATTTTTAAATAATTTATTTTGCATATTATTTTAAAACTTCTAAAATAACACCACTACAATTATTTTTATCTTAATTTTTAAGTTAAAAATTAACTGAAGGAAAATTAAAATTTGTCTATTATGCTAATTCATGCATTGTTTCAACAAAGATTTATTTAATGCTTCCAATACATACAAAAATGCAGTGAGAGTTGTGAAGACATGAAATTGAAAACAGGAAGCAAAGTTGTAGGAGAAAACTACAGAAAAGACCAGAGGAATTAAAAAAAAAAAAAAAAAGAAAGAAAAGAAAACAGAATTATGAATTGCAAGTAGTGTAAGAGATTATTCAGAGAAATAAAAGAGGTATAGAGTGAAATCAGGAGCTCTGGTGGCATAGTCCCTAAGAGAGTTGACTGCTAACCAGAAGGCTGGCGGTTCAAACCCACCAGCCACTCCTGGGAAGGAAGACTGGGCAATCTAAAGATATTACTTCCTTGGAAACCCAAGGAGGGGGTCACTATGAGTTAGAATCTACTTGATGGCAGTGGCTTTGGTTTTGGTTTTGGATAGAGTGACACAAGGGAAGACTTCTTTTAAAAGTGCACACTACATTAAGACTGACACTAGTGATGCTCACTAACTGGCAGAGAGAGAAAGAAAGAAGGCATTTCTACACTGGAGATTGCAAATGAGCAAAGGCAGGAGATTCTAAAAAAGCAGGAGAGCTACAGAAGGTCCCATAACTGAGAATAAGCTAAAGTGACCAGGGTGCCATGGCCTATTACCCCAAGGTGTTGACAAAGCTGGGGCCACATAAAGACATTTCAGTGGCCCTAATGATTAAACGGGAGCTCTGGTAGCATAGTGGCTAAGGCACTTGACTGCTAACCAGAAGGCTGGCGGTTCAAACCCACCAGCCACTCCTCGGAAGGAAGGTTGGGCGATCCTACTTCCGTAGTGATATTGCCTCGGAAACCCAAGGAGGGGTCGCTATGAGTCAGGGCTGACTCGACGGCAAATAACAACAACAACAATGATTAAACAAAAGTCTACTCTTTCAAATTATGAAGATTACCCCAAGACACACACACAAGCATTCCTGACTCCTCCTTACCTTTCCCATAGAAGAATTTGCGGTAGTAGTAGGCCCCAAGGTCAATGTGCTCTATGATGTAGCGCTTCACTTTCTCCCTATGAATCGGCTGGTTCTCTCTTGGCACTTCCAAAACTGAGACACCTGCATTTGTACAGTGAGAGCTGAGAGATGATTCAAAGGAGCAGCTTTCCCCAGAACTGAAAGATGATGAGTTGGCTCTAGAAAGAGCAATCCTTCTGTCACCTTCCCCTCCTGTCTCATTTCTAAAATAAGGACAACTCAGGACAAGATCATTACTCTTCCCATCACCCTCATCAGCATCCAGGTTCTCTTTTGAGTTAAGGTCCTCCTTGCTCCCCAAAGGGGACTCACAGTTGCCTGTCTGGCCTGTTGGCATCTGAGTCTGGGATGCTGCAGAAGCCCCAGTGGTTATGTTTTTCCTTTTCCCCACGTTAGCCCTTATTGCCATGGCTTCATTGATATTAAACAAAATGCTCTGGACATCATAATGTGCAAAACATCTTTGACAATGCCAAGGGCAAACTCCCCTTTCCAGATGACTCTCCTCCATATCAGATGTCAATTTGAAAGCCTCATGTTCACTTTTCACAGTTCGCAGCTTTCGGAAAAGGGATGTTTCCACCGACTCTGACTTTAACCTCCGTGTGAAAGGCTTTTCCCGGTCTCTCCCCATTAGAAACGTACTGTCCATGTAGTCTAATCCTGAGATTCGGACAAACTCTCCTCTAGAAATCTGTGCTGCTGCATGAAGGCTAGGAGAGACTGTAGGATCACAGGGGAAGAATTCAGGGAACCCAAAAGGGACCACTGCTTTGTGGTCATAATTTTCTACTCGGTATCCTCTAAGCATAGCAAAAAAGTTTTCCCCAGATAAACCCTGTCTATCAATTGAAGATGTACTTCCATATTCCCTGTGGAGGGCTGCCCCAGTGTTAGGATTTACTGCATTTTGGTCTAAGACATCTTCAGCATCAATGTCGCTGATGGTGACATCACTATTGCTTCTCTGTCTTATGGGGTGAAGTCCTCTTTGAGGAGAATGCACGAAGATGTCACCAATTGTATATTTTGCATCCACAAATTCCAGATCAAGTTGATCCTCTTGCTGACCATCACTCTGGTCATTTTGTCCATTCTGCATGACAGATGTGACACTTTCATAACTGGTTTGGGAATGGCTTTTCCACAGTCCCTTGCAGGCTAGCTCCTTGGAGCAATCCTTTTTAGGAGGCCATTCAGACACTCTTGCTCTCACACCCATTTTGGGTACTGGTGGGGTGCCATTAGCAGGACCACCACTATCACTGGAATTTGGTGCATTTAAAGAAGGAGGAGGTCCCATGTTGCCATTAATGGCTTTAAATTTCCGAGCAAAATAATCATCAGACTGCATGATTCTGGAAGGATCGTTAAACTTTGAAGAGGCTCTGCTAAGCTTGTGTTTCTCTTCTTGTGACTGCCTTGGGTCACTCATGTTTACCGAGGCAAGTGAGTCTCACTAGAAAGACTGGTCCAATTCTAATTACATTGCTATTTACAATGTGATATTAAATGCAGATACACTGAAAACGTCTATAGTCTTAAGAAGCCCTGGTGGTACAGTGGTTAAGCACTCAACTGCTAACCAAAAGTCGGTGGTTTAAACCCACAAAAGGCTCCGTGGAAGACAGATGAGACAGTCTGCTTCTGTAAAGATTTACAGCCTTGGAAACCCTACAGGGCAATTCTATTCTGCCACATAGGGTCACTATGAGTCAGAACTGACTTGACGCCAATGGGTTTGGTTTTTGTCTACAGTTGTATCTTCTCTCTTTCAACCAAAAGCAAACAACATCCTTAGAATATGATTTCTCCAAAACCAGCTCACTCCTCAGTTATTGTAATGATTTTGTACTCTTCAATTCTTTCAAATAATTTCTTAAGTCATCTGGCCACGAGTATTTCCTTCAGCTGAAATAAGACAGAAATAGTCATTAGCAATTAGCATAGGTCAAGTGAGATACATTCTACAGTATGGTTTCTTTTCCGTCCTTTTCATCTACGTATATTCACTTCCAATTCCCTCAACTGTCATGAAATTTCACATCTCTAAACTTTTGTTCATACTGTTCCTTCTCTTTGGAATACCCCTACCTTACTTCTCTACTAAGCTGGCTATAATGGCACAAAATCAAGCATCATCTTCTAAGAAACCTTCCCAGTATGTCATCTACCCTCACCCCTCATCCAAGTAAAGAGTGCTTCCTCTATGTTTCCATAGTACACATGTCTACAGCAATCACAGCATTTTTTTTATTACATAGTAAGTGCTAAATTGTTTCTCAATCTATCCCACTCACTGACTCCAAGCTCCTCTAAGTTAGGAATGTTGTCTTTCATCTGTATATCAAAATTACCTATTAATGCAGCCAGGCTAAATTAGGTACTCAAGACATATTTTAATTACTACATTAGTTATAAGAGTAGCACAAATTTCATATAGTATGTTTGTGTGGTCTCATTATACTTCCTTTCAAAATAATTAAACTCAAAATGCTCAGAAGCAAATAACAAGGATTAATATCAGGCATTAATGAATGAGTTTTCACCAGCAGTCAAATAGGAGCTTAAAGTGGGGAGGAGTCTTCAAGAACTTGGTGTCTGAAAGAGTACAACTTTTTAGTACATCATGTCACTAGCAACTTACCAAATGAACAGGATAAAATAATGCTATACAGAGGTATAAAGCATCTAATATATGTATGTGTTGGGAGAAACTGACTTAATCAACTCTTCTCTTTAATTATAAAGCCCTTCCCTTTAAGTGGACAAAATTAGTCTCAGGTATTATATATTTTCCCAACTCATGGGAATATGGGTATCTACATGTTGGCATAAGAATGAAAAGAACTATTCTACTTTCTCTGTAAATAATGATGGTAATAAAGATACAAAAGAGGCTCACCAAAACTTAAGAAAATGTTCAAATTCCAATTAGCTAAACTCAAAGACTGGCTTTGAGAATAATGTGCAGTGGTTTTTACAACAGTGGATACTTCTCTTATGATGGCAACTTGTCTTCCCCTTTGTAGGAAAAAAAAAAAAAAAACAGTCTAGGCATTACAGCATGCTGTCTATTCCCCACATCACTTTGTAATAGAGGAAATATAATGATATTTCAGGAAACAGCAAACAAAGGGGGAATAATCAGTCAGATACTTTCATGCCCAGAACAGAGAAAACTATCCCACCCTTCTCAGAAAGAGAAAATAATTTACTGCATCTTATCTATTTCACTTACAACTATTGGGTTTAAAAGGGTCATAGATGATTCTACAATGTATTTACTTTTTATACAAATTCAGGTTACTACCAAATCCTTTCTTGGAAACTAAAAAAGTGACAACTGAGGTAAAAAAGAAAAGAACTTCTTCCCTAATACCTATTGAAATGGTATTTGATTGACAGTACTAGTACTAGTCTCTAACATAAGCTATACATTCTATTCACAGTTTTGTAGTTCTTAAAAACATTTAAGAAAATGTTAAAGATTAAAAATTACCTGCAATGTTTAGAATACAGGTAAGTGAATCCTCAATAACTATTAATACAATACTCATATTCAGTTATATAGTGTTAATCTGTAGACATCCTATGCACCAAAGGAAGAACCCTGCTCTACTTAGTACTCAGTACCAATTTACTGAACTATGTACTTTCTAGAAATATAATCAGTAACAAAGTACTCACCACCTTAAGAAATTAGAATAACAAAATGTACCAAAAGAAATCAGGAAAGGGGTAATGACCAAAGACAAAAGTTGAAATTAATAAGGGGGGAAAAAAAGTAAAGAAAACAAATTCAAAAGCCAGTTTTTGAAAAGAACAAAAAAATAAGATACATCCCTCCCGAAACCTAAAAAAGGAAAAGGATGAAAGAACAAAATATACAGTTTTAGAAATAAGACATGAGAAATGACCACTTATTCAAGGAGAAATTATAATAAATATAAGTCTAAAAGATTTATTCCATAAGCAACTCTATGGCAAAAAAGAAAATCCAGAGGCAACTGAGATACTTCCTAGCAAAGCAAATATTTCCAAAAGTGATCCAAGAATGAAAAACTAACATTGAAGAAAACAAAAATATAACCAGTCTCTAAATTAATAAATGATACAAAAATATATGCACATAGTACCTAAGGCACTTGACTGCTAACCAGGAGGCTGGCAGTTCAAACCCACCAGCCACTCCTCGGAAGGAAGATGGGCAATCTACTTTCTTAGTGATACTACCTCGGAAACCCAAGGAGGGGTCGCTATGAGTTGGATCCGACTCGATGGCACATAGCAACAACAACAACATGCAAAGAACCATCATAACTTTTAGTTTGAAACGTTTTCCATTTATGAAATAAAACAAATATTATCTAAAATATTTAGGATTTACCAATCTTCCTTCACGTCAGTGATCTCCCACCTTTTTCACATCATGGAACACACTAAAAGAGCCAACATTTGAATAGTGCATGGGGATCAACTCAGGAAAATATGCAAGGCCATAGACTCTGGCTACCTTAGGCCCAAGGCTACCACCTTGAGAGCTGAGCAAACACTACATCCACACATCTGTACCTCAGTCACAACACACACATTGAGAGGCTTTAAGTCAATGTCACTTAGCATTAGATGGGTAAAAAATATTAAAATTAGGATTTTGGAAATGGACAGAGAGGGTTGCATAAGATGAATATAAATGACACATAAAAATGGTTGAAATGACAAATGTTTTGTTAAATATATCTTACAAGAAAATTTAAATGAATAAATAGATAGATAGATAGACAGGATTAGCAAGGACAATGCAGACACGTATTTGAGCACCTCTGTTCTGAGCATTCACGTTCCTCTACATTTTTAACTGCCTTATTGTTTAAAAGACATTATTAAAAAGACAAAATGTTAAATATATAGATCTACCACAGAAACTGAAGACATCAATATATTGCCAAAAGGAGTTATTATTTTAAGATATAAATAACAGAAGCTATTCAAATAAATGAAATTGCACACAAATGCAAGTCATTAATAATAGCAGAACTGTATAGGGGCAGAAAGTAAGTACATAAGAACTCTCTGCATTTTCCCTAGAATTCCACTATAAATCTAAGGCTATTAGAAAAAGTAGTATATAAAAAATAGATTAGTTTGTGCTGAATTTTATTTTGAGGTCTACCAAAAGGACAAACCCTACAGTAAACTCAGTATAGTGTACCTTTTGTCAGAGAAGTCTTCTGAGAATATTCCCTCAGTTATCATTCCTTATATTTTTGTGATAGAAACATTGGCTTTAGTGGACAGCTGTTATTTCACTGCTAAGGCTCCATTCCACCACTCCTCTGTCATTCTGTTGTACTGTGGCAGTTTGTGTGCTGCTAGAAGCTATACCAGCAGTATTTCAAATGTCAGAGAGGTCACTGAAGGTGGACTATTTTCAACAGTGCTTCCAGATTAAGACAGTCTGAAAAAAATGACCTGCCAATGAACTTTTGAAAAACTGGTCAGTGAAAACCTGATGGATAGCAATGAAAAACCATCTGACATAGTGCCAGACGATGAGACTACCAAGTTGGAAGGCACTCAAAATACGACTGGGGAAGAGTTGCCTACTCAAAGTACTGACCAATGCCATCAAGTTGATTCTGACTCACAGTGATCCTATAGGAAAGAGTAGAGTTGCCCCACAGCATTCTAATGCTGCAAATCTTTATCTTTTTTTTTTTTTTTTGGTCTCATCTTTCTCCCACAGAGTGGCTAGTAGGTTCTAATCACCCACCTTTTAGTTAGCAGCCTGATGTTTTAACCACAGTGTCACAGAGATGCTCTCAAAGTAGAGTCAACCTTACTGACGTGAATAGAACAAAGCTTTCGGGTTCCTCATCTTCTGATGTGACATGATTCAAAATGACATGAAACAACTGCAAAAATCCATTAATTATCAGAATATGGAATTATGAATCTAGAAGACTGGAAGTTGTCAAAAATGAAATGGAATGTATAATAATAGATATCCTAGGCATTAGCGAACTGAAATAGACTAGTATTAGCCATTTTGAATTAGGTAAACATATGGTCTACTATGCCAGGAATGAAAAACTAAAAAGGAAATATGTCACATTCACTGTCAAAAACATCTATCCTGAATTACAAAGATGTCAATGATAGGTTAATACCAGTACAACTCCAAAGAAGACCAGTTAATAGGACTATTACTCAAATTTACTCACCAAACACTAAAGCCAAGAAATCAAAGACTTTTATCAACTTCTACAGTCTGAAATTGATCAAATATGCAATCAAGATGCACCGATAATTACTGGTGACTGAATGCAAAAGACAGAAACAAAGAAGACCAGTATTTCAAAAATATAGTCTTGGTGACAGAAACAAAGCTGGAGATCACATGCTGTAATTTTGCAAAAGCAACAACCTATTCATTAGAAATATACACAGTTGGTGACTATACACATGGACCTCACCAGATGGAATACAAAGGAATCCAGTCAACTCTAGCGGTGCAAAGAGATGATGGAGAAGCTCAATATCATCAACCAGAACAAGGGCAGGTGCCCACCACAGAACAGACCATCAACTGCACACAAGCAAATTCAAGCTAAAGCTGAAGAAAATTAAAACAAGTCCATGAAAGCCAAAGTACAACATTGAGTATATCCCAACTCAATTTAGAACCCATCTCAAGAACAGATTTGATCAACTCAACAATAATGACTGAAGAATAGATGAGTTGTGGGATGAATGACATCAGGACATTATAGATGAAAAAAGAAATGGTCATTAAAAAGACAGGAAAGAAAGAAAATATAATAATTGATGTCACTGAATAAGAAACGAAATGAGTAACATCATAACAGAACCAAGTGAAATAAAAAGGATAATATCAGGGTACTATGAAGAACTGTACTCCAATCTGGAAGAAAGGGACAGATTTCTAGAAACATACCACTTACCTAAACTAACACAGACTGATGTGGAAAAGTTGAACAGGTCCATCACAAAAGAAGAAATTGAACAGGTCATCAAAAAATTACCAACTAAAAAAAGTCCTGGCCCAGACGGTTTCACTGGAGAA
>NW_006921637.1:8287645-8303114 GCF_000298275.1 Orycteropus afer afer | reverse complement strand
TAAAGAAGTGATAGCCATGAAAAGAACAGATATATGCACACCCATGTTCATCGCAGCACTATTTACAATAGCCAAAACATGGAAACAACCTAGGTGTCCATCAACTGAGGAATGGATAAGCAAACTATGATACATACACAATGGAATATTATGCATCCCTAAAGAATAATGTAGAATCTGCAAAACACCACATAACATGGATGAACTTGGAGGACATTATGCTGAGTGTAGTAAGTCAATCACAAAAGGACAAATATTTTATTAGTCCATTGTTGTAAAAATCAAGGAAATGCTTATCTATGGAAGGACATTTTCTTTGTTGATTACCAGGGGTAAGAGGGGAGGGGAGGGAACACTGTTAGATAGATAGAGATAAATATTGATTTGGGTGAAGAGAAGATCAATGTACCAAATGTGAGTGATCAATATAGTGGCATTGCAGAAGAGAAAGACATAGAGAGGTATGTGGGAGGTACAGACAACAAATATGAACCTTTTTGCATATACAGTACTGCATTGTCACTGAAGGCAAACATGGGTATATGGGTGGACAGATGGGTAGACAGGCTGAACTACTAGGTCTGTCTATGAAGCTGTGAGTGTACCCAGGAACATGTTTAGGGTTGGCAGACAATGGTCCTAAAAGTTTATTTGTATGAATTCCCAGGTGTACAGTGGAGCTGACAAGGGGCAAGGCTGTAGTCACTGCTTGGTCACAGCCAGCTACCAAGATGGACCAAGTAGTTGGGGGCTCGGGACCATAGTCACAGGGGACAACAAGCTCAATTGGCATAACATACCACACAAAACATTCTTCCACCTCCTACTTTGGCGAGTAGCGCCTAGGATCTTAAAAGCTTGTAAGCTGCCATCTAGATGCAACGATGGGTCTCTCCTCACCCAGAGCAAAGAAGAATGAAGAAAACCGAAAATTCATGGAAACAATTAGTCCTAGTGACTGGTATACCATCCGATCTGCAGCCTATATGACTGAGACCAGAAGAACTAGATGGTGCCCAGCTAATATTGTCAACCACTTGGAAGGGATCTACGTAGGAGATCCTTGATAGAGAGGGAGAACAATGTGGAAGAAAACTCAAAATCATTTGGAGAAAGAAAAGGGGGGGGGGCAGGTTTGCTGGTCTGATAGAGCCTGGTGGAACCACTGAGACTATGGCCCCTAGCTGCCCTTCAGGTCTGGAATTGAACCCACACCTGTGGCTTCCAGCCAAACAAAAGACAGGCATATGAGTTGAACATTTACCTGAGGTAGATACACTCCTTGGAGAGAACAATCATGGGAGAAAGAAGGGCTGTTTATGCACAGGGAGACAGCTCAGGGGGAAGGAGTTCATGGAGGGATAGACACATGGAAGAGGTAACTATCAGGAGGAAGTATGATGGGAGATGTTGCATTGTGGTAAATTGTGGTCAATGTCATGAGACAAAGTGCATGTGAACTGCTGTATGGAAAGTGAATTTGCTCTGTTAATTTTCACCCAAATCACAATTAAAAAAAAGAGAGAGAAAAAAAGAAAAAGGAAAAAGAAATTGGTATCACCAGAGACTCTGAAACTTGGTCTTAAATGGAGAGTTGCTAAAGTGAAAAGGGAAATGATGAAGTCAAAGAGTTGAATTGAAGATTTCAATGAACTCAAGAAGACAAAGTAAAGTAGTATAATGAAATGTGCAATGACTTGGAGTTAGAAAACCAAGGGGAAGAATATTTGGCATTTCTCAAGTTGAAAGAACTGGGAGAGAAAAAAAAAAAGCCTTAAGTTATAATATAGAAGGATTCTATGGGCAAAATATTTAACAATGAAGGAAGCATGAAAAGAACATGGAAGGAATGCACAGAATCAGTGTACCAAAGAGAACTGGTTGGCATTCAGCCATTTGAGGAGATAGCTTATGATCAAGAACCAATGACACTGAAGGAAAAAGTCCAAGCTGCTCTGTGCTCTGAAGGCACTGGTGTAAAAGAAGGCTCCGGTGTAAAAGAAGGCTCCAAAAACTAAGAGAATATCAATTGAGGTATTTCAACAAATGGATGCAATGCTGGAAGTGCTCACTTGTCTTTGCCAAAAAATTTGCAAGATAGATACCTTACTAACTAACTGGAAGCGATCCATATTTGTATTAATTCCAAAGAAAGGTTATCCAACAGACTGCAGGAATTATTGAACACTATTATTAATATCACATGCAAGTAAAATTTTGTTGAAGATAATTCAAAAATAATTACAACAGTACATAGGTAACTGCCAGAAAGTCAAGCTGGATTCAGAACAGAACATGGAAAGGAAGGTATCATTGCTGATGTCAGATGGATCCTGGCTGAAAGCAGAAAATACCATAAGATGTTTACCTGTGTTTTATTGACTATACAAAGGCATTTGACTGTATGGATCATATAACCAATTATGGACAGCACTGTGAAGAATGGGAATTCCCAAACATTTAATTTTGCTCTTTCAGAACCTGTACACAGACCAAGAGGAATTTGTTCAAACATAAGAAGGGGATAATGCATGGTTTTAAATCAGGGAAGGTGTGTATCAGGGTTGTCTTTTTACCACACTTATTCAATTGTATGCTGAGCAAATAATAACAGAAGCTAGACTATGTTAAGAACATGACATTAGAATAGCAGGAAGGTTCATTCATTAACATGTGATAGGAAGATAAAACAATCTTGTTTGCTAAAATTGAGGAGGATTTGGACCACTTACTGTTGAAAATCAAAGACTATAATCTTCTGTATGGATTAACACATCAACCTAAAGAAAACAAAAATCCTTAAACTGGATCAATAAGCAACATCATGATAAAGGAGGACAATACTAACCTTGTCAAGGATTTCATTTTACTTAGATCCACAATCAACACCTATGGAAGCAGCAAACAAGAACTCAAATGATGTATTATTGCATTGGGCAAATAAAGTATGAAAAAGCAAAGATGTCACCTTGAGGACTAAGGTGTGCCTGACCCAAGCCATGGTATTTTCAATCACTTCATATGCCTATGAAAACTGGACAATGAATAACAAAGACTGAAGAAGAAATTACACTTTTGAATTATAGTATTGGTGAAGAATACTGAACAAACTGTGCTCTGCTAAAAGAACAAACAAATCTATCTTGAAAGAAGTATAACCAGAATGAGTCTTAGAAATAAGGATGGCAAGATTCTGTCTCAAGTACTTTGGGTATTTTTCAGGAGGGACCATTCCCTGGAGGACATTATGCTTGGTAACATAGAGGGTGAGCAAAAAGGAGGAAGATCTTCAACAAGAAAGCTAGGAGGTCAATGGCAGCTCTGTTGAGAGCTTTTACTCTAACTATTGATACTCTCTTTCTTAAAATTGATCAAGTGGTAGAACATAAACATGGAACTGCTGATGGTCATCTTGACAGCATGACTGAGAATGAGGACTATACCATTCAAGGCAGAGCCAAGTGAAAGGAAAAGGTATGCCTAAGGACACTGTTCTTGAGGTCAGCTGGGCCTAGGATTACATCTACCCCTTCATTTTTTTCAGATATTTTAGTTAATCAACTATGTTTTTTTTTGTGTGTGTGTGTGGCTTAATCAGTTTGAATTACTTTTCTATGTAATCCTGAGTAATATAAATTTTAAATTATTTGAGAAACTATGTTAATATTTAATTAAAGACTAAAAACAATGAATTCAATGACCAGAACTAATTAATCAATTCTGACTGCAATCAGCTAGAGCCACAAATAAATAATTTTTCCTTTATCGTACAGTCTGTTGGAAGTACAGAGAGCAATTTAGCCTTTTGTTCTGGGTTCCTGCGAGACAGATCAACTGAGGACCCGATGCTGACTAAGCATCATGTGCATGATATAATTCATCATGGCCAAACGGTGAAGCTGATACAAGCTCTGAGCCCTAAGGCTTGGTCCTGATGGGCGACCACGCAAAGGTGTTTTTCTTTAGAATCTCTTTGGGACATGGAAGCTTCATGCTGTGATCCCTCTCAGAACAGACTCTATGCATCTCTTTATCTGTATCATTTCTTCGTTGTATTATAGTTGTTATCGCAGGTACTGTGTTTCCTGTGAGTTCTTTGTGTTCTCATGTAAATCATACAGGACCTAAGTTGGTAGTAGAGGCTGCCTGGTTTAAAATGGAGGGGGGGTCATGTGGATTTCTAACCTTGTAGCCAGTACTCACTGACTGAGGACTGGGTGGCTAGGGATGAGAGAGAGAGAGTAAGAGAGAGACTGGATGGTCTAAAGTGGAGGGAGTCATGTGTGGATTCAAGAACTTGAAGCAGGCACCTATTGATCCAGCTTTGGGTGGCTGGGGATGAGAGAAAGAAAGGCTATTTGAGCAGGGTTGTACAGGCAGCTGGGGTCTGAACTGAACAAGAAAGGGAAGCTGAGATTTCCACAGGATGTAATTGGCATGTGGAATGTGGCCTGCTATCTATCACACAAGTTGGCATCAGAGCAGGTGATCTTAGTCTCCCTGGATTGATTCATGCAACTGCATATTCCACAAATGAATGAAAGGAAAATTATAGTTATGGCACTTGAATCAAGTATCAAAACCAGAACCATAATTACACATCCTTTCATACATTTTATGTCTACCACTAACAACTCAAAAGTGTCCAAAGCCAAAAGACTCTTGACATAGTAGCTGATTAATATACTTAAAGTTGCAACAGAACTGCAGCAGATTCCTTTCTGCCACCTTACACTCCCAACAACTACACTTTCCAGCTTGCCACAGCTCCTCACAGGTAATTCCTCAAACACTGGTATTACAGACAGTACTTCTTTTTTAAAAATATTACTATTAATACTTGCTGTTTTCAATATTGTGATAAAAATAAAACCCCTCAAAACTAACATAGCATTTAGTTTTAAAATAAAGAAGAAAAAATTGACATCAGAAAATTTTAAAAGTAATGTAGTACAAAGGACAGAATGAAAGCAAGCATCTTTAAAAAAAAAAACAAAAAACAGATACTAGAAAGGAATGGTATAGCCTCTAAACAGAGGATATGCAGAGGGGAAAACAATGGAGATGCTGGGAATCAGATATGAAATAATCTGTAATCTAGAGTTGGGGATGTGGATGAGAGGGACACAGAGATGCCATGAGATAGCACATACACACACAAACACACAGCATCTCTATACCAGTGACATACGTGTGACTTGCAGGCGATGGAACGAGAAAAGCTGTAGATTTGGGGCCAACATGCCTAAATTACTAGCATCTGGAACATAAGGAAGAGCTTTGTTGTTGTTCATAGGTGCCACAGAGTTAGTTCCAACTCACAGCGACCCTAGATACTACACAACAAAACACTAGTTGGTGCGCCATCCCCACAATAAGTGGCTACATTTGAGCCTATTGTTGCAGCCAGCCACTGTGTCAATCCATCTCATTGAGGGTCTTCTTTTTTGCTGGTCCTATATTTTACCAGGGAGCTCTGGTGGTGCAGTGCCTAAGGCATCTGACTGCTATCCAGAAGGTTGGCAGTTCAAACTCACCATCTACTCCTTGGAAGGAAGGTTGGGCAATTTACTTCTGTAGTGATACCGCCTTGGAATCCCAAGGAGGAGTCGCTATGAGTTGGATACAACTCAATGGCAGTAGGTTTGCTGCTTTTTTATTATTATCATCATTTTTTTTTTTTATTTTTAGTTTACTAAGCAAGATGTCCTTCTCTAGGGACTGATCCCACCTGATAATATGTCCAAAGTATGTGAGACAAAGTCTAAGGAGCATTTTGGCTGTATTTCTTCCAAAACAGACTTGTTCATTCATCTGGCAGTCCATGGTATATTCAATATTCTTCACCAACATCATAATTGAAATGCATCAATTCTTTGGTCTTCCTTATTCATTGCCCAACTATCACATGCATATGTGGCAACTGAACATACATACCACAGCTTAGTCTTCACAGTGACATCTTTGCTTTTTAACATTTTAAAGAGGTCTTTTGCAGCAGATTTGCCTGAAATAATACAGCGTTTGATTTCTTGAGTGCTGTTTCCATGGGTGTTGACTGTGGATCCAAGTAACGTGAAATCTTTGATAACATGAGCAACTGTTTTATATTTCTCATTTTGTTTCATAAGCTATAATCTTCCTCCTATGCCTATTTCCACATAATATTCAGTTGAAAACTTTCTGAAAGACAGGGGTTGTGCTCTTAGTAGCATGGACATGAATGTAATAAAGGTACAATCTAGGAAGCATGCTACAAACAACGGTTCCCAATTTTATACTTTGATATGCTCAGTTATATATGCACCTCTCTGTGCTCATATCCACCATGTATCTCAATGTAGGATATTGTTACACAGCTTTGGTAGGTGTTGACAGATACCAAACTGAAAGAAGAGGAAGGAAAAAGGTGCTTTCACAGAAGAGTCTTGAAATAGCAGCCTACAGAAATTGTTGTTGTTGTTATGTGCCGTCAAGTCGGACCTGACCTATAGTGACCCCTCCTTGGGTTTCTGAGGCAGTATCGCTACGGAAGTAGATTGCCCCATCTTCCTTCTGAGGAGAGGCCGGTGGGTTTGAACCGCCAGCCTTCTGGTTAGTAGTCAAGTGTCTTAGCCACTATGCTACCAGAGCTCCCAGAAATTAGGGAATTGCAATTGCCCCCCAAATGGAACCTACAGAGAGCACAATAATTACAGGTGAACATCAGTACAAAACAAGAGGGAAAATGTAATACCCAAAATAGAACTACCTTTGATCAAAATTCTTAGGTTAAAAGCCTTAATGGCACAAATGGTTAAGTACTCGACTAGTAGCCAAAAGTTGGCAGTTCAAACCTACCTAGAAGCACCTTGGAACACAGACCTGGCAATCTGCTTCCAAAAAGTCAAAGCCTTGAAAACCTGATGGAGCAATTCTACTCTGTACACATGGGGTCACTACGAATGAATCAGATTCACGTTGGTAGCAGCTAACTAGTGTAATCTAAATGCCAATTTTCTTGATTTGTCCTGATCTCTCTTCCTTATTCTCTATAGCAGCCATTTCAAAAACCCTGTCTGTCCACACTTGTGCAGTATCACAGCAAATATAACAGCCCTCTTAATTCTGAGAAGAAAAATAAGCCAGCAGAATTTCATTTGATTTTTTGCCATCATATTAACAAACTCATCTACTTTTGAACCTAATCCTTTCCCTCTTGTTTCCTATAACAAAGTGAAAACATTAACCCCTATCTCTGGACAAAGTGAAAAATTCCTTTACTTGTACCCTGGAACTCACCCCCTTCCATCTCCTCAGAGCTTGTGTGCCACTGATTATCTTGTTTGTTTAACCTCTTGGTGTTATTTAAACTCTCACTCTACTGGGTTCTCCCCATTTGCATTAAACACATTGAAGCCTGTTCTACTGAATAAAAAACAACTCTCCTTAGTTTTTCTTAGTTTAAGAATCAAACTTCTTAAAGAGCTATCTACAGTCCATTTTTCAATGTCCATTTGCTCCGCAGCCCACTTCATCCTGAATTCTACCCACATTGTTTACATTCATTAGACTTCTCTGCCTACATATGCCTTCATCTCCTGGCATCAGTTGCTATTGATTGCCTTTTAAACTCTCTGCCACATTTTCATGGTTCTTTTCCTGCACACATCTTCAGCCATTCTTTTGTATCTGGTTTGAGGGCTACTCCTTTATGCTTTCAGCATGCTAACCATTAGGTTCCTCCAGGTTCTTGCCCAAGTCTTCTTTCCTTTACACCAAAAAGCACTGCCTACCTCCCCACGGCTACAGTTACTCTCTTCATGCAAATAATTCTCAAATACCTTTAGCACAGCTTTCTTTCCTGAGCTTATCATATACCATACTGGCCAGGTACATCTAAATGTTTCACCCACTTCAGAAACTTTGGGTCCAAACTGAACTCGTAATTGTCTTCTCCAAATCTCAATGAATCAAGTCACATGCAAGGACAGTCTACCTACCCCCTAATGCTGTTAATTGTATATCTCTAGCTGGTCCACTTCTCACTCTATTCCCACTGTTCTACCCTAGCCCAGCCACTGTTATTTTTCCTAAATTAATGGACATGCTTCTAAGTGGTTTCCATCCACTAGCATTACTCCTGCCGATCTATTATGCTAATCCATTCTACTTACTGCTGCAAAAGTAATCTTTCTAAATGTCAATCTATTCAGATCACCCCTTTATTTACATTCATTTTACAGCTTGCCCTCTTTCTTTAGATAAAAATCCAAACTCCTTACTATGTCTTATACTCAGAACTGCTCAATCTTCAGCCTCATCTCTCAGCTTTCTCCACCCTTGTTTTCTACACTATGCCCCAGACATACTGAGTCTTTCTAGTTTTCTAATAAGCTCCATTCTCCAGGCCTTTATCGGAACTGCTCCCTCCAAATGAAATACTGGCTAGGCTGAGCTAACAACCACTCAATCTGAATCACTCTCATCCCAGACAGGGTGTCCCTGCAACATGTTGCCACAGTGCCCTACTTCCCAACATCCATTTACCACACCTTATAATGACTTCTTGGAAGCTCTGGTAGCATAGTACCTAAGGCACTTGACTGCTAACCAGAAGCCTGGTGGTTCAAACCCACCAGCCACTCCTCGGAAGGAAGATGGGGCAATCTACTTCCATAGTGATACTGCCTCAGAAACCCAAGGAGGGGTTGCTATGAGTCGGGTCCGACTCGATGGCACATAACAACAACAACATGACTTCTTATTTCTCTATCTGTGTATCTCCCCAAGTAGAAAGCTCTGGAGGCCATGGCCCATGTCGGTTTTGTTCACCATTTCAGCCATGGCAGTTTCTGGTATGTAACAGATATTCAGTAAATACTAAATAAAGTAATGGATTACTGAACAAATACATTAGGAAGTAATGTTATGCAATAGAGAGAATTTAGATAGCAAATTGCTGTACTTACAGAATATATTTATCTCACAAAAGGTTTATATACCTTTGCAGAAACATGTTCATTACATAAAGTCAGACATATAGGGAAAATTGCTAAGACTTTGCAGGACACTATTGGCCCCAATGCATACTCAAATCCTTATAATAACAGGTGATACTATAAAAGGTTACCAAAAACATAAAATTCAACTAGCCTACTTTGAAGAGAGGGCTTCCTACTCTCACTTTCATACTGCCAAGTGAGGTGATCACACAGGCATGTACAGGAGTAAAAGAATGCCATACTTCATCTTGTAATTAACTCAGCAGCTTTATCTATTAGTCTAAGGGCCCACTTCCAAACATGATGGAGTAATTAAAAGGCCTAATGCTCAGTCCTGTCAGTTTCTGTCTCCCTTTTGAGTTGAGGATGCAGCTGATTACTTGCAAAGTTCCATTTTTCTTTAGATGGCATGCAACCACCTTTCCAGGGATCAGGATGTTTGTCTATGAATGTACCTTTGCACAATAGGGTGACAATGGAAACCATACAATCAGAGGACCTGGTCAAAAGGATACCTTGGCTTTACATCAGAGCTGGTGATGATTCAAAGAACCCTGACATCTTCATTTTAAGGAATAACTGTTATTCTGCTCCTGTCTTTTCTCTCTCTGATTTTATGTCATTTCACCATTCTAACAGATTGTAAAAACGTGGCTTTAAACCAGCAAATGCAAAGTTCCCAAACAAAGAAGGATGGTATTTTGCCTCAAAAGGCAATGTGCAATTTAACAAAAAATTAAGAAGGTATGGGATAGAATACATGTCCTTGTATTTGCATTTGATGGGTATTGATCCTTACTGCTTACCCCCACCCTAAATTCCAACTAAGGGTACTTTATATTTACTATTTTCCTAACTAGTGGCTAAATGAATTCACACTTCTAATTTTGTGTAGTTTAAAAAAATAAAAAAATTAAACACCAAATAAAATGTAACCTTATCAGCAACATAAATATCTTCTCTTCCCTGTCATTCCCCAAACCTAGATTCTGACTATGTGAAGAGGGGAGGAGATAAAGAGTTTACCTTAGAATGATCATTAATTAAAATGGATTTGTAGATTGTTTCAAAATAGTTTTCTTTCTTTCAGTTCATTTTTAATGTCAAAGATAATGCTAACCCCTCCCCCCTCTCAAGTTTCTAATTATTCTTACATTTCAACAAATTCTATGGCTCTTTCTCCCCAGTTAAAATAAAAAACTGTCACTACAACTTTGTGGGCATTTTGAAAACTACATAAAAGCCTGTTTGACTTTACAAGTAGTGGGGTGACCTCAAGTGAGGAAGAGCTAGGGGATTGTGACAACCAACAATTCAAAGAGAAATTAAAGAATTTTAGAGCTTGAAAGAATAATCCATTCTCATGTTAATGGGTCTAAGTAATTATTTTTAAAGGATAGAACAGAAATGGAGAAAATGTGATATTTAAGCATAATTGTCTTTAAATAGAATGTTTTTCAAAGTTTTCCATGAGATATCAGTGTGTCTTTAAGACTAATATTGTAGTTATAATTTAGCCACTTATCAGAACTGCAGCTGTAGCAAATGGATTGAAAATCACAAAATGCACAAATTATGAGCCCCATTCAAGAAAAAAAATGGTTAAAATTATATAGCAGATTTATAATAAAAGTAAAATGCTTATTTTTCATACCAATATTCTATGAGCTCTAACATGCATAATTGGACAAGGAATAAAAAGAGGAACAAATTGTCCCCACACTTTTACCCTCTCTGTGTGGCCAGAAAAAAAATGATGAAATTGCTGAGGCACTGCTCCTGCTTGAGGTATGATCACCTGAAATGCATTTACCATAGAATCACTAAGTCCATGTACATTCAGCCTGGTATTAAGTGAAGTTGCAAATAAAGGACAATCCATTAACTTACATCAATCCGTTAACTCAGTCTGTATTACAAAACAATCCACTAACACATCTATAATGTAGTGTTGCTGTTGTTGTTACATGCCATGGAGTCACCTCTAACTCACAGAGACCCCTCCTTGGGTTGGGATCACCCAACCTTCCCTCCAAGGAGTGGCTGGTGGGTTTGAACCAGAAGGTTAGCAGTCAAGTGCCTTAGGTACTATGCCACCAGAGCTCCTATATTGTAGTAGACTAGTAAAATAAAGGGTATTAGACAATTTGATAAAGGGGCTACTGCTAAATAATAATGGTATACATACAGAGCTTCAATAATCCTATTTTTTAACTGGTAAATTCATGGCAGATCTGGCCATGAAAATTAATTCTTAGACATTTATCCTGAATTAAACATTAGTATGGGGCCAAAGATAAATGTCTTTGAACATGGCATTATAAAAAAGATCAGAATTTTCCTCTTTAGGTTCTATAACATAGGGATAACCTATAATTTGTAAAGAGGAATAAACTTTCTTTTCTTGGTTAGAGAAGTCACATTGGTGTCAGACTGATTTTTGAAGTATTCCACATTGCTATTTGGAAGGATTTATTAAGCAGTGCTCTCAGAAAAGCTTATCTTCTAGGTGTGGTTAAGGATGTTTTTCATTAGAGTAAATTAGTACTCCTGCAGAGTGCCTGGAGGATTCGATATCCACTAGAACATTGTATAGTGACCACACACTATAGTGACTCACACGCACAGTGAATGAATGGCTTGTTAGGTGGGACCCTTGTATTTTATAAATGAAGGAGCGGTAAACCCCATGAGTGAGGGGTCATGGCCTGACATAGTCAATACTTATACCCCAGCCTCTAAAATCATCTGGTACTTAGTTGGCACCCACTAATCAATTTACCTTCATTCATCTAAACTGAAATGGTTACAGACCAAAGTACCCCAGCACACTGAAGTCCACACTGTGGCCCAGGCATTATTATCATAACACATGCAAGGAACATAATTATTCTTGATTCCCTCTTGCTGGTCTCCTTGCTGGTTCCTCCTTCTCTGGTTGTCTTTAAATACCACTATTCCCCAGGGCTTATCTTACACAATCTTCTATTTCCATTCATTTCCATGTGCAATCCTAATGGCTTCATATGCCACCTCTATGGTGATACTCTTTTTTTTTTTTTTTTTATTGTGATTTGGGTGATTTACGGAGCAAATTCACTTTCCATACAGTACTTCACATATACTTTGTCTCATGTCATTGACCACAGTTTACCACAATGCAACAGCTCCCCTCCCACTTCCTCCCCATAGTTACCTCTTTCCAGTGTCCATCCCTCCATACTCTCCTGCCCCCTGAGCTGTCTCCCTGTGCATAAGCAGCCCTTCCTTCTCCCATGATTGTTCTCTCCAAGGCATGTGTCTACTTGAGGTAAATGTTTAACTCACATGCCTGTACTTTGTTTGGCTGGAAACCAGAGGTGTGGGTTCAATTCCAGACCTGAAGGGCAGCTAGGGGTCATAGTCTCAGTGGTTCCACCAGGCTCTATTGGACCAGCAAACCTGGTCTATGGTGATACTCTTAAATCTCTATCTATAAGCCCAAAATATGTCTCATGCTCCACATACCCAAGCTGAGCTAAGCTAGTTTATGTCATTCTGCTCTTCTCCTATATCAAAACCCATTCATCCATAGTCCAGCATTATGAATGGCACCACACCCACTGAGATACCTAAACCAAACACCTAGTGCTCATACTACCTTACCTTCACATTCTACTCATCCAAGCCAAGTCTTGTCAATTTTACCTTCTGTTCGTCCAAAAAACAAAAAAAACCAAACCCACTGCCATCAAGGTGATTTCAATGCACAGCAACCCTCATAGGGTTTCTAAGGCTTTAAATCTTTACGGAAGTAGATCGCTTCATCTTTGTCCCACAAAGCAGCTGGTGGTTTTGAACCACTGACCTTCTGGTTAGCAGCCAAATGCCTTACTCACTACTGACTATGCCAACAGAGCTCCTTTGTCTGTTTGTCAAGTCCATTAAAATCTCTCTATTCGAACTGCTACCACTAGTTCTGGCCACAACTCTATTTTCTCAGATGGTAAAAGCCTCCTAATTTTGTCTCCATTCACACATTTCCATATCAGAGACAGAATGCAAATCTCTTAATGTCACTCCCATTTAAAACCGTTCAATAGTTCCTCATTTCCCTCAGAAGAAGATCTCATTGCTTTAAGGCAGCACAAGTCTTTCGTGATTTGGTCCACAAATATGTGTTTGCCCTTGCCCAGCTGCTAGAACTCTATATACTATATCTGCACATGCTAACCTCCAAGAACCTCTGCCCCTTGCCCGAACTCTCCTCAAGATCCTTTATTACCTACCTTACTAAAAGATATCAATCAGAGCTCAGTTCAGATACCACATTCTCTGAAATGTTCTCAAATCTTAATACTGGTGACAAGTTATCTTAATTTGGGGTGCCACAATATCCTGCACCTTCTTTCTTACCATACCCTACACCATACTGTTTTATACCACCCTACTTACTTGTTGAGGCATTCTGGTGGCATCATGGTTAAAGCATTCAGCTAACCAAAAGGTCAGTGGTTCAAACCCAACCCACCAGCTGCTCTGCAGGAGAAAGACTAGTCAGTCTGCTTCTGTCAAGATTTACAGCCTTGGAAATCCTATGGGGCAGTTCTGCTCTGTCCCATAGCATCACTATGAGTCAACTCAATGGCAGTGGGTTTGTTTTTTTACTGGGGGTAGCAATAAATACTTGAAATATTTAAGCTGGTTCTCCAAGAAGAGGCAAAATCAAAGTTTTCAGAAGGTGAGGGAAAACATTTAAAATAATCTCCAGTCAACTACTCTCTTCTCAACTACAACCTCCATTTAAAATTATGTCAGATATTATATTTCAATGAAATTTTTTGAGCTTTGAAATTTTCAGTGTAGCAACAGAAAACAGCAACTGATTCCTGCTAGTAAACTGCTTTCTTCTATCTATTCAGTCATCTACATAGAGCCATTTTGTTCAATGGAATATTTTGATCATGGAATTTTTTCAAGGAGACAGAAGAACAGCTGTGGGTATTGACTGGTTCCCATTAAATCTTTTAAATCAGAAAAAGATAAAAAGAGATAGCTCTTCACCTCCATCCCTCAGGAGGTTATTAGTTAATAAGTTTTCCAGCAACATGGCCCCTGAATTACAGATGACACAGTAGGAAATTCGACTTTCCAATTAATAATTTAAGCTCAGCCATTTGTGTTAGAGAAAAACAGAGCAAAAGAAGAAAAGAATTTTTATTTAGTGCCAAATGATTTAGATTATACATCCACATTATTTCCATTCAAAAGTATAGAAAATAATCTGTCTTATTCTATAAATGAAGGTTTAGTGACACTGGGTGGCAAAAAAAGGAACCTGAGTATTTTATAATAAAGATTTTTCAGGCTGGAACCTTAAAAAGATACTATAAGAATCCTTCCTCCTGTTTACCCCAAAGACATGCAATCCTCTCGCTGTTTTCTCATTAGTATTATTTTTCATTGAATCTACAGTGAAAACTCACAGAGAATTTGAATCAGCATGAACAACAAAACTAAAACTGATCAATACTATTGAAAACTGAACTAAGCAGTACAAAAGCTGTGGGAGTCGATTGATCTTTGTTAAATTACAAGTAAACCATAGGAACCATCAAACCTGAAGATGGTTTCCTTTCAACTCACCATATGGAACAGAAAACCCTGTCAATCCACACAATAGCCTAGTACTTGATTTTCTTAAAATGGTAATTTTAACAGCAAATACACAGTGAACTCTAGTCACAAATTCAACACACCCAACAACCACCGTCACAGTTTCCATGTTTATGTGAATTATAAGATACTGAACTTTGTTGAAAAGATTTATGGTGCTTGTTATCTAATACAAAACAAGTCTTATTACTTTAGTAAATAAACATTCAATTCCATTATGTACTCTACTAGATGCTGGGGGTGGGGTCAAGGGAGAAGGAAAGGTGGATAAATTTCCTAATCCTTAAGAAGCTTGGTTGGGGAGAAAAGAGATGCACATAAATAACGAGTAATAGAAGAAGTGAAGTGAATACCATAGGATACCACTTCTGACCTAGCAAACTATAAAAGCTTTCCATGTTTGCATGCACACAACATGTTCTCTCCATGCTGGTGAGGGTCTAGGGAGGGATAGAGTGGCATACTGCAGGCAAGTGTAAGTTTTCAGTACCTCTCTGGGTGCTGTAAGGCTGGCAAAGAAGCATTCTTGAGCAGGGTGGTACAAAGCACTCTGCATTAAGAGTTAAAATATTTGGGTCATATCTCTGGAGACATCATTAACCCTTATTCTCTGAGTTTCTATTTTATCTTTCAAATAGGAATATCTACACAGCACACCTCAGATAGCTGTGATAGGACCAAATGAAGCACATGCATAGTGTTTTAAAAATATTAAATACTACACACATTATTAGGAGCTCTGGTAGCGTAGTGCCTAAGGCACTTGACTGCTAACCAGAAGGCTGGCAGTTCAAACCCACCAGCCACTCCTCGGAAGGAAGATGGGGCAA
>NW_006921637.1:8263996-8286945 GCF_000298275.1 Orycteropus afer afer | reverse complement strand
GCAATCCTACTTCCGTAGTGATACTGCCTCGAAAACCCAAGGAGGGGTCGCTATGAGTCGGGGCCGACTCGACGGCACATAACAACAACAACAACAACTATAACCTCTAGTACCAAACTGAAAGCCAGGTCAAGTGGTCTGAGGTACAGGAAAAAGCAAAAAGTCTGGGCTTTTGCAACACTGCAGTTGCCACTCTAAGCTGGGACCCCAGGTACGGTGACATCACTAGAGTCACCTGAACTCCTCAACAGGAGACTATATTCTGTGTGTATCTATAAATTGACATATACTTCTTATAGGATCTCATAACCCTAGTAACAGTTTAAAACCACTACATACAGATATCTGAAATATACCCTGCCCCAAGTCCCTCACTCTTGACACTGCATTCCCTTCTGTGTGATTATTATTCTCTAAAGTCCTGTTTAAAAGAGCACAGAGTAATTATAAATTTAGCATCTTCTTAGCTAAGGGGCCAACTGTGTCCAGCTCCCCAGGTAAAGCTGTAACATGAACAGTACTGTGCCAGGAGTCTTCACCCTCAGAATAAAGTTTTGCTGATAGAAAGCTTACATTCTATCAGAGAAGGCCTCACAGACTCTAACTGTATTCTACCGGAGGTCTATCTCCTTAGGGGGTCAAAAAAATGCACAAGAAATACCAGGGAGTTAGAGTAACTACTGGGTACTGTTACTAATAAAGAACAGCTTGACTTCCCATGAAGCTGAGCCAGCAAATACTCCAATTATCTAATGGGTAAATAAAAAAGTTTAAAAGATCTGATTTGATAAATTATCACTGTGTCTGGACCAATTCTATGCCCATATCTGGCAATTAGGAATTCCAGGGTGGTGCAAACAGTGAATGTGCTTGACTGTTAATGTGCTGGACTGTGCCCCAACAGTTTGGAGGTCCAAGTATAACCAGAAGCATCTCGGAAGAAAGGCTTGGTGACCTACTTCTAAAAAATCAGTCATTGAAAATCCTACAGAGCACAGTTCTACTCTGAAACACACAGGGATGCTGAGTTGGAACTGACTCAACAGCAATTGGTTTTTCTGGCAATTAACCTGTCCTGAAAGAGGTACACAGGATCACTATGAGTCAGAGCCAACTCCATGGCATCTAACAACAACAAAAGAACAAAGGAAACTTTATGGCATGAATACCAGGGTCAACCAAGCAGAGAAGAGGAAAGACAGAGAAGGGGCTTTCTGATTTCACTCATAATTTTCCTAATTTCGTTGACTAGCTGTAAGGCAAGCTCATTTAGTTCTCCAGAAAATAATTTATAGAAACTCAAATTCAGGATGAATGTTAGAATAAATCCTTAAGGAATATTTTTCTACAATATACTTCTTTAATCAGGCATTTGGTTTCAATGGCATACATTTTAATTTCACTAAACACAAAGAACGAATTCCAGTACACTGAGGTGAAAATTCTCCCCAAATATATTTTACTTGGCATTTTTAAAGTATGAACTAAATGCTAGAGATAAAAGTTAAGTCAATTTCAATTACAGACTCAAATCAATTAATTATGCTTGTTTTTTTTTTTTTTAAAGTGAGATCACAACACCAAAGATTGTTACCTGAAGAAAATATGAAAGCAAAGGAATTACCATCTACTATAATTTTATTAAAATAAAGTAAATGTAAAGTATGTAACTTTGCCTAAGATCACATAATTTACATGGCTATATGTCAAGAAAAATAACTGTGGTCCTGCAGTGGTTAAGGTATTCAGCTGCTAATCAAAAGGTCAACATAAACCCACCAGACATCACAGGATAAAGATAAGGCAGTCTGTTTCTGTAAACATTTACAACCTTAGAAACCCCATGGGGTAATTCTACTCTGTCCTAAAGGGTCACTATGAGTTGGAATTGACTCAATGGTAATGGGTATTTATCTAGAAAGTCAAAACTGGACTGCTTCATTCTTTCTCCTATATCTTGGAGTCTTACTAATCTACATATGACCTTTCATATTTAGGAATAAAACTAAGCAAAAAAACACAAAATACTGATTTCACCTGTTCAGAAGAACTGACTTGATGCAAACTTAATAACTTCAAACACAAGAATTTTAAGAGCTTAGGAAAGGACCTCTGGTAGCATAGTGCCTAAGGCACTTGACTGCTAACCAGAAGGCTGGCAGGTCAAACCCACCAGCCACTTCTTGGAAGGAAGGTTGGGCAATCTACTTCCATAGTGATACCACCTCAAAAACCCAAGGAGGGGTTGCTATGAGTCAAGGCTGACTCGACAGCACATAACAACAATAGGAAAGGACTAGCTTTAAAGGAAAGAAGAAGGTGTATAAAAGGGGGCAGAAGGCTACACAAGAGGAGATGCTTTAGTTGGTACTCTTCTTTCCTCACATTCCCAAGGAGGGATGCTAATCAAACTGGACATCTATATCAGTGAGCAGGGTCACTGAGTGTTGTGGACTGATTGTAAAACTCCCACCCCAAAACTATGTATTGAAGTGCTAGCCCCTATACCTGGCAATATGATGATATTTAAAAGCAGTATTTTCTTTGTTATGTTAATTATGTCATACTTGAGTAGAGTGGGTTCTAAATCTAATCACTTCCGAGTTGGAAAAAGAGCAGAATCACACACAGGCAGAAGATGTCATATAAAGACAGACACACATAGCAGATGCATCTATAACCCCAAGAATGACAAGGATTGCTGGCTACTAGAAGCTGAAACAGACAAACAAGAACCGCCCTCCAGAGCCATGCCTTCAGTTCAGACTTCTAATCTCCAGGACTGTAAGAAAATAAGATTCTAATCTTTAAAACAACCTACTTGTGGTATTTGTGTTACAGCAGCACTAGGGAACCAAGATACTGACTGTTAAAAGAGGTTGGCCACCAACACATAGTGCATCTCTCTTCTCCATGGCTCCTCCTATATGCTCCTCACTCCTCTTTGCCTTCCTTAGAATTACACTGAGGGGAGATTTGGACATAAACTTTATTGGAAGAAAGTGGCCCCTCTAGCCTGGCATCATTGGAGAGACCTATATATAGGCCCAACTCATAATGAACTAGTACTTTGTTTCCAATTGGTCCTGCAAGTTACACAAATCTTCCAAAGGAATCTCCAAAGTTTGACTGGCACAGTAGGTTGGACATAATCCCAGTTATTAATACTTCCACAACACCACCAACAACATTTTTACAGATCAGTTTGGTTTTCCCTCAAAGAAACAGTATTTCTTCTCTTATGCCAGAGAGCACTGCCTACTGTTTTGAGTATTAATCATCCACACAGACTAAAGATCACAACATTAGATCTTGAGGAAGATAAATTACTCTGATATTCTCACTTTGTAAACCCGAAAGTTAAGTGATTTGTCTAAGGTCATACAACAAGTTAGGTGCAAAATGGATTTCCTGCTACTGTCCTAAAATGCTCATTATTAGTCATAACACATTTTACTTTTAATTTGGATGTGATATGAATGAAAATTATCAACTTTGGAATATATGCATCTCTGCGTGGCTGAAAAGAACCACACAAATATCCTTTGCAACATCTGTCCACATAGCTTTTCCTTAGTTCACTAAGTGTCAAAATTCAATGCATTCAAAGTGATCACCTATAAATTATTTTCCCTCCTACTTATTCTTGTTTATCCTGAATCTTTATCTTGGAAGTATCATTTGTTCCATCATTACATCATTTTCTACATCACATTCATCATGCAGAAAACAATGATTAGTTGGTTCCAACTCATACCAATCCTAAATACAATAGAATGCGACAGTGCCTAGTGCTAAGACATCCTCACAATTGTTGTTATATTTGAGCCAATTGTTCATACTGAAGGTTATAGTCATTGATCTTCATTAGCAAGTGCTTCAAGTCTTCCTCCCTTTAAGCAAGCAAGGTTGGGTCATCTGCATATCATAAATTGTTAATGAGTCTTTCCCCAGTCCTGGTGCCACATTCTTCTTCATTTCTCAGAGCATTTGCTCAGTATACAGACTAAGTAAGTATGGTAAAAAGACACCACCTGACACACACCTTTCCTTGTTCTGTTTGAACAAATGCTTTTTGGTCTATGTACAGATTCTGCACAATTAAGTGTTCTGGAATGCCCATTCTTCACAATGTTATCCATAATTTGTTATGATCCACACAGTGACGTACCTTTGCAGGTCAATAAAACAGAGAGAGGTAAGTATCTTTCTCACATTCTCTTTCAGCCAAGATTCATCTAACATCAGCAATGAAATCCTTCACTTCAGCTTGAATTTCTAGCAAAATTCCTTGTCTATGTACTCCTGAAAATGTTTGAAATACCTCAGCAAAATTTTACTTGCATGTGACAATAATGACATTGTTCTACAATTTACACATTCTGTTGGATTACCTTTCTTTGGAATAGGCACAAATGTGGATGTCTACCCATCAGCTAGTCAGGTACTCATCTTCCAAACTTCTTGGTATAGACAAGTGAGCCCTTCCAGAGTTGTAACCATTGGTGGAAACATCTCAATTAGCATTCCCTTAATTCCTGAAACCTTGTTTTTAGCCAATTATCTTCAGTGTAGCTTGGACATCTTCCTTCAATACCATCATTTCTTGATCATAGGTTACCTTCTGAAATAGTTGAAAGTCAATCAATTCTTTTTGGTACAGTGAGTCTGTATATTCCTTCCATCTTCTCTTGATACTTCTTTAACTGTTCAATATTTTGTCCATGTTGTTGTTAGGTACCATTGAGTTAGCTCTGATTCATATGGACCCTATGTACAACAGAAAGCAATACTGTCTAGTCCTGTGACATCCACACAAGTGTTCATATGCTTGAGCCCATTGTTACAGCTACTGTGCCAATCCATCTTGTTGAAAGCCTTCCTCTTTTTCACTAACTCTCTACTTTACCAAGCATGATACCCTTCTCCAGGGACTGGTCTCTTTGACAACATGACCAAAGTAGGTGAAATGAAGTCTGGCCATTCTTGCTTCTAGAGTATTCTGGCTGCACTTCTTCTAGGATAGATCTCTTCATTCTTGTGGTAGTCCAAGATATTTTCCATATTCTTCATCCATACCACCATTCAAAAGCATCCCATAGAATCCTTCAATATTGCAACTTGAAGCTCAATTTTTTTTTTTCAGTTCTTTCACCTTGAGAAATGCTAACATATTTTTCCCTTTTGGTTTTCTAACTCCAGGTCTTTGCACATGTTATTGTAATACTTTACTTTATCTTCTCAAGTCACTCATCTGTTCAGCTCTTTTACTTCATCATTTCTTCCTTTTGCTTTAGCTATTCTACGTTCAAGAGCAAGCTTCAGAGTCTCTTCCGACATCCATTTTGGTCTCTTCTTTCTTCCTTGTCTTTTTAATGACCTTTTTCTTTCTTTATGTATGATCTTGATGCCATCCTACAACTTGTCTGTCTTTCAGTCATTAGTATTCAATGCATCAAATATATTCTTGAGAATGCCTCTACCCATTTATCTACTAAGCACAAAGCTAAGCAGGAAAAATGGATTAAGACACGGCTCTCAGCTTAGAGGAGATCAGTAAAAGTTTCCAGGTAAAGTAAACCCGATGTCATGCAAAGGTGACAGAGTAAGCTAAAGGTAAAGGAATGCCACATTAAGGATTTCCTGTTGTTGCTCAACTAAATAATGTTAGTGTAATGTACTTTTCTACCCGTATTCTATCTAATCACTAAGATTAAAGATCTACCTATTTACAAATGTGGAGAATAGCAGGGAACAACATTATTATAGAGTGGGGAATAAGACATCACAATTTCTTTCTCTCTTTCCTCAGCTAGAAAGTAAAAAGAGTTTAAAAAAAAACTTTCTCTCTCATAGGGAAGTAAAGAAAAAAAGGTTTTGTCAACTTTGGCCAACAAAAAGCAAGAGAAAGCCTTAAAACTCTGCATTATACTCTTGAGTGTTCCCTGTCTAATGCAGGATAGTGTGTCATACACAATGATAACTCATTTCACCATGTACCTGGGCCATTTGGGGGAAAATGTTCTTTCTCAGACTTAAAGAGTAGTCATCACGGGTGATTAAAGCAGTACTCCTAACTCTTTTGTCAGTGAAAGCGAACCAACCTGCTTTTCGTGTATGATTTCCTGTATAACCAGAATTCTCATGATCTCTGGGGGATGCAAACTTAACATTTATCCCATTTGTATTTATATCCATTGCCTTCAGGTAAATTCTGACTCATAGCAACCCTACAGGATAGAGTAAAATTGCCCCACAAGGTTTTCAATGTTTTAATCTTTAAGGAAGCAGACTGCCACATCTTTCTCCTGCAGAGTGACTGGTGGGTTCAAACCGATAACCTTTTGGGTGGTAATCGACTCTTTTAATCATGGGGTTATGAGGGATCCTTTTGCATTTATAGTCCTCTTCCGATTTTAACAGAGGCACCGGGGTGGCACAGTGGTTAAGCACTCAGCTGGTAACCAAAAGTGGATGGTTTGAATCCACCAGCCTCTCCACAGGAGCGAGATGCAGCAGTCCACTTCCTGAAAGATTATATAGCCTTGGAAACCCTATATAGCAGTTCTATTCTTTCCTACAGGGTGGCTATAAGTTGAAATCAACTTGATGGCAGTGGGCTTGGCTTTTTTTGCTTTTCACATTTTAACAAGAGTTTTTTTTTTTTTTTTTTTGTAAATACAGCTGTGAGTCCCTCTATAAAGGTGTAAGTAGAAAGGTTTCTTAAAATTTAGGAAAAGATTTCTGAGGAAAAACAGTAAATAAATATTCCTTCTCTCCAAGAAAGAAGTTAAGTTTGGGGTAGTTTGGACTAGTGGTTGCAACATCAAAAACATTTCCAAAATTACCTGGGAGATTTTTTACACCTTGATTCCTTGGCTCTAGCCCCAGAAACTGTAGCTCAGAGGACCTAGACAGAGACTAGAATCTACAGCTTTAAAAGCTCCACCAGGTGATTCTCATCTACATCTAGAATTGGAAGCTACTGGTTTAAACACAATTCTAAGAAATGAAACCCACCAGCCACTCCTCGGAAAGAAGATGAGGCTATCTACTTCCGTAGCGATACTGCCTTGGAAACCCAAGGAGAAGTCGCTATGAGTCAGGTCTGACTTGACAGCACATAACAACAACAACACGACAAGAAATGAAAAGTAAAGTTAAATGAGTAATTCTGAAATCTTCCTATTTCCTCTCACTTTCTTCCCAGCTGAAGGCTGGGAAAGTTATTTACTTACAATATTTTCAGTTAGTTTTGAAGAAAAGAAATAAAATCTGAAATTGGGAATGCTCTAGAAACCATTTAAATGAGCCCAAAACACTAGAAATTTCTACTCTGACAAGAGTAAAAGCAAATCCACTACCCAAGAAAGGTAAAAGACTGGATTACCATAGCAAATAAAGTAAATAAAACACACACGCATATGGTGTACATTTTAGGCACAGGAAACTACTCAAGGGGGTTACAAAGTTTAAAAACAAAACAAAACATGTAATGCATTTGTGTATAATTTTAGATGCCACAGGTTTGCTCTACTATTAAGATACACTCCAGATTGCAATATTTATTTAGCACTCTCTATGTGTTACATACCTTTTCCAAGTGCTTTTCAAATAATGACTCTTATAACCTTGTTGGCCGTTAGTTCTCTTGCACCCATTCACCTTAGTCCTCAATACCAACCTTAAAATTATGCTGGTCTACTCACCATCTTCCAAATACACCAGACCCACCATTCCCACCTGTTTGACTTTCTTGGAGTTCCCTCCCTGGATTGTACTTTGCATTATGTAATTACAACATCTCTGGAATAATAAGAGCACAGACATTGACATCAGACTTAAATTCAAATCCGTATTTCACCTTTTTGCTCACTGTGCTCCCCTGGTTAAGTATCTTAAAGTCCCAGAATATGTTCATTTTGTATAAAATTTATTTATTCTACAAATATTTATTTGCCTACTACATTCCAGGTACTATTATAGGATTGAGGATACAGCAGTAAACAAACTAGAAAAAGTCCATTCTTCACAGAGCTTGTAATCTAGAAGAAGTAGTCATGTAATAAAGACAAACAAACAAATAATATGTCAAATGTCAGAGCTATAAAGTACAGGACAATAATAATAATAATAATAATAGGGAATGACTAGGACTGGCTGGAATGTTTATCGAGTCCCTAGTGAGGGGCAAATAGTTAAGTACTCAGCTACTAACCAAAAACTGGATGGTCCAAAACCACCCACAGGTGCCTCTGAAGACAGTCTTGTGATGGAGAACAGTCCTACTTTGTAAAACATGGAGTCACCATGAATTGGAATTGACTCAATGGCAACTGGTTTGATTTTTTAAGGATGGGTTTAAAGGGAGCAATGGTGGTTCAATGGTAGAAATTTCACCTTCTATGTGGTAGATGGGAGCTCTGGTAGCATAGTGGCTAAGACACTTGCCTGCTAACCAGACAGCTGGCGGTTCAAACCCACCAGCCACTCCTCGGAAGGAAGGTTGGGCAATCCTACTTCCGTAGTGATACTGCCTCGGAAATCCAAGGAGGGGTCGCTATGAGTCAGGGCTGACTTGACGGCACATAACAACAACAACAACAATGTGGTAGATACAAGTTCTGGTCTCAGCCAAAGCTTGTGTGTCACTATGATGCTAAACAGTTCTCAGAGGAGCTTTCAGACTAAGGTAAACTCGGAAGGAAGGCCTGGTGATCCACTTCTGAAAATCAGCCAATGAAAACCCTATGAATAGCAATGATCCAATCTGCAACCAATCACAGGGATGGCACAGGTCCAGGCAGCATTTCATTCCATCGTGCATGGATCACTGAGTTGGTAGGTAGACTCAATAGTAAGTAGCTAAAACAAGGAATATTTAAGAGGGGTAGGGTGGCTAAAGAAAACACCTGGCATGAAGAATGAGGATGTGAGAGCTACGTAGATAGACTGAGAAGGAATAGGCAAGGCATTCCAATCAGGGGAACCAGAAGACCTTATTTGGAAGCACACCTGGCACTTACAAAGAACAGCAAGGACACCAAGAAGTGGTGAAAGGTATCAGAGGCTGGATTTTGGAGTCTGACGAGCAAGGGTATGGCTTTGGCTTTTATTCTGGAAGGCTCTGCATAAAACAGTCAGAAAAGATCTGACTTTGGTTTTTGCAACTACTATGTTTGTTGTGATGAGAATAGGCTCTAATGGGCAAAGGTCCAAAAAGAATACTGGTAAGCTCAATAAAAAAGGATAAGGGGGCTTTGACAAGGGTGGGAGCAGAGAAGGTGCTAAGAAGTGGCAGACTCTGGATGGTAGAATCTGGATCCAGTGAGAAAGTAGAACTGGAAGCTTTAGCTATCATGGGCTGGGCTGGATGAGAGAATGAAAAAAGTCAAGGATGACTCCAAGATTTTTGGCCTGAGTAACTTGAAAAATGAAGTTGACATTGATTAAGCTGCAGAAGACTACAGCAAGAGCAGGAATCTGTATGGTTAAAGAAGCTAATGTACATAAAATGTTCAGCACAATGTCTGAAACAAAGAAAGAAGGTGATACATATTAACAGTCATTCTTCTTGTTGTCGATCTTTACAATTCAAACCCTGAATCCTGTAGCTCTAGGTTCCTGTTATCTCTCTTTACTGAAACTTAGCTATTTGTACAATTCATTTTGACAACATTTAAGAAAAAAAAAAAAAAAGGATTTTGAGGCTTAGCTGGTGGTATATGATCCACATGAAACAAATACTGAGAATAAGATACAAGAAAACAAAGCAAAATAAAACTGACATTTTGTCTATGCCCACATTAAAAACCCCGAATTATAAAATAGGAGAAGATGATTCCTACTTTAACTGTAGAAGAAATGCTAACAAGGGTTTTGGAACTAAGTTCCCTGGAGCAGAACACAAGAAAGATAAAACTGGGGTCACGACAAAGCTGGCCTTTAAGACTGCAATGGTCCATTCCATTATTATGTCTGGGTATGGTCTGCAGGACTTTGGATAAGAGAATCCTAAACTGGTAAAGTGGATTGTTCAGGGGTTTGAAAATGCTCATATGTGGACTAGTGCCAGGCTAGCTGATGGAAAACTGGTTGAAGAAGAGTTTGTTAAAAACAAATTTCTTGCCCACTCTGGTAGGAATTCTGATTCATTAAATTGGGGGTGAGGCTTTGAGACTGTTTTTAACAGGTTCTTAAGGTGTTTCTGGTGTTGATTCATATTTGAGATCCACAAGTAAGAAAGTACTTTGAGAAATGTAAATTACACAATAAAATGTACATTACTCAAGCATATTGGTATAACTGGACTATTAATGCAAAAGCAGTGTGAGCAGTTTCTGTATACTACCTTCAGTATCTTCCTATGATTACCTTCAACTAAGTCCACACTGGGACTGCAAGTGCTGTATTCCAGGTAGCCCAGACCTTTAGGCTACAGCACCACTGGGTAGTGGCTCCAACAAAAAGCTGGAGTACATTTACCATTAGCCTGAAGCTAGGGTACCAAACTAAGATATGTAAACTGAATGAGAACATGGAGACAGGGTTTCAAAGTCAAAGATGGGGTCCTGGGATCAGGGTTCAGTCTAAAATATTGAGAGGTAAAAAGGCAAAGCTTTGGTTAAATATCACAGGACAAAGTTGGTGTGCATACAAATGTCCAAGGTTGCCAGAAGGGCACAAAAGGAAAGGAGAGATGCCACATACTCTCAATACATACTTAATATACAATATGTAATATTCACATACCTTCCATTTAAAGAAGAGGAAACTGAGGCTCAGAGAAACCTAAGAGACTTATCTAACGTCACACAATTCATTAAGTGGCAGAGTAAAATAATTCAACAGAAAGTCTCCCTTGGCTCTATCTCAATCTGTACTCTTGCCAGCAAGGGAATTATTAAAAAAAAAAAAAAAAAGTCATTAAATACATATTAGGTTCTCATAAATATTTTAGTAAGAGAAGAAGTTATTTTTTACTATTTAGTATTAAAGACTGTGCTGAGGGCTCTTAATTTCTCTTTTCCTCCCAACTGATCTGTAAAGTAGGTACTGGTACTATTCACATTTTACATATAAAGAACTTGACGCCCATCACGCTTATACAGCAAGTAAACGGCAGAGCCTGAGCTCACCCGCAGCTCAGCCTGTGTTACCATACCTTATACCCAAGAAAGGACGAGGCAACAAGCTGGACTTTCAGGTTCTGTCCAGGAGAGACAGGCAGCAAAAAGTGAGAGTAAATTACGTGACCAGCTTTTCAGAATGCAGCACCGGTGGGGTAGGGGTTGAGGGGCGACAACTCAACTAGACATCCACTAATCACAGATGCCTGTATGAGGCACGATGTTACCAACCTGTAGAGGAGTTCTTAATCATCCCAGCCAAGAAGAGTTCTTTGGGTGCCAGAACTTTGAGAAAACTCACTGTTGCCGAATTTTCATCCAGCTACTCAATGAATCCTCCAAGCACCATTTCCCCCCCCACATAAGTCCACTTCCTCACACTTCAAACACTTTCTCCCTCATATTTGAACATTATATGAAAATAAATTAGCTGCATGAATTGTCTGTCAGGCTTTGACAAATGGAATAAATCGGTTGTAACTGGTAGCTTTATACACTCATTCTAAAATGGCAATTTACACTCATAAAGATAACAGGGTATGACAAGGTGGAAGTACTTTCACTGACAACATCAGGTTTTGATCCTACACTAATGTGTAAGATACAGTTCTCAATCACCAGACTCTAAGCAATAACTTTTGAGTCCACAGTCTAAAGGTAGATAAAAGAGATTTTAATAAACGGCTGAAACATCAAGGAGCTAGGTTCTCAGTCTGCCAGAGAAAGCACACTCAAAGCTTGGGAAACATCCACAACATCTTTTTTTTTTAAGCTGTCATAATTTAAGGCCTCTCTAAATATCTACTGTTTAACCTAATTTTCTCTCATGAATATTAGGCTTCAGCTCAAAGTGAGTCAACATTTCCATTGTAAATCTCTGTTGTCACATTTTCCTAGTTTTATTGTAAAACTTCTTTAGTTTGAAACATGACACATGTAGAAGCTTGAATTTTAATGCTCTTCATTGGCAAAATGGCTTTTACTATAAAACCAAAACCACAGATTTCTGTAAGCCAAATGTCTAGAAATTCGTCTAAGCAAGAAGAAAAATAAGATTCTGTTGAAAAATTCTTCAGTTACAAATTTTATCCCAGGCCTTTTAAAGAAATACTTCTGCAAGGTTTTTTTACTTCCATACATCTGAAGATAATCACATTTAACTTTATGCCTTGAAAATGGATAAGCACCATAACCTTGTGCCTAAATGCTATTGATTGCCAGTCATTAAATTTACATCAAATACATTGTATCTATAAGGTGCAAGCAATTTTGCACCAGATTATCATTAGATTTATTTTAGTAACTTGCATAGTGATATGTGCATTAAACATGTTGAAAACCCACAAAAAAACCTGTAATCAGTCATTCTGAAAAGGGCTACAGATTTTACAGATTTTATACACATTAAACAGAAATATGAGACATACTCCAAATTAAAGAAACTGAATACTCAAAGTTATAAATTTTGCAATCTCAAGTAACTTGACTCTTAAGAGACATGTTTTCTAGCCAAAGAAGAAAATTCTGATCTACTTTTCTGAAACAGATTCTGACTCCTAAAAGGAAGAAAAACACACCTACTCTGAGAAGTCAGGCCTGCTGATTACCTGACACCAACAAATCCGGTGAACAGAAAGCCTGCTCCTTCAGTAAAAGTGAAGGAGTAGTAACTACTGTGAAGCCTAAGGAAGCAGAATGTATTTCAACTTTGAGAGGGGGGGGCTAAAGGGGGAAAGCAGTATTATCTTCCAAAATTTATCTAAAAGACTAAGCCACACACTTAAAAATCATGTTACATCATTCCAGTCAATGCCCACAACATTTCCCAGCTCTCACTCAAATCTTCCTTACTATTGCCAACAAAGCTTTGTCTTGATAAATATGAAAGAGAATATTTTTACCAAAGTCTTGTGTACATAGATAGTTTTCACATACAAAATGCTCTTTGAGTAAAACTGGAGGGAATCTAATTTATCACACAGGAGTTCACCAATGCTCAAGACTATGTTCTGGTTCTAAGGGACCAAAGTAAACACTCTTCTTGCCTTCTCTATTACTTACTGTCTGGGAGAAAGCACTTTCCTCCAAGCCCACTTCAAAAAGTATTTTGACATCAATTATGCAAAATCCAGGGACAAAATAAACATGCCTTTTAACCTAACTAAAAGACAGCCTGCAACACCGATAACACATTGTTAAATCCTGTTAAAATCTATAAAGAGATTGGTGAAAAGCAGTTCTTTAAAACTAACCAGAAGTGATAAGCCTGTAAATTTCTTCTTCTTCTCTCATAACTGCAATAATCCTGTGAATTACTTCACTCTAAAATAAATAAATAAAAGACCTTTTGTCTAAAAATGCTTAAGACTATTGAATGGCAGGAGTAGTTGAGGTAAAACGCACTGAAACATCAAAAAGAATTTCTCTTGTTCCCAGGTATCTGGGAGTTTTAATGAGCTTAAGATGTCTATATTTCAAAGAATGTCTTTTCATTTGGATCAAAAATATACTATATTATAGTATGTTGCTGTTGTGTACCATCCAGTTGATTCCTCATAGAGACCCTATTGGGCAGGACAGAAGTGCCCCACCGAGTTTTCAAGGCTTTCATCGTTATGGAAGCAGATTGCCGCATTTTATCCCACAGGCATTTTACCCCACAGAGCAGCTGGTGGGTTCAAACCAGCCACCTTTCAATTCTTGGCCAACTGCTTAACCACTGCACACCACAGCTCCTTTGTATTATACTAAAAAAACAAACCAAACTTAAGCTATGCTATATTATATTGTAATTATATTATGTGTTAGTTTTGTGATGCTAAGAAATTTGTAAATATAAAATGTTCCGTTTCTTAGAATAGGCCCTACTTTGACCAAAAAAATTAAGGAATATTCACAAGTAGACCAATAAATAACTAAACCAATAGTGTAACAGCAAAACACCAGATCTGCTATTTTTAAAAAATAGTAGCAATTCATCTTTCTTTACAGTTTCCCTATTATATACATAATAAAATTCATAGCCAAATCATTAAGCAGCAAGGAATATTTGATAAAGTAAGGTAATTTAAAATTTTCCTAACTTAAAAATCACTGAAGCTTTAATTCAGTGTTCATTATTCTTGTTTGAAAGGAGATAAGCTACAATCGATAATAACAGAGATGAATTCTGAGTTAGATCATTTAGAATCATAGCTCTACACTTACTGACTGTACGGTATTGGCAAGTCACCTGAACTTTATGAGTCTCAAGTTCTCATGAAGAAACTGGAGATTATATAAGACCTCAGAGGACCATTGCAAAGATTAAATGAAGTGACACAGTTAAATGCTCAAACAGTGACTCCCATAGTCAATGTGTTCAACAGCTATTCTTATTCATTCTTGATCCTTAAACTTGTCTACCATATAACATTTTTTACCTCTAATTAAGGTATTTTAATTTTATTCATTACTTACACACTAAAGGCATCCTGAATGACAAAAATATTCTAGGTGTAACCCTGTTTATAAAAATGTCATTAAAGTCATCTGTGACAGCCTTCCAGACTTCTCTACCCTTTCTGGTTCATCAAATGCTGGGTTCAAACCATCATGAACATGTTTATATATCAACAATTAAAAAGCAATTTCAAGGTGCGGTGTAGTAAATTACTTAGTGTGGCTTTTCTACCCATAAGTCTTTGTAAACTCCAAGGTGGGAATTGCTATTAGCTACGGAGGAGATCCTGATTTTAAAGTCGCCCACCTGGGTTATTTCTGTTGGGCGTGGCACAATACAATGTTCTGGGAAGTTCCCACTCTCTCTCACGTGCTTAGAGTTCTGATGCTGTGATTGGCTAGTTTGACCACCCTTCCAGGCTCAAAAGGAGGCCTCCTAGAGGCAGAACTCTCTCTCTGACTGCTGGTGGAGGAAGACGTGCTGCCGAAAGAGACACGCACCCCTGAAAGAGACACGTGCTGCTGGGAAAGAGCCGCAAGAGACACGCATCACTGAGTGAGACACCGAGGGACCAGCACTGCTGGAAAAGAGACTGTGAGAGACTGTTGGCCGAGGGACGGTGGGCTGGAAGAGAGACTGAGCATTTTTCTTGAACTTGAGTTGTAGCTTGGTGCTTCCTTAATAAACCCCATAATCTGTGAGTTCTGTGTGGCCACTGCAGTGAATTATCGAACCCAGGAGAGAGGTGGTGGGTGCCTTGGGAGGAACGGTTGGAGAAAGGACTGGAGGGAGGCAACATGTCTGGCCTGGCAGTAATAGGCCTTGGGTTACTGCTGGTAATCCTGTCTTCCCCTTGTGGGATTAGAGAAGGTCAGAACATGTGGCCTCCTTGTCGTTTTTGCACAAGGATAGAAGCACAAAGCTCAAATAGCCCCATTTTCATATTGGCAGAAGCACTGATCAGGTATAAGGAAGCCAGGAATATGGCATTTCTGCTGATAAAACTCAGATAACGAGAGATCCTTCCATGTTCAGTGGGTCACTGAATCTGCTGGGAGGATGTAAACAAGCAAGAAACTAGATACATTAAGCAAGAGATGAAGGACCTCTAGATGAACTTATTGGGGATTCATATTTTTCTAACACAGCTGGAAAGTAACAGGTCCAGGATTCAGATTCAGGTAATCTATACAGATCTCTTAGCCAGCCTGGTTCTCATGACCAACACATACCCACTTCCCCTCACATTGTGGCAGATGGCAGTAACTTACCAGAAAAGGGAAGGATGCTAATAGACACATACCTCAAGAGTGACTGTTAGTAAAAGAATGCCCCCTGTCACAAGCAAAAGATTATTTCAAAGCATAGTTTTCTGTATGAGAGTACTCACTCTATAAAGCACCAGCTCTCTCTACAGAAAGCCCATACCACTTTCCATGAAAACCTTTTCACCACTGGGATGCAAACTAATAGCAAAACATAAAACTGAGGATCTGATCATGCTGATTTCAAGCTACCCTGATCAGTACAGAGAACAGTGTCATCTTTAAGGGTTATTTTGCCAACTTCTACATTGTATAATCTAGAAATGCCCATTGCTTAATTTTTTGTTACTTACACACAAGGGAGAAAAGTGTACACATAAATAGATACACATAACCAAGAAGATGAGAAAGAGTGTTTTATGTAGTAATAATAAGATACATAGTTGCTGCCTAAATTTTAAATAGAGAACTCAAGGCCTCCCTACTTCCAAGTACTTCTATCAAGAAAGTGACAATGGGAAAACTGGCTCACCAATAATGAAAAAATGTGATTCTCCTTCAGCATCTGTCTACTCTGAAAGAAGCTTTGGGTGGAACAGTGGTTATGAGTTCAGCTGCTAAGCAAAAGGTTGACAGTTTGTACTTACCAGCCACTTCATGAGAAAAAGATGTCGCAGTCTGCTTCAGTAAAGATTTACAGCTTTGGAAACCCTATATGGAAGTGTTATTGTATCCTATAGGGTTGTGATACTGAAAGTACCATGGACTGCCAAGAACTAACAAATCTGTCCTGGAGGAAGTACAGCTAGAATGCTCTTTGGAAGCAAGAATGGCCAGATTTCGTCTCACCTACTTGGGTCATGTTGTCAGAAAAGATCATTCCCTAGAGAAGGATATCATGTTTGGTAAAGTAGAAGGTCAAGGAAAAAGGGAAAGGCCCTTAACAAGATGGATTGACACAGTGGCTGCAACAATGGGCTCAGGTGTAGCAAGGATTATGAGGCTTTCACAGGACTGGGCAGTGCTTTCATTCTATTGTACACAGGGTCGCCATGAGTCAGTGCTGACTTGACTGCACATAACAACAAAAACTACAACAAAATAGGATTGCGATGAGTCAGAATCTACTTTATGGCAATGGGTTTGGTTTTCGGTTAGCTGCAATGCCCAGTCTTCTACTTTGCTCAAGTATAAACATCACTGTAAATAGAACAGCTTAATTCCTTGATCTGATTCTAAATGAAACCCATGTAGCATCTTATCAATGATTCTTATCTATGGTTTTCTCCTGACCAGCTAGCTCTTTAGGCAAAGTCTTGAAGGATTCAAAGGAACCTGGGTCCTTCCCAGTACTTCCAATTGTGTACTTCAAGATTTAGGCCTACTCAAAGGCTGGGCCAGAATATTCAAAATCATTTGGTTTAACTTCCTCATTTTATATGAGGTAACTGACGCCAAAAGAAATTAACTACTTTCCTGGAGGCCAAATTGACTTCAAAACCACCTGAAATTCTACAAGGATGGAAGGGTTGTGCTTGTTATTGTTAGCTGATGCTAAATTGATTCTAACTCATGAAGACACTAAAATTATCAGCCTATTCTGGACTCCTCCAGAGTAGATCTGGGCCTAAACGGCTCCACCCTTAACCCTGCCTGTTTCAGTTACTTATTGCTGCTCTGACAAGAATATACCACCAATGGGATGGCTTGGACAAACAGGAATTTTTCTCTTACAGTTTGGAAGGCTAGAAGTCCGAGTTCAAAGTGCCAGGCTCTAGGGGCTGGGTGAAAGCCCCTCAACCTTGGGATTCAGTTCTGCCTCTTGCTCCCCACCCACTGAAGCTGGAGGCATCTCTTCACTCAGGCAGCTACTGGCTGCTGAGGCTAACAAGCCCAAGGTTGAAAAATAAAAAGGCACAGTCCTGATGTTACCAAACCACATGGCAGGCCATTAATTCAAATCCATTGAAAGTCCCAAGGTCAGCAGAGCATGGCAGGCTGCTGTACAATGACATGGCTACATACAGGGTTCAAACGTGCCATAAGCTACAGACCATTTCCAAAGCTGTTTCTTCTATATGGGAAACAGACCACATCTCTAAAGCAGCTACTCAGCTGCCTGTGGTAGGTCCTACTATGGAGTTGATTGCCAGTCTCATCATGGGGAATAACTACCACCAGTTGCCCAGCCAGGCCCAGCCAAGTCGACACACAAACTTAACCACCACACCACCTTTAATTTTTAACTTCAGAAATTCTGTCCACAGACAGCATCCATACACCCAGTCTGAACTGGCCCCCAAACATGAAGGTACAGAGGCAATGATCTCATCCCCTTTGAACAAGTATAGTTAAAGAACTGAAGTGGTTGCCAGACTGGGAACCTGGCATTGTTCAACCCTGAGTCCTGCCTTTGTCCAGCAGGAGCTGGGTTATGGTGCTCTTCAGAAGTGCCCTTCTCTGTCACCCCAAGACCTGTTAAGTCCTTTAAGCTCCTTTGAGCTTAATTATAAAGGTTTCTGTTATTAATTCTTACTTTTGCACAGACTGCAAGGCAAAATGAAAAATGGGAACTCTGTGTCTAACATGCATTTGCACAACTGCATTCACTGGGGCTTTGTTTTTGAAGAAAGCCACTTTTTACAACACCAAGACCTGCACTGCATGCTAAATAGTGTCTGGAAAGTCCTGTTCCTCCTTATCAAGCTCCTATCTCTCTATTAACTCAGAAGTTCAAATAAAAAGCATCAATTAACAAAGTTATCAATGAAATGACACCTTCAAATTGAAGTCTAAATGTCATTTAGCCAGTCTTTGTCATGGCAGCCTCCTTCTAATACCTTCTATTTATGCAAGTTCATCCTTTCAGTTGCTGCATCCAGTGGTACCTATTCATTCCTTTACAATGAGGGTAAAACATCCAAAAGGTAGAAAACCACTAAACTGTAAAGCCCAGCCAGGGGTAAATTGGTAAATTCAACAGTTTTTAAAAGTGTTAGGCACAAGAGGATAGCTAAGAGGAAGAATGGAAAGGAAAAACAACAAAGTGAGAGAGAGAAACTGGATATAGAGAATAAGAGGTAAACAAAATGAGAGAAAGTGAGGATGGATATAGATTCATTTGGTGGACTACAGTAGTAAAAGTTAAAATTTGACCAAGGCTTTCATGGCAACAGTCAATGCATTCCTCAGGCACCTTGCCCTTAACATTCGCACAGCACCCACTGTGTGTTGGACATTATCTAAGTTCTTACCCACCTATCTCTGGGCTTGCCACTTAGTAATAATTTCTAATTTTCAACAAGAAAATAGCTCTAGATTCTACTAGATATATTTACTAAAATACATATTTGAAAATAAGGAAGACATTAAAACCATTAACACTAAAAGTCTATGGGTTTCTTATATTCTGAGGTCCAAGTTGTCAACAAAGTTTTCAGCCTCCATCAACTTTATCTACTCATTTGATGCTTTTTATTTATACTGTAACAAAAATAAAATACCTGTGCTTATGCAATCACATTGGGAACTCTGGTAGCATAGTGCCTAAGGCACTTGACTGCTAACCAGGAGGCTGGCAGTTCAAACCCACCAGCCACTCCTGGGAGGGAAGGAAGGAAGGTTGGGCAATCTACTTCTGTAGTGATACCGCCTCGGAAACCCAAGGAGGGGTCGCTATGAGTCAGGTCCGACTCGATGGCACATAACAACAACACAACAACAATGCAATCACATTAACACCTTCAGAAACTCAATCTATATCCTCACAAATAAGCTGTCTCCAGGAGATTTCTCCACAAATGTATGTCTATATGACCTGGAAGGGAAGGAGAGCTTGATCTTATAGATTAATAAAAAAGTAATTTAGAAGGGGGACATTTGATCAGGGAAAGAATGTCACTTCTTTAGCTCAGCCTTACACCTCTCTCTCACTTGTCTATTCCTTAAAAATACTTTATTTAAATCCTTAACAGGAGACAAGTTTTATTTCTCTTTGTATCAGATTATGTGCAATGCATAAAAACATCTTCCAAAGATTTAACATTTGCAGTGAATGATGTAATAATTTAACTTTATCAATATAATAAACATAAATAGCATCAGACTGCTTGGTTAAGTGTCTATGCTATATGGTAATTTACAAACTGCCCGAGAAAAGGCAAATTTCATTTCAAAGATACCTAACATGAAAAGAGATACTGAGGTTATCTAATACAATCTGCTGCCCACAGATAGCTGCATATATGCCATGCTTAAAAATGTGGGCATTTCATCTTTCAGGAATTTGTCATTTCCAATAGGTTTAATCCTATGATGGGTGATTCACTGTGCACTTCAAAGCAGTTCTCTCATAATTATTTTATCATAAAATTCTAAATTTTATCCAATCCAATCAATCTTAGGCATGAGCCTTCATAAAGCACACGTATGATTATGGCCATTCCTTTAAAGCCTTTAATAAACCTCAATAATTTCAATAAACCTCAGAAACCTTCAATAGCTTCCCTCTACTGCAGAATAAAATGTACATTTCTCAACAGAGCAATCGAAGCCCTCTAAAGCTGATCCCAACCCACCTCATTTCCCATTCACTGTCCAAGAGAGTAGGTAAGGACTAAGTTAAAGTAACTTATGCCACCTACCACAAGAGTGATACAAAAAAAAGGAACAGTTACTTAAGGTCTGTGTTGGGCTAGGAACTGGAAAAATTTCTTCACTTCCAGAAACCAAACCAGGCCCATGTTTGTTTTACTCAAATAGACTCATACCTAAGAATATGCAAATAGACTAAAGCTATGAGCTCTGGTAGCATAGTGGCTAAGACACTTGCCTGCTAACCAGACGGCTGGCGGTTCAAACCCACCAGCCACTCCTCGGAAGGAAGGTTGGGCAATCCTACTTCCGTAGTGATACTGCCTCGGAAACCCAAGGAGGGGTCGCTATGAGTCGGGTTTGACTCGACGGCACATAACAACAACATGAATTGAACACATCTGTCTATATCCATGGCACACGACAGAAGTCAGGCTTTGACACCTACTAATTCCCTCAGCTACAGAAAAACACCTAAGTTGTCCAGGAATCATTAAGAAGCTATTTTAGGTAAATTTTATTTTTTTTTAATGTGCTATCTTAAAGGACAGGAGCTCTAGTGGTGTAGCGCCTAAGGCATTTGACTGCTAAACAGAAGGCTGGCAGTGCAAACCCACTCCTCAGAAGGAAGGTTGGGCAATCTACTTCTGTAGTGACACCACCTTGGAAACCCAAGGAGGGGTTGCTATGAGTTGGATCCGACTCCCTGGCAGTGAGTTTGGTTTGATTTTGTTATCTTTAAGGATTAATCTGCATTAGGAGTGTCTCTCACTGAACATTATCTATATCTGGCACAAGCTTGTACAATTAGAACCAACAGAGAACCATACAGTCTTCTGTATCTTGATTTTCCTGTTGTGTACTGTAAAGTCAATTCCAACTCATAATGACCCTTCAGGACAGAAGAGGATGATATCCTAGGCATAATCTTTATGGGAGCAAGTCTCCAGGTCTTTTCATCCTGCAGACCTGCTAATGGGTTCAAACGTCTGGCCTTTCTGTTAGCAGCCAAATGCTTAACCATTGTGCCAACAGAGATCCTTGTATTTCCACCTAGGTCTATCTAATTAAAACAAAAAGAACAAAAATAATAAAATAAATAAAAACCCACTGCCATCGGGTCGATTCCAACTCACATGGTGACCTGCACTGGGTTTCTAAGGCTGTAAATCTTTACAGAAGCAGATTGGCTCACCTTCCTCCCATGCAGTAGCTAGCAACAGGAAAACATAACTATATAAAAATAGTTTAAATGATTTACCAAGAGATTATTTTGCTATGATACAAAAGAAATCAACACTTCAGAAGACTGGAATTTCTAAAAATACTGCTAATATTTTCACAACAAATGTTTTAAATATGGGAATGCACATATAAATATACACAAAAACATATTCATGTATTTACGTTAAGTCTCATAATTAAAATATTCTTTCTCAATTCTTTCTGATACACCAATTAAATAAATTCTCATCCTCTTACATGAGTACACATTGAGCTACATTCATGTTCTTAGGCATCTTGTGACATAAAGGATGTTTTCCTAGTTATTAAAGCTTTCCAATACAAAAGTGCTTAAATGGTGATGATTCCCTTAACCTTTCAAAAAATATATAAATAAATGAATAACAAAAATAACTGCCCTAATATACTTAACACGGGTTTGGTCAAAGCAATTAGGAAATGTGATTATGAAAAGGAAAGAAAATAAAAAGATCCACTGGGTACATACACATCCCTGCCTCTTCAGTCACTTAATTCACTATCAAATAAAAGTGACTCAGCGCATGACAGCAACTACTCAGCATGATTTGGACCAAAAACTCCTCAGCAATTCCATAAGCATAAACTCTCTCACAAAGTTCCCTTTAGTATAAAACAGGAAAGATAAAGTGCAACTTTCAAATGGACTTAAATTTGGTCAATAAATAATCTGTGGTTATGACTCTAATTTCTACTTTAAAACTTAAAACTAAAAAGTATTTGACTCAAATATCTAATGAGAGCTGTTGTTGCTGTTGTTGTTGTTTGCCGTCGAGTTGGCTCCGACTCATAGCAACCCCTCCTTGGGTTTCCGAGGAGAAGTGTGACCCTGTAAAACCATAGTTGGCTTTTACATTTGTGTATAATTATAAAGCTAATACACATACCTTATAGAAATACGGGAAAAGACAGAAAAACAAGTAATCACATATAATATTGTCATGCTTTATAGAATTTGTGACTTTTCTTTTTGTAACCTTGCATCCTGGATTTTTTTTCCCCTACCAAAGAAAAGAAAAACCATTATTTTTTCCCCCCATAATAAAATATGATAGTTATTTTTAAATATGCAAACAGTTCAGAAAGCAGATGCAGTGTAGTAAATTACTTTGTGTGGCTTTTCTACCCATAAGTCTTTGTAAACTCCAAGGTGGAATTTGCTATGAGCAACTGAGGAGCTCCTGATTGCTGAAGGTGTCCACCTGGAGTATTTCTGTTGGGAGTGGCACAAAACAATGTTCTGGGAGGTGCCCACTC